>NC_092772.1:73846206-74148814 GCF_047496795.1 Chiloscyllium punctatum | reverse complement strand
GAAAGTGGGGGGAAGGAGAGAGAGGGGAAGGAGGGGGGAAGGAAGGTGGAAGGAATGAGGGAAGGTGGGGGTAGGAAGGAGATGGGGGAAGGAGAGGGGAAAAGGAGAGGGGGAAGGAAGGGGGAAGGAGATGGGGGAAGGAGAGAATGGGGAAGGAGAGGGGGGGAAGGGAGGCGGAAGGAAGGGCGAATGAGAGGGGGGAAGGAGAGGGGGAAGTAGATGGGGGAAGGAGAGGGGGGAAGGAAGGGTGAAGGAGAGAGTGGGGAAATAGAGGGGGGAAGGAAGGTGGAAGGAGAGAGGGGGGAAGGAGAGGGGGAAGGAAGGGGAAAGGAGAGAGGGAGGAAGGAGAGGGTGGATGGAAGGGGGAAGGAGAGAGGGGGGATGGATAGGGGAAGGAGAGGGGAAGGAGAGGGGGGGAAGGAGATGGGGAAGGAAGGAGGAAGGAGAGAGGGGGGAAGGAGAGTGGGGAAAGAAGGGGGAAGGAGAGAGGGGGGAAGGAGAGTGGGGGAACGAAAGAGAGGGGAAGGAGGGACGGAAGGAAGGTGAAAGGAATGAGGGAAGGAGGGGGTAGGAAGGAGATGGGGGAAGGAAAGGGGGAAAGGAGAGGGGGGAAGGAAGGGGGAAGGAGTGGGGGGGAAGGAGAGGGGTAGGAGAGAGGGGGCGAAGGAGAGAGGGGGGGAAAGGAGAGGGGGGAAGGAAGGGGTAAGGAGAGAGGGGAAGGAGGGGGGTAGGAAGGGGGAAGGAGAGAGGGGAGAAGGAGAAGGGGGGAAGGTAGGAAGAAGGAGAGAGGGTGAAGGAAGGGGAAGGAAGTGGAAGGAGAGAGGGGGAAGGAGAGGGGGAAGAAAGGGGGAAGGTGAGAGTGGGGAAGGAGAGGGGGGAAGGGAGGGGGAAGGAAGGGCGATGGAGGGGGGGAAGGAGAGCGGGGGAAGGAGAGCGGGGAAGGAGAGGGGGGAAGGAGAGAGGGGGGAAGGAGAGCGGGGGAAGGAGAGCGGGGGGAAAGATAGCGGGGGAAGGAGATGGGGGAAGGAAGGGGAAGGAGATGGGGAAGTAGATGGAGGGGAAGGAGAGGGGGGAAGGAAGGGTGAAGGAGAGAGTGGGGAAGGATAGGAGGGAAGGAAGGGGGATGGAGAGAGGGGGGAGGAGGAGGGAAGGAAGGGGGAAGGAGAGGGGGAAGGAGAGGGGGAAGGAAGGGGAAAGGAGAGAGGGAGGAAGGAGAGGGTGGAAGGAAGGGGGAAGGAGAGAGGGGGGAAGGAGAAGGGGGAAGGAGAGAGAGGAGAAAGAGAGGAGGGGAAGGAAGGGCGAAGGAGAGAGGGGGAAGGAGAGGGGGAAGGTAAGAGGAAGGAGAGAGGGGAAGGAGGCGGGGCAAGGAAGAGGGAAGGAGAGAGGGGGGGGAGAAGGGGGAAGAAGGGGGAACGGAAGGGGGAAAGAGTGGAGGGGAAGGAGAGGGGCGATGGAAGGGGGAGGAGAGGGGCAGGAGATGGGGGAAAGGAGAGGGGGGAAGGAGAGAGGGGGGAAGTAGAGCAGGGGAAAGGAGAGGGGGGGAAGGAGTGGGGGGAAGGAAGGCGGAAGGAAGGGGGAAGGAGAGTGGGTAGGGGATGGGGGAAGACGATGTGGGTAAGGAGAGGGGGAAAGGAGGGGGAAAGGAGGGGGGAAGGAAGGGGGAAGGAAGGGGTAATGAGAGGGGGGAAGGAGAGGGGGGAAGGAGGGGAGAAGGGGATGGGGAGAGGAAGGAGATGGGGGGAACGGGGTAAGGAGGGGGAAGGAGATGGGGGAAGGAAGGAGATGTGGGGGGAAGGAATGAAATGGGGGAAGGAAGATGATCGGAGGGAAGGAGAGGTTGGGGAAGGAGGGGGGTGAAGAAGGGGGGAAGGAGAGGGAGGGAAGCAAGGAGATTGGCGGGAAGGAGGGGGAAGGAGAGGGGAGGAAGGAGAGGGGGAGGAAGGAGATGGGGAAAGAGGGGGGAAAGGAAGGCGGGGAAGGAAGGAGAGTATGGAGGAAGGAGGGGGGAGGGAAGGAGGGGGGAGGAAGGAGACGGGGAAGGAAGGAGATGGGGGGAAGGAGAGGGGGGGGAAGGAAGGAGATGGGTGAAGGAGAGGGGGGAAGGCAGGAGATGGGGAAGGAGAGGGGGGAAGGAGAAGGGGGAAGGAGGGGGGAAGGAAGGAGAGGGGGAAGGAAGGGGGAAGGAAGGAGATGGGGGAATGGGGGAAGGAAGGAGATGGGGAGGAAGGAGATGGGGAAGGAGGGGGGAAGGAAGGAGATGGGGGAAGGAGAGGGGGGAAAGAAGGGGGATGGTGGGGGAAGGAAGGAGAGGGGGGAAAGAAGGGCGAAGGAAGGAGGGGGAAAGGAAGGGGGAATGAAGGAGATTGGGGGAAGGGGGGGTAAGGAAGGGGGAAGGAAGGATATGGGGGAATGGAGAGGGGGGAAGGAAGGAGATGGGGAGAAGGAAGGGGGAAGGAAGGAGAGGAGGGGAAGGAAGGGGAAGGAAGGAGATGGAGGGAAGGAGGGTGGGGAAGGAAGGGGGAAAGAAGAAGAGGGGAAGGAGAGGGGGAAGGAAGGAGATGGGGGGAAGGAGAGGGGGATGAAGGAAGGAGGACGGAAGGAGAGGGGAAGGAAGGGGGAAGGAAGGAGATGGAGGAAGGGGGGGAAGTTAGGGGGAAGGAGAGAGGGGGGGAATGAGAGGGTTGAAGGAAGGGGGAAGGAGAGAGGGGGGAAGGAGAAGGGGGAAGGAGAGAGGGGGAAGGAGAAGGGGGGGAAGGGTAAGAGGAAGGAGAGAGGGGAAGGAGGCGGGGCAAGGAAGGGGGAAGGAGAGAGGGGGGAAGGAGAGTGGGGGGAAGGAGAGAGAGGGGAAGGAGGGGGGGAAGGAAGGTGGAAGGAATGAGGGAAGGAGGGGGTAGGAAGGAGATGGGGGGGAAGGAGAGGGGAAAAGGAGAGGGGGAAGGAAGGGGGGAGGAGATGGGGGAAGGAGAGGCGTAGGAGAGAGGGGGGAAGGAGAGAGGGGGGAAAGGAGACGGGGAAGGAAGAGGGAAGGAGAGAGGGGAGAAGGAGAAGGGGGAAGGTAGGAGGAAGGAGAGAGGGTGAAGGAAGGGGAAGGAAGGGGGATGGAGAGAGGGGGAAGGAAGGGGAAAGAAAGGGGGAAGGTGAGAATGGGGAAGGAGAGGGGGGAAGGGAGGGGGAAGGAAGGGCGAATGAGAGGGGGGAAGGTGAGGGGGGAAGTAGATGGGGGAAGGAGAGGGGGGAAGGAAGGGTGAAGGAGAGAGTGGGGGAAGGAGAGGGGGAAGGAAGGGGAAAGGAGAGAGGGGGGAAGGAGAGGGGGAAGGAAGGGGAAAGGAGAGAGGGGGGATGGAGAGGGGAAGGAGAGGGGAAGGATGAGGGGGGGGAAGGAGAGGGGGGAAGGAAGGAGGAAGGTGAGAGGTGGAAGGAGAGGGGGAATGAAGGGGGAAGGAGAGAGGGGGGAAGGAGAGTCGGGGGAACGAAAGAGAGGGGAAGGAGGAGGGAAGGAAGGTGGATGGAATGAGGGAAGGTGGGGGTGGAAGGAGATGGGGGAAGGAAAGGGGGTAAGGAGAGGGAGGAAGGAAGGGGGAAGGAGGGGGGAAGGAGAGGGGTAGGAGAGAGGGGGGAAGGAGAGAGGGGGGAAAGGAGAGGGGGGAAGGAAGGGGGTAAGGAGAGAGGGGGTAGGAGGGGGGAAGTTTGTGGGAAGGAGAGAGGGGGGGATTGAGTGGGTTGAAGGAAGGGGGAAGGTAGAGGGGGGAAGGTGATGGGGGATGGAGTGAGGGGGATGGAGATGGGGGGAAGGTAAGAGGAAGGAGAGAGGGGGAGGAGGCGGGGAAAGGAAGGGGGAGGAGTGAGGGGGGAAGGAGAGTGGGGGAAGGAGTGAGAGGGGAAGGAGGGGGGAAGGAAGGTGGAAGGAATGAGGGAAGGAGGGGGTAGGAAGGAGATGGGGGGTAGGAGAGGGGAAAAGGAGAGGGGGAAGGAAGGGGGGAGGAGTTGGGGGAAGGAGAGGAGTAGGAGAGAGGGGGGGAAGGAGAGAGGGGGAAAGGAGAGGGGGAAGGAAGAGGGGAAGGAGAGAGGGGAGAAGGAGAAGGGGGGAAGGGTAGGAGGAAGGAGAGTGGGTGAAGGAAGGGGAAGGAAGGAGGAAGGAGAGAGGGGGAAGGAAGGGGAAAGAAAGGGGGAAGGTGAGAATGGGGAAGGAGAGGGGGGAAGGGAGGGGGAAGGAAGGGGCGAATGAGAGGGGGGAGGAGAGGGGGAAGTAGATGGGGGAAGGAGAGGGGGGAAGGAGGGTGAAGGAGAGTGTGGGGAAGGAGAGGGGGAAGGAAGGGGAAAGGTGAGAGGGGGGAAGGAGAGGGGGAAGGAAGGGGAAAGGAGAGAGGGGGGATGGAGAGGGGAAGGAGAGGGGAAGGAGAGGGGGGGAAGGAGAGGGGGGAAGGTTGGAGGAAGGTGAGAGGTGGAAGGAGAGGGGGAAAGAAGGGGGAAGGAGAGAGGGGGGAAGGAGAGTCGGGGGAACGAAAGAGAGGGGAAGGAGGGAGGGAAGGAAGGTGGAAGGAATGAGGGAAGGAGGGGGTAGGAAGGAGATGGGGGAAGGAAAGGGGTAAAGGAGAGGGGGGAAGGAAGGGGAAGGAGAGGGGGGAAGGAGAGGGGGGAAGGAAGGAGGAAGGTGAGAGGTGGAAGGAGAGGGGGAAAGAAGGGGGTAGGAGAGAGGGGGGAAGGAGAGAGGGGGGAAAGGAGAGGGGGGAAGGAAGGGGTAAGGAGAGAGGGGGAAGGAGGGGGGGAAGGAAGGGGGAAGGAGAGAGGGGAGAAGGAGAAGGGGGGAAGGTAGGAAGAAGGAGAGAGGGTGAAGGAAGGGGAAGGAAGGGGGAAGGAGAGAGGGGGAAGGAGAGGGGGTAAGGAGGGGGGAGGAGATGGGGGGAAGGAAGGCGGTGGCAGTGAAGGGGGAGGAGGGGGTAAGGAGATGTGTGGAAGGAAGGAGTTGGGGGGAAGGAAGGTGATGGGGGGAGGAAGGAGATGGGGAGAAGGAAGGAGAGGGGGGGTGAAGGACGGTGGAGGAAGGATAGGGAAGGAAGGGGGAAGGAAGGTGGAAGGAGAGGGGGGAAGGAGATGGGGAAGGAGGGGGGAAGGAGGAGGGGAAGGAGATGGGGGGGAAGAAGGAGATGGGGGAAGGACGGTGATAGGGGGGAAGGACGGAGATGGGGGGGGAAGGAAGGAGATGCGGGGAAAGAGAGGGGGGGAGGAGGGGGGATGGGAGAGGGGGGAAGGAAGGAGTTGGGGGGAAGGGGGGAAGGAAGGAGATGGGGGAAGGAGAAGGGGAAGGAAGGAGATGGGGAAGGAGAGGTGAGGTAAGGAAGAGGGACGGAGAGAGGGGGAAGGAGGGGGGGAAGGAAGGGGGAGGAGAGAGCGGGGAAGGAGAGAGGGGGGAAGGAAAGAGCCAGGGAAGGAAGGAGAGGGGTGAAGGAGGAGGGGTGGAAGGGGGAAGGAAGGAAGGAGAGGGAGTAGGAGGGGGGGAAAGGAAGGGGGAAGGAAGGAGAGGGGGGAAGGGGGGGAAGGAGAAGGGTGAAAGGAGGGGGGAAGGAAGGAGTGAGGGAAGGAGAGGGGGGAAAGGAAGGATATGGGAGGGAACGAGGGGGGAAGGAGGGGTGGAAGGAAGGGGGAAGGAAGGAGAGGGGGGAAGGAGAGGGGGAAGGACGGAGATGGGCGTAGGAAGGAGATGGGGGAAAGAGAGACGGGGAAGAAGGGGGGGTGAAGGAGAGGGGGGATGGAGAGGGGAGGAAGGAAGGAGATGGGGAAGGGGGGAAGGAAGGAGATGGGGGAAGGAGAGGGGGAAAAAGGAGATGGGGGAAGGAGAGGTGGGGTAAGGAAGAGGGACGGAGAGATGGTGGAAGGAGAGTGCGGGGAAGGAAGGAGGAGGAGAGAGGGGGAAGGAGAGAGGGGAAGTAAAGAGCCGGGGAAGGAAGGAAAGGGGGGAAGGAGGGGGGGAGGAGGGGGGAAGGAAAGGGGGGTAAGGATGGAGAGGGGGAAAGGAGGGGGGGAAGGAAGGAGTGGGGGAAGGAGGGGGGGAAAGGAAGGAGATGGGAGGGAAGGAGGTGGGAAGGAAGAGGGAAGGAAGGAGAGGGGGGAAGGAGGGGGGAAGGACAGTGGGGGAAGGAGAGTGGGGGAAGGTTGGAAGAAAGGTGATGGGGAGGAAGGTGATGAGGGAGGAGGGGGGAAGGAAGGAGATGGGGTAAGGAGAGGGGGAATGAAGGGGGAAGGAAGGAGGGGGAAGGAAGGGGGAAGGAAGGAGATTGGAGGAAGGAGGGGGGTAAGGAAGGAGATGGGGGGATGGAGGGGGGATGGAGAGGGGGGAAGGAAGGGGAAGGAGGGAGCGGAGGGGAAGGAAGGGGGAAAGAAGGAGATGGAGGGAAGGAGGGTGGGGAAGGAAGGAGATGGGGGAAGGAGGGGGGAGGATGAAGATGGGGAGGAAGGTGATGAGGGAGGAGGGGGGAAGGAAGGAGATGGGGTAAGGAGAGGGGGAATGAAGGGGGAAGGAAGGAGGGGGAAGGAAGGGGGAAGGAAGGAGATTGGAGGAAGGAGGGGGGTAAGGAAGGAGATGGGGAAGGGGGGAAGGAAGGGGGGGATGGAAGGAGAGAGGAGGAAGGAAGGAGATGGAGGAAGGAGTGTGGGGAAGGAAGGGGGAAAGTTGGGGATGGAGAGGAGAGGGGGGAAGGAAGGAGATGGGGGGAAGGAGAGGGGGACGAAGGAAGGAAGACGGAAGGAGGGGGGGGAGGGAAGGGGGAAGGAATGAGATGGGGGAGGGGGGGAAGTTAGCGGGAAGGAAAGAAGGGGGAAGGAGAGGGGTGAAGGAAGGGGGAAGGAGATGGGGGAAGGAGAGGGGGTAAGGAGGGGGGAGGAGATGGGGGGAAGGAAGGCGGTGGCAGTGAAGGGGGAGGAGGGGGTAAGGAGATGTGTGGAAGGAAGGAGTTGGGGGGAAGGAAGGTGATGGGGGGAGGAAGGAGATGGGGAGAAGGAAGGAGAGGGGGGTGAAGGACCGTGGAGGAAGGAGAGGGAAGGAAGGGGGAAGGAAGGGGGAAGGAGAGGGGGGAAGGAGATGGGGGAAGGAGGGGGGCAGGAGGAGGGGAAGGAGATGGGGGGAAGGACGGTGATAGGGGGGAAGGATGGAGATGGGGGGAAGGAAGGAGATGCGGGGAAAGAGAGGGGGGGAGGAGGGGGGATGGGAGAGTGGGGAAGGAAGGAGATGGGGGGAAGGGGGGAAGGAAGGAGATGGGGGAAGGAGAAGCGGAAGGAAGGAGATAGGGGAAGGAGAGGTGAGGTAAGGAAGAGGGACGGAGAGAGGGGGGAAGGAAAGAGCCGGGGAAGGAAGGAGAGGGGGGGAAGGAGGAGGGGCAGAAGAGGGAAGGAAGGAAGGAGAGGGAGTAGGAGGGGGGAAAGGAAGGAGAGTGGGGAAGGGGGGGAAGGAGAGTGGTGAAAGGAGGGGGGAAGGAAGGAGTGAGGGAAGGAGAGGGGGGAAAGGAAGGATATGGGAGGGAACGAGGGGGGAAGGAGGGGTGGAAGGAAGGGGGAAGGAAGGAGAGGAGGGAAGGAGAGGGGGGAAGGACGGAGATGGGCGTAGGAAGGAGATGGGGGAAAGAGAGACGGGGAAGAAGGGGGGGTGAAGGAGAGGGGGGAAGGAAGGAGATGGGGAAGGGGGGAAGGAAGGAGATGGGGGAAGGAGAGGGGGAAAAAAGGAGATGGGGAAGGAGAGGTGGGATAAGGAAGAAGGATGGAGAGATGGTGGAAGGAAAGTGCGGGGAAGGAAGGAGGAGGAGAGAGGGGGAAGGAGAGAGGGGGGAGGTAAAGAGCCGGGGAAGGAAGGAGAGGGGGGAAGGAGGAGGGGAGGAGGGGGGAAGGAACGAGAGGGGGTAGGAGGGGGGGAGGGGGGAATGAACGAGAGGGGGGAAGGAGGGGGGAAGGAAGGAGATGGGGGAAGGAGGGGGGAAGGAAAGGGGGTAAGGAAGGAGAGGGGGGAAAGGAGGGGGGGAAGGAAGGAGTGGGGGAAGGAGAGGGGGGAAAGGAAGGAGATGGGAGGGAAGGAGGTGGGAAGGAAGAGGGAAGGAAGGAGAGTGGGGGAAGGAGAGTGGGGGAAGGAGAGAGGGGTGAAGGAAGGGGGGAAGGAAGGAGGAGGGGAAACAGAGGGGGGAAGGAAGGAGATAGGGGTGAAGGAGAGGGGAGGAAGGAGGGGGGGAAGGAGGGGGGGAAGGAAGGAGATGGGGGAAGGAGGGGGGAGGAAGAAGATGGGGAGGAAGGTGATGAGGGAGGAGGGGGGAAGGAAGGAGATGGGGTAAGGTGGGAGGAAGGGGGAAGGAAGGAGATGGGGGAAGGAGAGGGGGAATGAAGGGGGAAGGAAGGAGGGGGAAAGAAGGGGGAAGGAAGGAGGGGGAAGGAAGGGGGAAGGAAGGAGATTGAGGGAAGGAGGGGGGTAAGGAAGGAGATGGGGGATGGAGGGGGGATGGAGAGGGGGGAAGGAAGGGGGAAGGAAGGAGATGCGGGGAAAGAGAGGGGGGAGGAGGGGGGATGGGAGAGGGGGGAAGGAAGGAGATGGGGGAAGGGGGGAAGGAAGGAGATGGGGGAAGGAGAAGGGGAAGGAAGGAGATGGGAGAAGGAGAGGTGAGGTAAGGAAGAGGGACGGAGAGAGGGGGAAGGAGGAGGGGAAGGAAGGGGGAAAGAAGGAGATGGAGGGAAGGAGGGTGGGGAAGGAAGGGGGAAGGAAGGGGATTGGGGGAAGGAGGGGGGAAGGAAGGGGGCAGGAAGAAGATGGGGGAAGGAGAGGGGCGGAAGGAAGGGGGAAGGAAGGAGATGGGGAAGGGGGGAAGGAAGGGGGGATGGAAGGAGAGAGGAGGAAGGAAGGAGATGGAGGAAGTAGTGTGGGGAAGGAAGGGGGAAAGTTGGGGATGGAGAGGAGAGGGGGGAAGGAAGGAGATGGGGGGAAGGAGAGGGGGACGAAGGAAGGAAGACGGAAGGAGGGGGGAGGGAAGGGGGAAGGAAGGAGATGGGGAGGGGGGAAGTTAGGGGGAAGGAAAGAAGGGGGAAGGAGAGGGGTGAAGGAAGGGGGAAGGAGATGGGGGAAGGAGAGGGGGTAAGGAGGGGGGAGGAGATGGGGGGAAGGAAGGCGGTGGCAGTGAAGGGGGAGGAGGGGGTAAGGAGATGTGTGGAAGGAAGGAGTTGGGGGGAAGGAAGGTGATGGGGGGAGGAAGGAGATGGGGAGAAGGAAGGAGAGGGGGTTGAAGGACGGTGGACGAAGGAGAGGGAAGGAAGTGGGAAGGAAGGTGGAAGGAAAGGGGGGAAGGAGATGGGGAAGGAGGGGGGAAGGAGGAGGGGAAGGAGATGGGGGGGAAGATGGAGATTGGGGGAAGGACGGTGATAGGGGGGAAGGACGGAGATGGGGGGGAAGGAAGGAGATGCGGGGAAAGAGAGGGGGGGAGGAGGGGGGATGGGAGAGGGGGGAAGGAAGGAGTTGGGGGGAAGGGGGGAAGGAAAGAGATGGGGGAAGGAGAAGGGGAAGGAAGGAGATGGGGAAGGAGAGGTGAGGTAAGGAAGAGGGACGGAGAGAGGGGGAAGGAGGGGGGGAAGGAAGGGGGAGGAGAGAGCGGGGAAGGAGAGAGGGGGGAAGGAAAGAGCCAGGGAAGGAAGGAGAGGGGTGAAGGAGGAGGGGTGGAAGGGGGAAGGAAGGAAGGAGAGGGAGTAGGAGGGGGGGAAAGGAAGGGGGAAGGAAGGAGAGGGGGGAAGGGGGGAAAAGGAGAGGGTTGAAAGGAGGGGGGAAGGAAGGAGTGGGGGAAGGAGAGGGGGGAAAGGAAGGATATGGGAGGGAACGAGGGGGGAAGGAGGGGTGGAAGGAAGGGGGAAGGAAGGAGAGGGGGGAAGGAGAGGGGGGAAGGACGGAGATGGGCGTAGGAAGGAGTTGGGGGAAAGAGAGACGGGGAAGAAGGGGGATGAAGGAGAGGGGGGAAGGAGAGGGGGGAAGGAAGGAGATGGGGGAAGGGGGGAAGGAAGGAGATGGGGGAAGGAGAGGGGGAAAAAGGAGATGGGGGAAGGAGAGGTGGGGTAAGGAAGAGGGACGGAGAGATGGTGGAAGGAGAGTGCGGGGAAGGAAGGAGGAGGAGAGAGGGGGAATGAGAGAGGGGAAGTAAAGAACCGGGGAAGGAAGGAGAGGGTGGAAGGTAGAGGGGAGGAGGGGGGAAGGAACGAGAGGGGGTAGGAGGGGGGGAGGGGGGAAGGAACAAGAGGGGGGAAGGAGGGGGGAAGGAAGGAGATGGGAGGGAAGTAGGTGGGAAGGAAGAGGGAAGGAAGGAGGGGGGAAGGTGAGTGGGGGAAGGAGAGTGGGGGAAGGAGAGTGGGGAAAGGTTAGAAGAAAGGAGATGGGGAGGAGAGGGGGAAAGGAGGGGGGAAAGGAAGAAGATGCAGGGGAAGGAGAGGGGTAAGGAGAGAGGGGTGAAGGAGGGGGAAAGGAAGGAGGAGGGGAAACAGAGGGGGGAAGGAAGGAGATGGGGGTGAAGGAGAGGGGAGGAAGGAGGGGGAAGGAGGGGGGGGAAGGAAGGAGATGGGGAAGGAGGGGGAGGAAGGTGATGAGGGAGGGGGGGGAAGGAAGGAGATGGGGTAAGGGGGGGAGGAAGGGGGCAGGAAGGAGATGGGGGAAGGAGAGGGGGAATGAAGGGGGAAGGAAGGAGAGGGGGAAAGAAGGGGGAAGGAAGGAGGGGGAAGGAAGGGGGCAGGAAGGAGATTGCGGGAAGGAGGGGGGATGGAGAGGGGGGGATGGAGAGGGGGGAAGGAAGGGGTAAGGAAGGAGATGGAGGGAAGGAGGGTGGGGAAGGAAGGGGGAAGGAAGGGGATTGGGGGAAGGAGGGGGGAAGGAAGGGGCCTGGAAGAAGATGGGGGAAGGAGAGGGGTGGAACGAAGGGGGAAGGAAGGAGATGGGGGAAAGGGGGAAGGAAGGGGGGAAGGAAGGAGAGAGGAGGAAGGAAGGAGATGGAGGAAGGAGTGTGGGGAAGGAAGGGGGAAAGTTGGAGATGGAGAGGAGAGAGGGGAAGGAAGGAGATGGGGAAGGGGGGAAGGAAGGAGATGGGGGAAGGAGAGGTGGAAGGAAGGAGATGGGGAAAGGAGAGGTGAGGTAAGGAAGAGGGACGGAGAGAGGGGGTAGGGGGGAAAATTAAAACATTTAAAAGGCATGGGTATATGCACAGGAAGGATTTAGAAGGATATGGGCCAAATGTTGGCAAATGGGACTAGGTTAATTTGCGATATCTGGTCAGGATGGAGGAATTGACAAAGGGGCCGTTTCTATGCTGCATGATTCTATAAGAAGAAAATTATTCCTCAAATCTTCATCACTCCCATAACTGGAAAGGTCAATCCGCGCTCCTCAACAGTTACCAAAGCCGACAGCGGATTCTGAACATCCAACAGTCAGAGCTAACAGAATCTGAAACCCACACGGTGTAAAGGAGATGAACCAGCTCAAACCCCTTTTACTGTAGTGCTCCCTAAAGTAGGAAGGAGGAAATGTGCTGCTATCAATACAACTGCACACACACAGATACACGCAGGAATGTGGGAACACTGGGGTTAGGAGATCCACTGCACTGACTCACCAAGATCCATTGCAGTTCTATACTTGCTGCCATTTCCAATAACTCCTTCCCTGAAGGTAGCCTCCAGTCTAAGGTGCGACTCAGGAGTTCATTACATTTGACTCAGTGTAATCATGTAGTAAAGCAATGAAGCAACAGAACTTTTTTAATACCTAATTTAACTGTATAATATTGCAACTCGGGAGTTGGTATAACATTGAATATTACATCAGAATTCAAATCTCTTAATTAACAAGGAAAACCAGGAGAGATGTCATCCACAAATTGTAAATACTTCTAAACACTTACCAGGAACACCAATGATGGCAAGAACCATGTAGAAAACTTTCCTGGCTAATTGAATTGGCAGATGCATTTTCAGTGTAGAGTGACAATCCTTTATTCCTGCACATAAAAATGCAAACATTAAACTCTGCAGTGTTACATTCTCTGTGTGTTTCGATTATATTCTGTGTAATCTCCACTGGGAGATTAGCGTTGCAGCTCTGATGATGGCAACTTTATCATTCCCAGTTGGTCGAAGATGTTTCTCACTGAAATTAGATTGTGACAGGTAACGCATGACCTCATCGAGGGAAGAATCATCATTGGAAACTGTGTTAATTAGAAAAACTTGTAATTCTCGCCACTTTATGAACAGAGAGGCAGCCTGCTGTTGTAATAATGCTGCCTTCACATAAAGAGATTACATTGCTTTCTCGTGGATGGATGTGATTTTGTTTGCTGCATCTACCTTGTTTTCCTCTTCCTTAATGCCCCGCTAACATCAAAATTTGCTTTCTAATTTGGGTTGGATTTTTGTCCAGCAGCTTGGTGTTGAGGGAATGTACCTCACATTGTCTCCATGATGTCAGTCATGACCATTTATTGGATGAATCCCTGACATTAGCGAGCCCTCGACCGTAGCTCTACCATGGGCTGTCATTCCCCATGTCTCAGATAATTCCCATCATCCTAGATTCCTGGTAGGAATGTAGTTGACCTGTCATTGTACCATGTCCGTCCCATCTCTCTGTGTTGGAGAAATTCCGGTCCCCTCATTGTCACCTTCCTGCCGTGGCATGGATTTGATTTTCCCAGTTGTTGATGCAATCCCGTTCTGGTATCATCTAGTTCCAAACCGGGCTCAGGCAGATCATTTTAGCTCCTCATAAAGTATTCTTTGTTTTTGTTTTGGAATTATCTCATTCTGCCATTTGCTCTTTTGACCTGAGTGTCTGTTTGCCTTCCTCCTCTCTGGGAGGGGGGGGTTAGCTTAACTCCATTTTATTGGGTCAGATGACCCACAAATTTGAGGACATCTATTTAATAAAATCACTTCCAAACGAAACAGAAATGCCCAGCTCTTCCATGCTATCAACACAACTAATATCCACATTCCTGGGACAATTCTTTTAAAGATGTGCAGCGTTCACACATCCCTTGGAAAGTTCAGTGCTCAGGTGCGACACAATAAGTGCAGCCTATCCCCAAGTACTTCAGGGCCCCAATTCATAAGCAGTTGCTGACATCAGTATTGGCTCAGAAATGTTTGGCAGGTCAGGTCATATTGGGACCACAGATGGAACCTCCATGTCCCAAACCAGAAGCTGAGAAACCAAAGAGAATCTGCCCCGGCCCAGGGAGAAGCAGATAGCATTGAACCACATTGGGAATGGGACAGTATGGAGACACACTTGGTGCCCTGTACAACAGTGATAGAAATGAACTTGTTTCAGACGGGCAGATCAATTGGAATGTAAGGGACAGCCTTTGCACTGACCCGGGGTCACACATAATTGTGGGCTTTCAAGATCGAGACACTGTCAGCGGGGAATGTGTCATTCTGCTGGAGTGGTTCCTCTCAAACTGTCACACACAGTGAACCACAATGTGCTACTTGATCTGTTCACATCAGCGACTCACTGGGAACACCATTACCTCACTCTGACTTTGTGCCAAATCTACTCAATAGAACCCTACCTCTTTGTAATTGGCAGCTAACGTTGTTATCAATCTGGCCAGAATGCTACAACTGTTACAGTACTGAACAAAATAATACACACATTGTATTTGTGAGGGCTGACTGTAATGATAGTCTGGCTATTTTCATCACCTACTTTTCATTGAATTCGCTCTAATTGCCGGTAATTCCCCATTTTATTTCCCTGAGTTAACCAGACGATGCTAATAAAGGAGAATGCAAACGTCAGTGTTGGACAGATTGTGGCACAGATCCTATTTCCTCATTACCAATTGGTTCCTTTACCAGGCATCACCAGTCCGTCCTTACCTTTCACCAGGATCAATGTAACCTGTCAGTTCCCCTTATTGAACACACTGTCAGATAGAGCCAGGGACTTGGAGACAGATGACAGCACGGAAAGCAGCCACACGGTGTTTCGGATTTGTCTCAGTGAAGCCCAATCAACGTTGTGCCTGAAGGATACTTGAACCAGCTTAGATCGGAGGGTCTAACACTCTCCTCACTGAGTTCTTCCAGACACACAAATGCAGCACGATTCCTATCATCCATTTTATCCCCATCACAAACACTCTCTCCATCGATCAATCTTTTTTTCCTTCAATGAAATTCTCTCAAATTGAACAAGGTACAACCTTCACTGAGAAACCCATGCTGACTCTCCTGGATTAATCACTCACTGTTGAAATAACCATTTAGAGAATCTATCAGAGTTTTGTCAGCTCTGGAAGTGTAATAGCAGCTGGTATCCCATCCTCAAACGTTTGGAAAACTTCTGATAGATGGATCTCATTGACTTCATCTCGGGGTTTTCCATTGAACATCACTTCAAAGGTGCCACCGTGCGATGGCTGAGATCCGAACACATACCAACTGGTTGGAAGGCAGCCATATTGCCCACTATACCCCCATCCCCCTGCCAGCTGGAGTGCTCGCTATTCTCAAACACACTTAACAACACCATCATCATCACCAATTGAATTGGGGCTGAAATAAAATCAGAAATAGCTGGCGAAGCTCAGCAAATCTGGCAGCATCGGTATCAGAATCAGTATCAGGGCAGAGCAGTAGTTATGAACTATATGGACTTCAGTAAGGCATTCCACAAGGTTCCCCAATGGGACACTGGGTAGCAAGGTTAGATCTCATGGAATACAGGAAGAATTATCCATTTGGATACTGACCTGGCTCAAAGGTAGAAGACAGAGAATGGTGGTGGAGTGTTGTTCTTTCAGTCTGGAGGCCTGTGACCAGTGGAGTGTCACAAGATCGGTGCTGGATCCACTACCTTTCGTCATTATAAAAATGATGTGGAAGTGAGCATAACAGGTACAGTTATTAAGTTTGCAGATGGCACCAAAATTGGAGGTGTAGTGGACAGCAAAGAAGGTTACCTCAGATTACAACATGATCTTGATCAGATGTGCCAGTGGGCTGAGAAGTGGCAGATGGAGATTAATTTAGTGAAATGTGAGGTGTAGCATTTTGGGAAAGCAAATGTTAGCAGTACTTATACATTTAATGGTAAGATGTTGGGGAGTTTTGCTGTTCATTTGAGTGGGAGCAGCGGCCGAGGAAAAACGAACCCGGGAGACTACAGCTAAGGCAAGACAGTTTGTTTCAAAATTACTTACCTGTAGCGGGCAGCGGAAGTGAGGTTGGAGCGCATAGCTGGGCGGGAAGGTAAGTGATTAGTATTTGAGTGGGTGTGTCCTAGACCCGAGGTCCTACTTTCGTAGGGCCTCCCTCCCACCCTCCTCCTCTAACCTAACTTTAAAGTCCACAGGTTATTGACTCAGTGTTCTTGTTTTTGGAGACAGTGTACAGTCATGGCAGCGCAGGAGGTGGAATGTTCCTCCTGCAGGATGTTTGAGGTAGGGGTGACCAACGATACTCCTGCCGACTTCGTCTGCAGGAAATGCAGTCAGATCCTGATCCTCACTGAACGAGTTAGGGAACTGGAACTGGAGCTGGATGAGCTGAGGATTATTCGAGAGGGTGAGAGGGTGATCGATAGAAGCTACAGGGACATAGTTACGCCGGAGAACAGAGGTAGCTGGGTAACAGTTAGAGGTGGGAAGGGGAAGAGGCAGGCAGTGCAGGGTTCCCCTGTGGTCGTTCCCCTAAAAAATAAGTATACAGCTTTGGAAAATGTTGGGGGGGACAGCCTTGCAGGTGTAAGCTGCAGTGAAGGGGTCTGTAGCTCTGAGACTCAGAAGGGAAAGGGGGAGAAGAGGAGAGCGCTAGTTATAGGGGACTCTCTAGTTAGAGGGACGGACAGGCGGTTCTGTGGACATGGGCGAGACTCTCGGATGGTTTGTTGCCTCCCGGGTGCTAGGGTCCGAGACATCTCGGACCGTGTCTTCAGAATCCTTAAGGGGGAGGGTGTGCAGCCAGAAGTCGTGGTACACATTGGCACCAACGACATAGGTAGGAAGAGGGGTGGGGAGGTCATTCAAGAGCTCAAGGAGTTAGGCTGGAAGCTAAAAGCTAGGACAGACAGAGTCGTCATCTCTGGGTTGTTGCCGGTGCCACGTGACAGAGAGGCAAAGAATAGGGAGAGAGTGCAGTTGAACACGTGGCTGCTAGGATGGTGTAGGAGGGAGGGCTTCAGATATTTGGACAATTGGACTGCATTCTGGGGAAGGTGGGACCTGTACAAACAGGACGGGTTGCACCTGAACCAGAAGGGCACCAATATCCTGGGGGGTAGGTTTGCTAGCACTCTTCGGGGGGGTTTAAACTAATTTGGCAGGGGGATGGGATCCGGACTTGTAGTCCAGCAAGTAAGCTAGCTGTGTGTCAGGATGTCCAAGACTGTAGGGAGGCTGTGGAGAAGGTAGCACTGACAGGGACTACTTGCGGACACAGAGATGGGCTCAAGTGCGTATACTTCAATGCAAGGAGTATCAGAAATAAGGTGGGTGAACTTAAGGCGTGGATCGGTACCTGGGACTACGATGTTGTGGCCATCACGGAAACATGGATAGATGAGGGACAGGAATGGCTGTTGGAGGTTCCTGGTTACAGATGTTTCAGTAAGATTAGGGAGGGTGGTAAAAAAGGAGGGGGGTGGCATTGCTAATTAGAAATGGTATAACGGCTGCAGAAAGGAAGTTTGAGGGGGATCTGCCTCTGGAGGTAGTATGGGCTGAAGTCAGAAATAGGAAAGGTGCAGTCACCTTGTTGGGTGTTTATTATAGGCCCCCCAATAGCAGCAGAGATGTGGAGAAACAGATTGGGAAACAGATTTTGGAAAGGTGCAGAAGCCACAGGGTCGTAGTCTTGGGCGACTTCAACTTCCCAAATATTGATTGGAAGCTCTTTAGATCAAGTAGATTGGTTGGGGCGGTGTTTGTGCAGTGTGTCCAGGAAGCTTTTCTAACGCAGTATGTAGATTGTCCAACCAGAGGGGAGGCCATATTGGATTTGGTACTCGATAATGAACCGGGACAAGTGGTGGGCTTGTTAGTGGGTGAACATTTTGGTGATGGTGACCACAATTCTGTGACTTTCACCTTGGTTATGGAGAGAGATAGGTGCGCACAACAAGGAAGTTTTTACAATTGGGGGAAGGGAAATTACGATGCTGTAAGACAGGATATGAGGAGCATACGTTGGGAGCATAGGCTGTCAGGGAAGGATGTGGTGGAAATGTGGAACTTTTTCAAGGAGCAGATACGACGTGTCCTTGATATGTATGTACCGATCAGGCAGGAAAGAAATGGTCGTGTGAGGGAGCCTTGGTTGACGAGGGAGGTTGAATGTCTAGTAAAGAGGAAGAAGGAGGCTTACATAAGGTTGAGGAAACAAGGTTCAGACAGAGCAGTGGAGGGATACAGGATAGCCAGAAGGGACCTGAAGAAAGGGATTAGGAGAGCTAAGAGAGGGCATGAAAAATCCTTGGCGGATAGGATCAAGGATAACCCCAAGGCATTCTATGCGTATGTGAGAAACCTGAGAATGACGAGAACGAGGGTAGGTCCGATTAAGGACAGTGGTGGGAGACTGTGTATTGAGTCGGAAGAGATAGGAGAGGTCTTGAACAAGTACTTCTCTTCAGTATTTACGAACGAGAGGGACCGTATTGTTGAAGAGGAGAGTGTGAAACGGACTGATAAGCTAGAAGAGATACCTGTTAGGAAGGAAGATGTGTTGGACATTTTGAACAACTTGTGGATAGACAAGTCCCCCGGGCCTGACGGGATATATCCTAGGATTATGTGGGAAGCAAGAGAGGAAATTGCAGTACCGTTGGCAATGATCTTCTCGTCTTCACTGGCAACGGGGGTGGTACTAGGGGACTGGAGAGTAGCGAATGTTGTGCCCCTGTTCAAAAAAGGGAATAGGGATAACCCCGGGAATTTCAGGCCAGTTAGTCTTACTTCTGTGGTAGGCAAAGTAATGGAAAGGGTACTGAGGGATAGGATTTACGAGTATCTGGAAAGACACTGCTTGATTAGGGACAGCCAGCACGGATTTGTGAAGGGTAGGTTTTGCCTTACAAGTCTTATTGAATTCTTCGAGGAGGTGACCAAGCATATGGATGAGGGTAGAGCAGTGGATGTAGTGTACATTGATTTTAGTAAGGCATTTGATAAGGTTCCCCATGATAGGCTTATGCGGAAAGTCAGGAGGCATGGGATAGAGGGAAATTTGGCCAATTGGATAGAAAACTGGCTAACCGGTCGAAGTCAGAGAGTGGTGGTAGATGGTAAATATTCAGCATGGAGTCCAGTTACAAGTGGAGTTCCGCAGGGATCAGTTCTGGGTCCTCTGCTGTTTGTAATTTTTATTAATGACTTAGATGAGGAAGTCAAAGGGTGGGTCAGTAAATTTGCAGATGATACAAAGATAGGTGGAGTTGTGGACAGTGAGGAGGGCTGTTGTCGGCTGCAGAGGGACTTAGATATGATGCAGAGCTGGGCTGAGGAGTGGCAGATGGAGTTCAACCCTGCCAAGTGTGAGGTTGTCCATTTTGGAAGAACAAATAAGAATGCGGAATACAGGGTTAATGGTAGGGTTCTTGGTCAGGTGGAGGAACAGAGGGATCTTGGGGTCTATGTACATAGATCTTTGAAGGTTGCCACTCAGGTGGATAGAGTTTGTAAGAAGGCCTATGGAGTATTATCGTTCATTAGCAGAGGGATTGAATTCAAGAGTCGTGAAGTGATGTTGCAGCTGTACAGGACTTTGGTTAGGCCACATTTGGAGTACTGTGTGCAGTTCTGGTCGCCTCACTTTAGGAAAGATGTGGAAGCTTTGGAGAAGGTGCAGAGAAGATTTACCAAGATGTTGCCTGGAATGGAGAGTAGGTCGTACGAGGATAGGTTGAGAGTTCTCGGCCTTTTCTCGTTGGAACGGCGAAGGATGAGGGGTGACTTGATAGAGGTTTATAAGATGATCAGAGGAATAGATAGAGTAGACAGTCAGAATCTTTTTCCCCGGGTACAACAGAGTGTTACAAAGGGACATAAAATTAAGGTGAAGGGTGGAAGGGGAGATGTCAGGGGTGGGTTCTTTACCCAGAGAGTGGTGGGGGCATGGAATGCGCTGCCCGTGGGAGTGGTAGAGTCAGATTCATTGGCGACCTTTAAGCGGCATTTGGATAGGTACATGGATGGGTGCTTAATCTAGGATAGAAGTTCGGCTCAACATCGTGGGCCAAAGGGCCTGTTCTGTGCTGTATTGTTCTATGTTCTATGTTCTATGTTCTATGAACAAAGGAACCTTGGAGTGCATTTTCATAGCTCGTTGAAGGTGGAGTCACAGTTAGATAGGATAGTGAAGGCGGCGCTTGGTATACTTTCCTTTATTGGTCAGAGTATTGAGTAGAGGAGTTGGGCGTTCATCTTGTGGCTGTACAGGACATTGGTTAGGCCATTGTTGGAATATTGCGTGGTGTTTTGGTCTCCTTCCTATTGGAAAGATGGTGTGAAATTTGAAAGTGGTCAGGAAAGATTTCCAAGGATGTTACTAGGATTGGAATATTTGAGCTATAGGGAGAGAGGTTGAATAGGCTGGAGCTGTTTTCACTGCAGCGCCTGAGGCTGAGGGGTGACCTTATGGAGATTTATAAAATCATGAGGGGCATGGATAGGATAAATAGACAAAGTCTCTTCCCTGGAGGGGAACTAGAGGGCATAGTTTTAGGGTGAGATGGAATGAGCTGCCAGAGAAAGTGGTGGAGGCTAGTACAATTGCAACATTTAAAAGGCATCTGGATGGGTATATGAATAGGAAGGGTTTGGAGGGATATGGACCTGGTGATGGCAGGTGGGAAAAGATTGGGTTGGGATATCTGGTCGGCATGGACGAGTAGAACTGAAGAGTCTGTTTTCGTGCTGTACATCTCTATGACTCTATGACCCTATGACAAGGGCAGCAGCTACTTAGGAACACCACCAGCTGTAAGTTGCCCTCCAAGCCACTCACCACCCTCACTTGGAAATATACCAGTATTCCTTCACAGTTGTTGGGTCAAAATCCTGGAAATCCCTCCCTATTGACATTGTGGGTGAACCCACAGCAAGTGGACTGTAGCGATTCAAGAAGAGAGCTCAGCAGCACCTTCTCAATGGCAAATAGGGATGGGCTATCAAAGCTGGCCCAGCCAGGGACGGCCAAGACCCACAAATGAATTTTAAAAACCCAGAGAATGTGACATGTTAGTGTGGGACCAATGTTCAATATTTTCAAACTGTAATGATATTGTCAGTCTCTCTTACTTTTCCACGTTTATAAAGTCAACGTCAGTGTTGTGCTAACACAAACTGGCTGCCGGGAACACACCTAACATGTCTGACTTACTCATTTGGCTCTGGAATTCTGTCAGCAAGGGAGAGGGGGATGTGTCAAAAGTCGTTTCCATGTCTGAATCCTGTGTAGTTAGGCCCCATCCCTAAATCAAGTGTTCATCAAATCCCACTCTGACCTTTTCGGAGTTCAAATTGTGTGTTGTCTCCAAATAAAAGAAAATAATGCATCTGCAAATAAACAAAGCTGTGGGATGTAACGTTGTGTGCTTGTTGGTGTCACTGTAGTTACACAGGATTGAAGATAAATAAGACAGTGCGAGATAGACAGCACTGTAATCAGCATGGTAGTGTTATTGTAAAAGGAGTCGAGATTGTGGTGCTGGAAAAACACAGCAGCTCAGGCAGTATCCAAGGAGCAGGAAAATCGACGTTTCGGGCAAAACCCCTTCATCAGGAATCCCTCGACTTCAACCTCCAGAATCTGCAGTTCTCACTTCCGCCCCATTATAAATGGATATTAATATCTTCAATGAATGGGGAAAACAGAAGGGGCAGTGTTCAATATAGGCAAGTGGGCAGTCACCTAAAGTAGCTAAGTTTATGACTTCAAGACATAATGGTCGGCATGGACGGGTTGGACCGAAGGGTCTGTTTCCATGCTGTACATCTCTATGACTCTATGACTATAAAAGGAAACTTATCACAGATCAATTGAAATGTCTCAGTGCAGACTAACAATAATCTGATACCTTTTCCTCACTTTCCCACACGAATTCCTGGTAAAATTGGGAACACATCATTTGTTGGTGGAATGAACAGGTTAACATCCTGTGATTTAACCTCGCTCCAATTCCCTTTCCAAGTTATCTCTGCCGAGTCAATGTTTAAATCTAACACTGTTCTGATCTGATGCCATTTGGAAATCCGAATCTCCTCCTGTCCCTTCCTGCCTGGTGCTCACTGTGTGAGGGTCTGCCTGTTTCTCTCCCAGCTTTCAGAACACATGGAAACCTCCACATACAGCAGTTGAATGCCGTGTGACTCAGCTCATTGTTGAGTTGGTCTATGGTGGGTACTTTCTCCCTTGTTTTCTCCCCTCTCATATACGGTTGTTCTGTATATAAATAACCCACTCCCCTCAATTCTATTCCAGTCTATAACACACTCTCGCGTTTCTAATATTCTGTGTATAAACAAGCCCGACCACTTTTACGAATTCCAGTCTGTACCTCACTCTCGGGTCTCTGTTATTTTATGCACAAATCACCACAAAACCCTCAGTTAGATTCCAACCTGTGACTCAATCATGGGTTTCTGTTGTTCTGTATACAAACCACCCTGAATTCCTCAATAGGATTCCAATATGTAACTCACTCCCATGTATCTGTGGCTATTTACATAGACCATCTCAAACCCCTTGAATAGATTCCAGCCTGTAAGTAACTCCCGGGTATCAGTTATTCTACATATAACCCTCCTCCAAGCCCACAAGTAGATTCCAGTTTGTAACTCACAGTTGGATATCTGTTCTTTTTATAAATAAACCTCTTGATCCATCAGTTCGATTTCAATCTGTAACTGACACTTGTTTATCTGTTATTCTAAATATATCCACCCCACAGCCCTTGATAAAATTCTAATCTGTAACTGATTTCCATTTATGTACGACTCTCGACATAAACCACCTCAAACCCTCAGTCAGATTTTGATTTGTAATTTTTTATTCTGTAGAAAAACTATCATGAAACCCATCGATTAGATTCCAAGGTGTAACTCACTTCCATAAGTCTGTGCTTCCTGTTCTGAAACACCCCAAATGGTGCAAATGGGGGTAAGCACAGTGCAGGAAAACGGGTCAGCATGGACCAGTTGGATCGAAGGACCTGTTTCCGTGCTGTGTGACTCTATAATTTCTATCATCTCGATAACTCACTCCTGAATAACTGTTACTCTGTATGAAAACCACATTGAACTATTCAGTTCGATTCCAGTTTGTAACACGGTCCTGGGTATCTGACACTCTGTGTATAAACCATCCTGATACACTTGATTAGATTCCTGCCTGCAACTCATTCCCAGGCATCAGTTACTGGGTGGATGAATCAAGCCCCAAAGGTCGATTAGATTCAAGTCTGTAACTCACTCCCCGGGATCTGTCATTATGTATAACAACGTCTACTCCCGAACCCCACAACACCACTGCCCCCACCCCACCCAAACACCGATTAGATTCAAGTCTGTAACTCACTCCCCGGGATCTGTCATTATGTATAACAACGTCTACTCCCGAACCCCACATCACCTCCCCCCACTCCCCACCCCAACACCGATTAGATTCAAGTCTGTAACTCTCTTCTGAACTCTATGTTATTCCATATATAAATCGCCCAGAAATGAATTAGATTCCTGTCTGTACTCAATCCCCGGTACCTGTTACTCTCTGTGGAAATCCCCACGGAACCCTCAATCAGGTTCAATGCTGTAACTCACTTCCGGGCATCTGTTGTTTGATGTATAGACCTCCTGAACCCCGACTGAGTGGAAGAGTGAGTGAGAACGAGTGAGAGAAGGTAAGTGTGTGTGTGTGTGTGGGTGGGTGTGTGAAAACGTGTGTGTATGAGAGTGTGTGTGTATGAGCATGTATGTGTGAGTGTTTCTGTGTTACTGTTTGTTAGCGTATGTGTTAGTGCGTGTGTAGGTGTCAGCTCATGTGTGAGATTGTGTCTGTATGTGAGAGAGAGTTAGGAGCTCCATCATAGAATCATTGACACTCAGACCTTTCACTCAGATGGACACACACACACACACACACACACACAAGACACACACACACATACACACACACACATACACACACACACATACACACACACACGCCCGGTCTCTCCCATTCACACAGACATGCTCACTTGCAGTCAGGTCAGAAACACAGAGAGAGAGAAAAATAGGCACATTTGGTGGAAATATAGAAATAGAAGATGGACATAGAGAGTTATATCTGGGAGTCACACGAGCAGCAAGAATATTCTGAGACAGAACCTCAGCAAATAAACCCACGATTTGCCCAGTCCTCTGTGTCGGCCTGGGGGGCGGGGTGGGGGTGGGGTGGGGGGGGGGGGGAGGTCAGAGAATCTGACATGTTAGTTTGGGTCCAATGTTCAATAGTCAAAAACTTTACTGATGTTGCTCGTCTCTCTTGCTTTTCCCACTTTGTAAAGTCCATAACAGTGCTGTGCTTACATGAATTGTCTGTCGGGAACATACTGGTGTAGATTGTGTTTGGGAGAGAGTGTTAGTGAGATTGAGTATGGGGGAGAGTGAGATTGTCTATGAGAGAGTTGGCAAGATTGAGTATGAGGGAGAGTGACATTATGTTTGACAGAGAGAGAGTGAGACTGTGCATGTGGGAGAGAAATAGTTTGTATATGAGAGGGAAACATGGTGAGACTGTATGAGAGAGGGTGACAAACTGGTAATGTATGAGACAGATGATGAGATTCTACCTGAGAGAGAAAAATAGTGAGATTGTGCATAAGAGAGAGTATTTGGGTTCTCAGTTATTCCACATGTAAAACACCCCAATCCCCTTGATTACATTCCAGTCTGTACGCCACTCATGAGTATCTGTCATTGTATAAATGAACACCCCAAACCCCATGATAAAATTCCAATGTGTAACTAACTTTCATTTATCTGTTATTCTAAATATAAATCACCCCGATTATCTCTATAAGATTCCAGTCCTTAAATCACTCCTGGGTATTTGTTATTCAATGTATAAACCTCCTCGAATCCTTCGATCACATTCCAGCCTGTGTCTCACTCTCAAGTATCTGTGATTCGATATATAAAAAGCCCAACTCCTCAATTAGACTCGCTCCCCAGTATTGGTTAGTCAATATGTGACCCACACTGTACCATACAACGGTACCCCGATTTGTAACTCACTCACTGGTACCCGTTTCTCTATATATAAAGTCCCTCAAATCCCTCAGTTAGATTTCAGACTGAAACTCACTCCCTGTTGTGTTCTGAAATACATAAACTCGCTGAGACCATCGATGAAATTCCAGTCTCTAACTCAGTATAAACTAAACGGGTGAATTTTAAGTTGGGAGCAGGAACAGAGAAAGCTGGAGTTTAATTCCCGCTACACTCTGTTTCTCCAGAAACATTAATTTGATGGAGTGCAGCGGTTCAATAAGGCAGCTCCCTCCCACCTTCTCAAGGGCTGGTGGGAATGGGGGATAAATGCTGGACCCAGCCAGTGATCCTCACATCCCATAAGTGAATGAAGACAGCAATCCCTTTGCCTTCCTGATCACACACTGCCCCCTGCAGACTGAGTCTGCAGACACAGCAAGGCTTCCTCACTTCCCTAGTCCCATGTCCTGGGAATAATTGGCAAACCATCCGAATATTTGATGACACCATCACGTTAGCTTCCTGTGATTTCTGGTCCACGGATCCAGAAAATAATGTTTAATACTGGAGTACAAGAGGACCTGACCCACGAATGCAGGGCCCCGGTCACGCCCTCTCTCTCTCTTTCTCTCTCTCTCTCTCCCCTTCTCTCTCCCACACACACACACATACAGAGTTACTAAGGGGTAAGGAATGACAGAATAAGATGAGCATTTTCAAATATTAAAGCTCCATTAAACAATACCGGGAGTGGTTGATCGGGACAGTGTGGAGAGAGAGAGAGAGAGCTGGACTCTTTATCTAAACCTGTGCTGCCCCTGTCCTTGGAGGGGTTGATGGGGATACAGTAAAGGCGGCTTCATTGTGCATCTAACCCCATCCTGTCCCTGCCCTGAGAGTGATTGATGGGGAGAGTTTGTAACATAGGAACAGGAGGAGGCCATTCAGCCCCTCGAGCCTGTACCATCAGACAATAGCATCATGACTGATATGTGGCCGAACTCCACATTCCCTTCCTTTGGCCCATATCCTTCAATGTCTTCACTGAACAAAAATGTATCACTCACTGATTTAACCTGAACAACGGATGCAGCTTTGCCTATTCACCCAGTCTATCAATATCCCTTTGTAATGTTAAGGTACCATCTCCACTGTCTACAATGCTGCCTAACTTTGTACCTCACCCCGTGCTGTCCCTATCCTGTGCGTGTTTGGGAGGTACAGTGCAAATGGATCTTTACTCTGTATCTAGCTCCATGTTATACCTGTCCTGGGAGTATTTGACGTGGACAGTATGGAGGGAGATTTACTCTGTATAAAGCCCCATGTTGTCCCTGTCCTGGGAGTGTCCGATGTGGACAATATGGACAGATCTTGACTCTGTATTTAACCCCACTCTCCCCAGACTCTGGGCGATTCAGATGGAGAAATTGCCGCGGGACTGTATCTAACCCAGTGATGGAGCTGCCCTGAGTGTGTTTGATGTGAACAGGATGGGGGAAGTGGGAGATTTGATCAGTACCTAACGCCACGGTGAACATGGCTTGGGAATGTGAAAAGCTGCAATGTACAGGGAGTTTTACTTTGCATCTAACTGTATTCTCTACCAACCCTGGAGATTTAAATGGGTACAGTTTAAATAAAGATTAAATAAAGTTTAATAAAACTTAAATAAAGTTTAAATAAAGCTGGATCGCTGTACTTCCTCTGCCCTGGGAGTGTTTGCTGGGAACACTGTCTAACCTCTGTGATATGGATCCTATGAAGATTGATGGGAGACAGTGTGAATGGAATTGCCAGGGTCCAATTCCTTCACGTGGATGAGAGAAGGTCCCCAATTGGAATTGTGAGGAAAATTAATGCCCGTGGGTCAGTAACAGAATGAAGACACCATTGGCTCAGAGAGAGGAGACAGGATAGAGGGTAATGTGGGTTCCAGGCTGGAGGCAGATACAGGTACACACAAAGGGATCTGAGACACAATTTTTATGCACAGAAGGTTTTGGGTGTGCGGAATTGTTGCCAGGGTTGGGGAATTTGAGCTATGGGGAGAGGCTGAACAGGCTGAGACTGTTTTCCCTGGAGTGTCGGAGACTAAAGGGTGACCTTATAGAGGTTTACAAAATTATGAGGGGCATGGATAGTGTAAGTAGGCAAAGTGTATTTCCTGGGGTCGTGGTGTCCAGAGCTAAAGGGCATAGGTTAAGAGTGAGAGGGGAAAGCTAAGAGGAAACCTTTTCTCGCATAGGGTGGTACATGTATGGAAAGAGCTGCCAGATGAAGTGGTGGAGGCTGGTACAATTGCAACATTTAAGAGGCATTCGGACGGGCATAAGAATAAGAAGGGTTTGGAGTGATATGGGCCAGGTACTGGCAGGAGGGACTAGATTGGGTTGGGATTTCTGGTCGGCAGGGACGGGTTGGACCGAAGGGTCTGTTTCCATGCTGTACATCTCTATGACTCTATTTAAAAGCCATTTGGATGGGATGATGACAGGGAGGGTTTGGAGGGGTAAGGGACAAATGTTGGCAAATATAGCGAGATTAATTTCGGTTGTCTGGTCAGCAGGGACGAGGTGGAATGGAGGGTCTGTTTCTGTGGTCGGCACTTCCGAAATCCTGATGAGGGACTTATGCCCGAAACGTCGATTTTCCTGCTCCTCGGATGCTGCCTGACCTGCTGTGCTTTTCCAGCACCACTCTGATCTAAGCTCTGAAATGCACTCTTTCAGATTTCCATCAATCTCATACCATGCTCTTCTCATACAGGTGACTTCTCCTGCCTTCCGAAGGTACACAGAGCCAACACACCAAGTTGTCCCATCATATTAGGCAATGGGACCCGATGTGTGAACCTCACTGCCGATGTCAAATGCATCTTGAAAGCCATGAGGCAGGGTATCCCCAGCTTCTGCCACGACAGAACATTGGGACACAGGCAGATTTCAACCTCACACCTTCAAGGCTGAATCTGAGCTGAGGGGGCACCTATTGTTAAAGATTTACCTGAGAATTTAACTATTTTTACATACAGTTTACATATAAAAGAACAAAATCTAACATGGTATTTCTAAAAGTATACAAACTGAACAGACAATACACTTTTATTTTTAAATATATAATTTCAGTGGCATCACCCTGTAATCTTTTCCGATAAATTCTGTGTCGTTTGATGTAATGCTCCCCATTCACCTGATGAAGGAACAGCGCTCCAAAAGCTGGTACTAACAAATAAACCTGTTGGACTATAACCTGATGTTGTGTGATTATTTAAGTTTGTCCATCCCACTCCAAATCTTTACTCCATATTGTTTACACTAACTCACACGCAGTTCAGGTCAGTTTAGCACAATGACCCTGTTCCTCTTTTTGTGAGGTTCCCTGTGTATATTAACAGGGATAATGGGTCCCGAGAGGATGAATACATTCTCTTTATCCTGTCAGTTTAAACAGTTGAACATATCAGTTTGAAGCCAATGGAAGAGGAGATTGCCTTTTTCTGTACAATTTCAGTGCAGAACATTCAGCCAATGAACTGTCTTTGCAAAAGTGGGGGTTGAATGCGATTCTCACTGAGCAACATTAATACAGAAAACACAATTCCGAGTTCCTGTTATCAATTGGTGAAGGAACTGGGATGATAAAACCACTTGTGGTGTGGTGCCATGCCTCAGTTTGTTAACTTGCCTACATCATAAACAGCCCACCAAGATTTCACATCGTAGTGGTGCCTGGGTATTTTACCAAATGCATGGTTGTTTCAAAATCTCCCAAGTCAGTGTTGCTCATCAGTCAACCATGCGTCCTGTTTGAGTGTCAGCCTGTTTTGGTGATCCTGGTCTGCTCCCTGGTTTAGTTCCTCCAGGGGATATTGTTTCTTCCGAACTATTAATTCAATCTGGAGTTTCCTTCCTGTGTTTGACAAGAACTTCTGCTTCTACTCCTCCTTTATTACGCCTCGTTCATTTCCAGTTTGGTGGGAATAACGAGGTGAGCCAGGAGACATGGCAGACTCGCCGGTGAATGTTGTAGTAATGGCGCAGACACCAAGAGCTGTTCACCCTAATTCTCTGCTGTCAACATTTATTCAATCCACGCCAACAGGAAATACTTCATTGTTCTCCTGTCGTTGTGGTTCACACTGTGATTGCGGTTTCTTTTCTTGTGGATTATGAAGTTTATTTAGAACTCGAAAGGATCATAATATTTGGAGGAAGGAATGACTCCTCACCTCAGGCAAAATGCCAGACACATTATTCGGAGAATGTGAGCCCAATCCCACACATGCTCCCGAGGGGGCAGAAAGCCTGTTAGCTGGTCCACTCTCAATTTGTCTCCGAATGTCAGACTTTTCAAAGATCAGAAATGGGAAATGAGGAATATGGGGCAGACCGAGAGTCCGAGAATGTGAAAGAGGGTCAGGGACATTCACAGAGAAAGAAAGAAAGATGGAGACGCATATAGAGGGAGATACTGAAAGGACCAATTCTCCAATCGACATGGCTGCTGACTGACAGAAACAAATAGGAATAAAAAGGGAACGATTAAGCACAGCCTTTCACCAGCTCCGGGTAACGGAAGGATTCTTACAGCCAACAAAGTCATTTTGAATTTTCATCATTGACGGTTGTAAGCTAATGAAAGATTTTGGTAAATATCCTGACAGGGAAAATTGATCATTTTACCAAAAATATAATACAGAAATGCCGAAGTAACTTCGCTCTGCCGATATGAAGCATTAACTCTGTTTCTCTCCACTGTCCTACTGAGTTTTTCTATCAAATCTTGGTTTTGGTTCAGATTTCAAACATCTGCTGTTCTTTGTTTCATGTTATTCTTAACAACGTTTGAGACAAAACCAATGACCAGACGGCTTCAGAAAATCGGTCAGAAATACTGTTAGCAAGATATCTTTGCAGAACACATCGCCCATTCCCTGACCAGGAACCACCCTTTCCCCCTCAGAGAGTGCACCAACTCCTAACCGTGAGATTAAAAGGGAAGGCGACAGCATTTTGGTTCATTTTCCCTGCACATTAGTTTCTCGTTGTAGTCGAGGTTTCTTTTAACACAATAGGAAAATACCATTCGGCCCATCGTACAGTGTGGCTCATAAGGTAATCACCTATTTTCGATCAAGTGTCCAGCTTTGGCACGATACCTTGTGTGTTCTGATGTTTTCAACGCAAAATTCAGTAAAGATTATCCCTGTGACCTGAAACGAGCCAACAATGGGGAGTGAGTTATACACCGTCATATTGAAGTGAAATCCCCTCGAGCAACCCATTCACATTTTCACGCATAGAGTGAGTCACAGACACACATGCCCGGAGGTTGGGGGGAGGGGGGGGCGTGGTGGGTGGGAGGGCAGAGGTTTTGGGATTATACCAACTACTTGCGCTTCTGTACCGCTCTCCACCGATTTATGACCACCCCCACCAGTCCCCCACCCAACACACACCCACACGTTTCTCCAACAAAAGGCAGCTTTAGGTGCAACTAAAGCCAGTTTTACAGACAATGAGAGACGTTGCGATGAGCTGGAATTTAAAATGGACAATTGCATCACATGCAACTTTCAAATTTGAAAACACATTGATCCGAAGTCTGCAGCTCCTCAAAATCTGTCTCACATTGAGGTGCAATACTCCCAAATTCGGGACCCACTGATCCAATCCCTGCAGTACATTGCACACAAATCAGGAAGGATTCGAACCACCAAAAGTCAGAGCCATTATCCATGATGTCAGTGGCCCAACTGCAGCTGGAGGTCCGACAGGGAGTCGATATGAAATGGAAACATGGACATCGGGGGAAACAGTATTCACAAGGTGAACAATCAGTAAAAATAATTATCGTCACTGTTTCGCATCGGATGTCCCACTCCGTGAAGCAATGTCTTTCAATCAGACCAGTGATTGCTTGAACCATGTAGAAGGACAATGACAGCGGACAGATACGATAGTGACCCCTTCAAATCTCCCTCCAATCATCTCACCTTCCTGAGTTGGGAATATGTTGGTATTCCTTCAGTGTCTCTGGGTGTAAATCCAGGAAATCCCGCGCTTGCACCATAATGGCTGTACCTCCGTGTGAAGGAGTTCAATGGTTCACAAAAGTAACTCATCTCCTCCATCTCTGGGGGATTTAGGGATGGACAGCGAGTCCTATTCCATTGAGTGATATCATTATCCCAGGAATACGTTTCTAACAGTGGTAGGTTCCAATCGGACACCTGCAGGAGATCGGTAGTAAGTTGGGAGGTGGAGCAGGGAAGTGAAATTGACGTGAATGACAATGATGACTGGGAGGCATGAGGCAGGAAGGGAGTCTGGATCTGGTGGTGCAAGGTTCAGTGTCGCCGCTAATGGGTCAGCCTTTACTGCAAACTGTTTACATTGGCTCACACACCATTCCTGGGCAATTCATGGCAATGACACTGTTCCTCTTTGTGTGAGATTACCACTGTGTGTATTAAAGCCGTCAATACGCCCCAAGAGGATGAAAAATGTCCCCTTTGTCCTGTCAGTTTAAACAGATACAAATATCTGTTTGAAGCCAATGTAAGAGAAGATTGCCCTTTTATGTGCCTTTGCATTGAAGAATGTTCAATCGTGAAATGTCTGGTTTTGCAAAAGCGTGTTTTGATTGCAAATCACACTGAGTAATATTGATACAGAAATGTATTTCCGAGTTACTGTGGTCATGTGGTTAAGGAACTGCACATATGGCCGTCCCTTAGTTATTTCAAACCCCTCCTTGGTAAGCATTTGACCATAGGGTCCAATCCCAGCTGCGCCCGCTTGTTGTATTGAAGGGACGTAGGTTCACCTTTTATTAAGGGTCGTGTTACTGATGAAGGGACTCAGCATCCTGTTTGAGTTCGAGCCTGTTATAGTTTGGCAAACCCACTCCTTTTTCCTGGTTTAGTTCCAGCAGTGCATGTCGTTCTTCCCAACCCATACACCATCCTGGAGTTTCTTGTCGCTGTTCCAAAAGCACTCCTTCTTCTCCTCCACTTTTATTCTCTCTCCTTCATTCCAAGTTTGGTGGGAATAACGAGGTGAAGCAGGAGAAACTGCAGAAAGGCCGTGGGATGTTGTGGTTATGGCTCAGAAACCACGAGTGGATCACCCTCATTCTCTGCTGTCGCCATTCATTCATTTTACAGCATCATTAATGCTTCCATATTCTCCTTTGTTGCAGTTTTTTTTTCCATTGGATAAGGAATGCAAGTTTAATTACAATAATTTGTGGAAGAAATGGTCCCTTGTATCACATCCAAGTGGCAGACGTATTATCTGTATAATGTGAGCCAAGTTTTCCAGTCTCCTGCCAGGTTCCAGAAAACCTCTCAGCAGCTCCATTCTCAAACTATCTCTGAAAGTCAGCCTTTTCATAGAGTAGGAATGGGAAATGAGGGATATTGGCAAATAAAGGGTCAAAGAATATGATAAAGGGTGAGGTAGATACACAGAGATAAAGACAGAAAATTAGAGACTCATCTTGAGGGAGACCCTGAAGGAATCAGATCTCGGGTCGACATGGTTGCTAACTGGCTAAAAACACATAGATTTTGATATCTATCCTCATTCGAGCGATAAAACTGACCACTATCCCGGCATTGTGGTCTAGAAATGAAGAACTAATCTGGTTCTGTCGTTGTGAATCATTGTCTCTGTTTCTCCCCACAGATGTTGTCAGGATTATTCAGTTTGCACGTCAATTCTTGTTTTTGGTTCAGATTTCCAACATCTACATCTCTTGGTTTTCTGTTCAACTTTAAAACGGTTGGCACAAAACCGATGTCCTGCCAGCTTTGGAAAAGTGGTCAGAAATATTCTTCCCACGATGTGTGTGCAGAACAAAGCCCGCATTCCTTGACCGGGAATAGAACCCGTGTCACGGCGGTGAGAGCGCCGAATGCTGGTTACTAGACTACAAGGGAAGGCAGAAGGCGCCCTTGTATTTATTCAGAATAAAAACACTTTTTCCTTTTCATTTCTGATCAGTCTTGCTGCAGATTAGGTCCTCCTTGCCTTCGAGCTTTCACAGAGTGAATTGTAGCTCATTGTAGCTCATTGGACATCCATGTATTCCAGTCCTAGTTTCTAGTTTGGGCTCAAAATGTTATGTGTCCTGATGTTTCCAGAGCAAATATCAATGCGATTCTCACTGTGAATTTAAACGACACGACAATGGGACTGAGGTCTGACATGGTCACACTGTGTTGGAACCACCTTGAGGACCTGAACCTCATTTTCACCGACAGAGGGAGACACACAGAAACATATCCCAGGAGGAACAGATGTCTCAGGATCATACCAGCTCCTTGTACTTCACTTCCGCTCTCTGCTCCACCCAACAGCTTCTCTGACAAAGGCAGCTTTAGGTGGAACACTCGCCAGTTTGACAGGCAATGAGAGATGTGGAGCAGAGCTGGAATTTAAAATGGACAATAGACCGAAATGCAAGTTTTAAATTCGAAACCACACTGATCCAAACCATTCAGATCCTCAGAACCTGACAAAACAGGACCAGCCATACACCTGTCTGACATTGAGCTGTAATGGACCCAAAAGCAACATTCCATTTGAATACAGACTGATCCTATCCCTGCAGCTCGAAAGAACCGAAGGAAATAGCAACTGACAACATGCAATTGGCTGAACTAACACGTTACACTCGAGACATGTAGGATGTAAACCTACAATCGTCTGATTGAAAGTCAGATGTTTTATCTATTGCTTCACTAGCAGGATGCACACACACACACTGGACACCTTTCCATATGTGATGTAAACATGGACATCTGGGAAACAACATTCATAAGGTGATCAACCAGCAAAGATAATCCACTTTGTGTAACAGGGCCGTTCAATGGCAAAGCAAATACACTTGTCCTCAGGTACCTGCTTCTGTGTCGCCTGTTCTTCTGCTGGACGTCTCCAGCATTTTATTCACAGTCACTGCGCTATCTTATGATGTACTCCACTGAAATGTACTTTCATCCTTGGATTTAGTGTCACTTCCAGTCAAGATCCTGAACAAATTCAGCGAGAAACCTCTGGTCATTTCCAACATGGAATTTGGAATCAGACGATTTGAACGAAGGCTTTATTGGGGCCGCCCCATCACCGCAGATCAACGCCTCAAAACGAGCCGCTGTTAGTATCAAACTGTTCTGTACCTTCCTGCGGTAAATCAGGTTAGCACAGCTACACTTTCTTCACATTGAAACCAGGGCGGCAATATGAATTTTTTGGAAACTTAGAGAGAGAAACATTGCTGCTGAAGGTGATGATGACGTGAAGATCATACACAGAGTCTGGACAGATCAGGTCACAAGTGTTACTGTCAGCTTCAGTCGGGTCACTGGTTAGGAGTCTGAGTTTGTAATGTCTGGACCGGGATACAATTCCCAGTCAGGAAATGAAGATTTATTTATCTTCTTGTGAATTATCTCATTAAAAACTAACTCCTGCTTCCTCACAGAACACAGACCCAGTCCAACCCAGTGATTGTTTGCTTCTATCTGGAAGGACAATAGCAACAGACAAACGAGAGAACTGTAACCAGAAATCACCCATCTGGGACCTCGCCTTTCTGAGTTGGAAATATCTCGGTGCTCCGACAGTGCTTTTGGGTCTAGATCCTGGAACTCCCTCCCGAACAGTATCATGGCTGCAACTTGAGTTCTTCCAGGGTTCTGTAAAGTAACTCAACATCTCAATCTCTGGAATAAATAGGGATGGACAGTGATTCCTATCCCATTGAGTGGCGTCCGACGCCACGAATGAGTTTCGAACAGGGTGATTAGACTCCCTATCGCTTGGAAACAGGCCCTGCGGCCCAACGCTGTCCCTCCAGAAAGTAACCAACCAACTAGACCCATTTCCTTTCTGGCGAATGCACCTAACATTTTTGGCAATTCAGAATGACCAAATCATCCTAACCTGCACATCTTTGGACTGCGGAAGGAAGCCCACGCAGACACAGGGCGAATGTGCAAACACCATACAGACAGTTGTTGGAGGCTGGAATTGAACTTGAGACCCTAGTGCTGTGAGGCAGCAGTATTTAACGCTGAGCCACCATGCGACTCCTCCAGTTTCAAGGTGGACACCGACAAGTTATCGAGAGAAGTGATTCAGTGGAGCGGGGTGATTGAAATAAAATGAAAGGTAAAGCCGACTGGAAGGATTGAATCAGTAAGTGAGAGAGGAGCTGGTGGAGCAAGGCTCAATGTTCGAACTAAAAGATCAGCCTATACTGCCCACTGTTTATACTGACTCACACAACACTCCTGATCCATTCACCACAATGACCCTGTTCTCTTGGGGGGATATTCCCTCTGTACATATTAACGCAGTTCATGGGCTCCAGGAGGATGAACACATCCTCTTTATCCTGTCAGTTTAATGAAGATGGAGGGATCAGTTTGAACCCAACGCAAGAAGAGATTGCCTCTTTCTGTGCATTTTCACTGGGGAATGTCCAGCTGTGAACTATTCTTTTCTGTATAAGGGGAGACTGATTTAAATTCTAACCGAGCAACTTTCAACCCGAAACAAATGTCCGAGTTACTCTGATTGAATAGTTAATGAACTGCAGATCTGGATTTGAAGAGCAGTGTCTGCGCTGTCTCCGTGGATTAATGAGTTAAAGCGCCTGGTCATAACCAGACCAGGACGGTGTCAAATCCTGGCCTTGCATGTCCTGTATATTGAAGGTTCGTTACTTAACCATCCCGTAAATGCCATTGTGTTGACCCACCATACCGAAAGAGACGGCTCAGAATCGTTCTGGTGTTTGAGCTCAGCCCATTGGGATTTCATGTTCCCACGTCCTACCGTCTCCTGTGGCCCCATCAGTCAATGCTCGATCTTTCTAATTCCACTTTTATTCTCCCTCCTTCATTCCCACTTTGTTAGGAATGCCGAGGTGAGTCAGGAGACACTGCAGATATCCCAGCAATGTTGTGGGAATGGCACACACACTGCAAGATGATACCCCTCCTTTTCTGCTGTCACCATTCATTCGTTCAATTGAAGCAAAGGCTTCACTTCAATCGGATAATTGGGGTGAAATTGTTTTCGTTTGGTGGATTATGAATTCTATTAAGAATTGTAAAAGCTCATCATATTTTGAGTGAAGAAATGTCACCTTACCACAGGCCTCAGTGACATAGACTCTGCCCGGAGAATGTGAGGACAGTTCTACACACTCTAGTCAGGGGCGGGGAAAGCCCGTTAGTAGGTCTACTCTCAAACTATCTCCGAATGTCAGACTTTTCAAAGAGCAGAAATGGAAAATAAGGGATATTGATAGACAGAGAGTGGGAGAATGTGGAAGAGAGTGAGGCGGATACACAGAGGAAATGATAGACGAGTAGAGACGCATATTGAGGGAGAGCCTGAAAATAGAAACCCTCCATTTAAAATGGGTGCTCACTGACAGAAAGGGGAATAAAAAAGAACAATTGAAGGACAGTGTTTCACCAGCTCAAGGCAACAGAATCAGCATTACACCCGGAAAGGTCGGTTGAAATTCAGAAAGTTGACATTTCTCGGCTAATATAATATTCTGATAAATATGCTGAATTGCTAAGTAAAACTGACAATTACTCAAGCATTTAAACATTAAAATGCATAACTATCCTGGTTCTGTCGATCTGAAACATTAAACCTGTTTCTCTCCACAGATGCTGCCAAGTCTGCCGAGTTTCTCTGTCAATTTCCGTTTCTGATTCAGGTTTCCAGTATTCGCAGTGCTTTGTTTAAAGTTACTCTGCATTAAGTATGGGACAACACTTGATCAATTGTCAGCTCCATACTTCATTCCCAACTTCGGGAAGGCTGACCCCACGATTAATGGGACGAGGAAAACTCCACTTGCTGCAACAGTGAGAAAACTGAATCCTCACCAGGAGCGAACAGGGAAAGCAAAAAGAAAAGGCACTGTGTGTTTTCATCAGGAAACCGCTTTTGTCTTTTCATCTGTGAACATTTTAGCTGCAGATTACTTTCTCCCTTTCTTCCGATTTTTACAGCGTGAAAAAGACCTTTCAGCCCATCTGCAGTGCGGGTCATTGGACTTCCATCTATTCTAGTCCCAGTTCCCATAATCCTGCGTTTCTGATGTTACCAGGGCAAATCTAAATGGGATTCTCCCTGTGATCTTAAATGACCCAACAATGGGACTGAAGTTGGGGACATGGTCACATTATGTTGTAACACCGCCGAGGAACACAACCTCATATTTACCCACAGATGGGAACAAACAGAGGGCTCAGGATTAGTCCCGTTCCATATGCTTCCCATCCGCCAGTTTCTCCGACCAGCTCACCGCAGCTGGTCAAAGAGGTCTGCAGCACAGAAAATGCCCTTCGGCCCATCAAGTCTGCACCAGTCGGAGACTAACCCCTGACTGTTTTCATAACGTTTTCCAACGGTTGGCTCGTAGCTTCAACAAAGTTGGGATGGAATTGTTCAATTCATAGTATCTCAACTTTCTCTGGGGATTTCTGTGTGTTGTACCCTGAGAGGCAGAGGGTTGCAGATTGCCCCCATTCCCAACCTGTCTGAAATGTCTTGTTTCCCTTCTCCTGTGTTTTGTATGTGAAAGATGAAGACAGGGTGTATTCTCCCTTTTTATTTGTTGACATTACTGAATCGTAACCGGTAGGATTCCAGGCTGTGGGGGTAAAGCCCAATGAATTTCAAGTCCATTGCCTTAAACACGCATCGACGATTACAGAACAACACTGTCCTCTTCATTTTCCAGGTGTCTCAGTACATTCAAAGAATACGGCAGGAGCTCGATGGGTCTAGCAGTATCTGTGAAAAGAGAAACAGAAATAACGGTTTGAGTGTGGTATATATTTCTGTTTGAGAACTCGAGCAGCCTGTGTCTAATCAAATGATTAGCCTGTCTTGCTGAAGTTTGAGCGAGAATATACCCTACAGGAAGTTGTTCAAGATGTAGTCGGCAGGATTCAACCCTGCATGGGGAAACATCAATGGATTATTAACCCATCGCCTTACTCACTCTGCCACGAATACTCTTGCGTGCAAGAGGCTTAATATTTCTTCTAGAATGGAGAGTTGCAACCTGAAACACCAGTATTTGGCTTGTCCTGTCCGCAGCATGACCCCAGTATTCACTGTCACCCTCTCTTGTTTCAGAACGGAGGAGTATGCTGGGAGATCAAGTTGAATGACACCCACATTGATGAGAGGTAAAGGGGATGGGAAGGATCCATTTTCATGTGCAGAGAGCTTCATAAACACAGCAGTGGATCGAGAAAGAAAAATGACCTTGTACTTGTCTAGCGCTTTCCCCGCGAGCTGGATTACGGTCAGTGACGTGCTTTTGAAAAGATTCACCATTGGCAAACCAAAGTGCAAATCTGGTCGATTTGTTTAATCAGAGGTCAAAACAGGAAAATGTTTCGAATGCACACAGCTGGTACTGGACAGTGCAGACCTATTCTCAGGGAGTTATTCTGCTCTGATTTACGTCTGGGACAATTTGGGAACAGGGGGGTTTCGAACAGCGGAACGGGTCACAAATTTCAGACTCTGATGAGAAGGATATTCTTTCTTTCAGAGGGGAGCAAAACGATGGAATTCTAAAGGTCAAAGGGCTGTGAAGGCTAGCTGTATTCAAGACTGAGATAGACAAACATTTAGTTAATTCACAATCAAATGCTACGGTGATCAGGCTGAAATGGGGGGGGGGGGTTGAGGATTAACAAATTAGCCGGGATCTCATTGAAACCTGTCTCCCACGTGATCGGCAAATTGCTTCCATCTGCTCTCATATGTTTGCTGTTACTTGGAAGATGCGAGACACCATTGTAAAAGAAGAAAAGCGGATATTTCGGAAGGGATGATTGCAGTCAAACTGTGTCAAAATTATTTATTGGAAGGAATATCATATTTGGCAATTTGCCAGATTTCTTTCCGAACATGTCCAGCAAAGCTGATCAAGGGAGCTATTCAGCTTGGACAAGAAACAAGCAAAGGTCAGTGACATTTGTTTTCTGACAAAAGAAATGGCCTTTCCTGATGCTCAGAATGAAAGAGATGGTTTCCAAGAAAAGACAGAGACTAAGTCACCTGGAAAGAAATCGATGACCAAGATGTGACTCGCGTAGTTCTATGGGGCATATATGATTTATTGATTATTGTTCTCCAAACTTCCTTTACAATGGAACCGGGAGTGGGAGTGGAAAATTAAAGCCACCCATGATTATGGCCATCTTTTATCACTCACACACTGTTCATTTCTTGTATGATTTATCTCACATTGTGGTTACTGCGAGTGGGCTTGTAAACTGCATCTGCCGGTGAGTTCTTTCCTCACTGTTCCTAATCTCTTCCAAAACACATTTTGCATCTTTATCTCCTGAATGAAGGTAATCTCTAACCATTGTATAAGTGTCACTAAAACCTCTGCATTTCACACGCCTCTGTTTGTCATCTCCCAATATTAGTTGATACTTTACTGTGTTGCAATTGTCCATAATAAGATTAATAAAATAACAAAATAGAGACTGGTGGACCTGGGTTTGCAACGCACGTTATTGCAGCTAAACCGCAGATGACTGCCCACAATCCGATCATGGAAACACACACCGAACCATCAGGTAACACAGAATAAGCTCAGCACTAGAGGACATGTCAGGAACAGCACCAGAAACACAACAGAAATATTTCTCGGCGCTGCTATGGTGGATGGATTTCTCAATGAGCAATCGGGAGTTACATGTGTTCCATCAGGAGTAACGTCACACCCGGAAGTAACCAGTGTCACAGACGGTCATGTGATCCAAGTACCAAGCCCCAGAATCCGAGACACTCAGCTCCCTGTGGATAGCTCCAAGGAACAGCCGTCCGTGGAGTTTATGGGTTAGTTGAACTTTATGAATGCAGCTCGCTAGTTGTCGGCCTGTTTCTCCGATATAGTGTTTCATGCAGTCGCTGCGTGGAATCTACACAACCAGGTTTGTACATGATGGGTATTGGGTGTTGTGTTCTGGCGAGTTTTGTCTGAGTGAGGCTGTCGGTTTATGTGTCTGTTGTAACCCAGTGTGTTCAGAGGAGTCTGACTGTCAGTTCCCAGCAATCTATTTTAATAACGGGGAGTATCCTTTTCAAATCGCCTGGTGACATATCCTCGTTGCGAATTTCGTGTGCCAGATATCTGGGAATGAAATCGTGGGGATATCCATTCTTGGCAAAGAAATTGTGTGACAGTCCCGAATTGTCACGGACCAGCTTTCCCGAGTAGCAATCCGTCCAGACGGCAAGGTTTGGTGAGAACAGCACAATAGTAATAGGACAGGGCAAACAGAAGGCAGACAGAAAATTTCTAGAAGCAGGGCACTCATCCGCGGATTCCATCAATAAACAGATTCATCTGGACCCAGTCTGTAACCCCAAAAACCGGAAGCAGCGGGAATGAAACCAAATCAATTCCAACTGCCACAGGACAGCAGCGCTTCACAACAGACTCTGCAGCCCTGAGGATGGCACCCAGAAATGTGAGGCAAATGCTGCAAACCATCTTCCCAGCTCCGCCAAACATTCCAACACCAACTCCAGGAGGCACACGGGCTCCACATCTTTCTGATCCTAAACGCTCCGGTTTTCCGCAGCAGAGTATTGTACCCTGAACCCCCGGGAACAAGGTGAGGATGGCAACCCGTACACGGCCAGGAACGGCAGTGAGAGTGAGGGCAACAGCTGCCATTGTCGTATGGACAGCCACAAACACTCCCTTTGAAAAGGACTTTGTCCATATGAAAGTCTGTACAGCAGAATAACCCGGGGACCAAACAGACTGCGCTGGGGAATCATATTCCAGACAATTTAGGGTGGGCACCGTTTTCCCTGAAAGTGAGTGGAGATTGATATTTCATTGCTGATGTGAAACCAGATCCTACACTGAATCTGCTCGCCGGTTTGTGTTGCTGTGGTGAAACGTTGTTCTAGCTCTCTGGTTTCCTTCATTCCTGTCCTGGTCAGGGAGGCTGGGGATTGGTCCTCTCCATCAGATGGAGGGACCAGCGCATTGTTGACCCAATTTAATCAAGAATGGAATTGGTTATCTTCACTTCTCATGGTTCATTGTTGTTCTGTTTTGTTGGATCTTACTTGAGCACTTTCTGGGACTTGACAATGCATTAAAGCTGCAGTATGTTTGGAAGCACGGTTTGGAATAATCTCGCTGCCATTTGTGTGAGCAGTACATGACATAGACGAATCGCAGTACCTCAAAGTCAGCATGCCAGTGTGTCTGGCAATGGGTCCGCCTTTTCTGTTTTGCTTCTGTTCAACGCTAAGAGCTGTCAGTTTTTGGATTCGCTCGAGTGCTGAGGGGGTAACACAATTTGTGTGGTATTTTTCTTCAGGCCAAAATCCACCCTCCAGGAAAAATAGCCAAACGCTCTGAGTAACAATCAGCACGCGTTTTTTTAGCAAATGGTCTTTTCAAGCTGGTGTCAGCTTCTGGAGCGTCTCAGAGTTGCCATTCACGGAAACAGACCCTGCTATCTAACGTGCCACTGCTAAACAAATAACCGAAATTAATCTAACCAATATTTGCCAAAATTTGTCCCTTATCTCTCCGAACCCTTTCAGATGCCTTTGAAATGTTGTGAGCGCACCAGTCTCTGGCACTAAATATGACAATTCATTCTGTACACACGGAAATGTCTGTGTTCAAAACAAGTGTCCCTCACATCCCCTTTAAATGTTACTGTTCTCACATTAAACCAAAGTTATCTCGCTTTGAACTCATATGCCTTGTGAAAAATTACTCCCTGACTCTTTTCTCTGTCCGTCTGCCTCATGTCTTTATAAAATTCTGTAAGGCCATTCCTCAGCCCTGAAGCTCCAGGGAAAACTGTCGAAGCCAATTCAGCTTCGTGCTTTTGTCCAAACAGTGACAACCTTGCAAACCATTTCAAATACTTTCGAAATTGCACCACGTTCGTTCCTGAATGCGCGATCTGTCAGTGCCTGAAGTGAAGCGACACTGTAACACTAGTAATGACAATTTTGGCATTTTGCTCCTGTGCGGTAGTGTGGCCGAGTCGTCTTATGCGCTGGATTTAAGCTCGAGTTTCTGTCGAGTCGTGGGTTCGAATCCCACAGCTACCAACGTGGTGGCGAGTCTGCTGTCCGCAGTTGAGCCTAGCGTTATCTGATCAATTCTTCTACGTTTTTGTCATTGTGTTTGCAGATGCTCAGGCCCCTGATTCAGGCTGACTCTGAAAACAGTGTGAGTCCTTGCAGTCGAAGCCTCCTCGACCCCTCTGCTTTCGGATATATGCGTGGCCAGTTTCTGTGTCTCAAATCGTCAGTACATTTGTCTGAAATTTTGGTGGTTCGAGCCCGCCCTTAGCACTGAGCCTCAATTATTTCAGTTCAAGCATTGAGACCAACCATGTCCCGACACTGCAACCACGAGAACTCACTCGAGTCTGCAGCTGGATGTTGCCCCAATCTCTCCAAGGCCCCGCTGCCAACAGAAAGCGGCGACTGCAGCTTCAATCAGCGGCTTCCTGCTCAGCCCTGGGACACAGCACCTGGAAAATCCTTCCCCAGGAACGGCTCTTCCCGTGTGAAAGGGACAACCATTCCACTTTAAATTGGACACGGCTTCAGAGGATTGTTCCTGTTCTTGGAACGTTTCATAAACAAAACTCCTGTCTCGCAAATCAGAAGTGGGAAAAGTTGTTGGCAGGAAGAATAGAGAAAGTGTTGACTGTGAGGACTCTGTCTCGTCAGCAGATGGGATTCCTTACACTCCAAACAGGAATGATTGGGTTTCCTTAGGTAACTTCCCAATTGATTTACCGTCCGCCAGAGTGACTGGGAATCACTCCGGCAACATATAGATGAGTATAAAAATATGAAAGTATTTATATTGAATCTTAAATCCAGAGACAAGTGCTAAATCGATAATAATGTTGTGTTGGAATAATAGCTGAGAAATGGAAAGTGTGAATGATGACATTTGTGATTGGGAAGAATGAACTGGATCCTTGTAAATTGCAATGCCGGGTGAAATATGCTCAGTATGAAATGACACACTCATCAATCGTGAGCCAGGCCCAGCTACTTTAGTCGGTAGAGCATGAGATGCTTAATCTCAGGGCCGGAGGTTCAAGCCTCACGATGGGCCCTTTCCCTCCTTTAAAGAAATCCAGCTCTCTGCTCCACTTGCAGTATTGTAACCCAGTGTAGGGGTTGGTTTGGACACGTCGATCCGACTGTGTTTGATCACACCTCGGTTTCTGAGTGAAAGCTGTCTCCACTTTCCTGGAAGTGTCAGAGACAAGTTTATCAGTGCAGCCGAATATACGATGAATGGTGTCCCTTTCAAAACATCAGGTTCCACTCCAAACGTGCACAAAACAAAGTGCTCAGAGACACACAACACGAATGGCTACTTGTTGTGGGGGTCTGACAGTGACCGCTCAATATCAAATGGTCCTGAACCAAAATGAAGTGATTCAGACCGTTCTGACGGAAACCGAAGGGAACTCTCCCTGAACGTTTTACAATTCACACGGAAAATGATCTTGTGTGCTCATGGGGGTTCACGGAATGAAGAGTTTATTGTCAGTAACAGGGGTGGGGGTGGGGCAGGATTGTGAGGTTTCACAGTAGGACAGAAGTGATCTGGGTGAACGGGTCAGTCAAACATCCCCAGAGCACGGGACAGCTGATTGGTCCAGGATCACTCCCATCTTCTGTTTTGGAACCAACAAATGAAATTGCTGGAAAATCTCAGCAGGTCTGCTCACATTTTGGAAAGGAAGAGAGTGAAGACTTCGGGACTAGTGACATTTCTTTTTGCATGTCCATCTCCCTCTGGATTGGTGCAGTCTTCCTTTTTATTGACTATCTTCTGACTTCCAACTTTATACACAGATTCTCTTTTATTTTCCTCTCCAACCATTTTCCCAGTTTTTAAATGTGTACCAGATCTGTCCCATCTCTCACTTTGCCCATTTATGACTGGAGAACTTGGAAATGAACAATTAACTCTGTTTCTCATTCCTTAGATACCAGGTGACCAGAGACCGGAAGGTATAGGATGACGGTTAGAGCTTTCAGCCCATAGTCTGCTCTGCCATTCGATTATGACTAATACCGTTCTCAATCCCATTCTCCAGTCTTCTCCCTGTAACACTCATTCCCCCTGAATTTAGGACCCAGTCTTTTTTTCCCCAGACTGGGTCTACATCCTCCCCAAACCCCTCCCCATCTGCTGGCGGCTGTTACACCGTGTCTCTGTGTGTGATCGAGCTGAGTTTCAGTCCCATACGGCAAACCCAAGCTGTTCTGAACAACACAATCACCGCTGGGGGACAGCTCGATCAGGTCTCTGGCCCCACTGTGTTTCTGTGGGGGAGCAGTTATCACCTTCACCTCCCGTGGGAAGGATCGGTGCTTCAAATATCCCGGCAGGAAGAACGATCGGCTTGTGTGTGAACATAGGTGGAGGGAGTTACTCTCTGACCTGGTCAGTAAACCTTACTCTGTATGTCCCTGCCCATTCCTGCCGTTGTCGTGAAAGGGAATGCAATGGCAATTAATTGCCGTGTACGATTTTATTCGATACACATTCTTCCTCGTTTGGAATATAGGTGGATGTTTCCAGCACAGATCCTCACTGTTTTGAAGAAAGCAGTCGGCGGGCCCTGATACTTGCTACGTGTCAGATTGTGGACATAAGATACCTCCATTACACGTGGGGACACCTCCCACCTTGTACATGGCAGGTGCTCATGCGACTCAGCCAACGTTGTCTATCTTATCCGTTACAGACAAGGATGCCAGGAGACATAGTACATTGGGGAAACCGAGCAAAGGCTACGACAACGGGTGAATGGGCACCGCAGAACAATCAACAGACAGGAGGGTTCCCTCCCAGTTGGGGGACACTTCAGTGGGCCAGGACATTCAGCCTCGGACCTTCGGGTGACCATCCTCCAAGGTGGACTTCGGGACAGGCAGCAGAGGAAAGTGGCCGAGCAGAGGCTGATAGCTAAGTTCGGTACCCATAGGGAGGGCCTCAACCGGGACCTTGGGTTCATGTCACATTACAGGTGATCACCACTGCACTACACACACACAGATATTCCTACACACACAGTCTCACATACTCACGGACACAGGTACACACAGACGCGCACGCAGACACCCACACACGCCCTTACAGACACAAACACTCCCACACTCACACATGCACCCCCTCACAGACTTCAGATAACTCTGCACTCACTACACACACATACACTTTCTCACACTCACAACCCCCACCCCAGACAGACAGACAGACACACACACACACAGACAAAGACCCACAGACACACATATATTTTGTGGGGTGAATTTGTACTTTCAGGGTTACATTGTACTTTGCTCATAAACTGCATGCATTCATGCAAAACTCCGTGAACTCACTTTTTAGATTAGAATCAATCTAAACATCAGGTCATAGATAGAGAACACAGGGGGGCCAACACCTTGAACATATTGTCTAGCTATCACAATTATTAACAGCTAACCGGAGAATGCAACTTTAAAAAAGGTTTTGTGATTTACACATGAAAGAAGTGAAACTATCACTATATTCTAACAGATGAAAGACTTAACAGACAATCAATTTTTCAATGTATAATTTCAGATACATCACACTGTAAATTTTTGCTATAAATTCTGTGTTCCGATCGAGCCCTCCACTATCACCTCTGAAAACTAGTGTGTGCTTCCAATTAAACCTGTAGGACTATAACCTGCTGTTGTGTGATTTTTAACTTTGTATACCCCAATCCAAAAACGGCATCTCCAAATCGTGACAGTTTTCCAGATGGTGATCGATGGGGCTTTATTGCAGCCTCATCAGCAAACCTTGTTTTGCATTTAATCGCCCATCACTACTCTCGTGGTGAAAAGAAGTATAATTCCAAATAACTGCTGCATTAATTTCTTTTCAAATTTCACTGCGCAGTGGTGGTGAATATGTGGCGATGTCTCCAGCCCTGCTGGCCGTCCTGGTTAAGAGCGCAGTTATGAACATTCCTCTGTCTCGGCGCTACAGGGAAAATTACCCGCACCTATTCAGCCTCGCCCGACATTCCAAACTCGGCCAAACCTGGCAACCTGTTTGTCAGTATTCCCTGAGCATTTTCCCGTGATATCCTTTATTATTTTCAATCATGTTAATAACCCTGGCCCACATTGGTCTATACAGGACGGAAATGTCAGTGTTGGATGAAGAGCAGTGGCTCGGTGACTCAGTTGGGACCTCGTTGTTCCATTTGGGTCACATCCGAAACATCTCTAGTTCAAACCAGGCAGGAGCAACGTTGTTCCCTTGGGACAGGTGGATTGGTGGGAATGGAGCGTTCCTTCTGGTTGTTCTCATCAGTAAACCTGCCTTTGAATGAGCTCGCCCATATCTGCTGCCATGGTGAAAAGGAATACCATTCCGATTCATTGCTGGGTCAGACTTTGTTCAGTTTCTCTCCTCGGATAAAGTGAGGACTGGAGATGATGAAACGCTCCGGAAACAAACGGCGGTTCTCCTGCTGCTCGGATGCTGCCTGACCGGATGTGCTTTTCTAGCACCACACTTTCAACTAAGTTTCCCTCCTCCCGGGTCGACGATATGTGTCGATTGGAGATCTTCTCCCGCCGTCCATTTTAAGGGTACAGTAATCGGCACTGATCCTTTCTGCACCAAAACTGTCGCATTTGTTTTCCATCTGAAGACAGCCTGGTTCAGTGACAGGGAAAGGACCCATTTGCTCGGCTCACAGCGAACACTGGTTACCTGATGTCATCTCTGTCTAATGTATCCCAAAGTCGGCTCGGAAACGCCTCATTCAGACCCGAGCATTTCTAAACCTGCGAGAACCCAAAACCAGAAAACCTCAGTCATGGTTTGGAGCAGTTCACATATTGGAGTTTCCAAGGAGAAGGTATGGTTACCGCTCCTTCAGTCAACAACAGGAATGAAAAGATTCACATCCTCAGAAGAACTCCTTGACTCATGCTCTCATACAGTCACTAATATTACCGTGTGGTCTGAACCTGAATCCATGTTGTAACTGAAATTGAGGAACTGACAGACAGGCTGCCGAATGACATTGTATCCATTTAGTTTTCCTGATATCACAGAGTTTCAGCAAAGTATGAACAGGGAGGGAGACCAATCCAAGTCAAGTGCAGCCCTGGTGAAAGACCTTGTGTCTGATTCAGTCATCGACAAGAGACGTGAATGTGACTAAAGAGGGAGAGCTTTCCATACCGAGAACAAAGACCAATCATGTACAGTGAGCACCTATTTGACATCTCAGATCGCCTTTGACCTTCCCTGAATATGTGCAGAAACTGATTTTTGTCCGTCTCTAAGTAAGAACTGTTTGATTTACTAACAATAAGTGAGCCGCATCTCCTCGCTTCCCACACAGGTTTGTAACTCAGCTGGCAGCCAGCTGGCAGTTTCTCAGGGCTCTGCCGGACAATGTACGGTTAAGGACCAAGACAAGGAAAGATACAACTCTTACTGGTCCCGCGTTTTGAATAACTTCGCTACCTGTTTTACCATTCTCAGATTTCAGTGCTAAATCAGTTTTTATTTCAGATGAAGGAATTCCTTTCCTCAGAGTATACTGCAGAACTGAAGCCAATGTAAGAGAAGATTGCCCTTTTATGTGCCTTTGCATTGAAGAATGTTCAATCGTGAGATGTCTGGTTTTGCAAAAGTGGGGTTTGATTGCAAATCACACTGAGTAATATTGATACAGAAATGTATTTCCGAGTTACTGTGGTCATGTGGTTAAGGAACTGCACATATGGCCGTCCCTTAGTTATTTAAAACCCCTCCTTGGGAAGCAGCTGACCATAGGGTCCAATCCCAGCTGCGCCCGCTTGTTGTATTGAAGGCCCGTAGGTTCACCTTTTATTAAGTGTCGTGTTACTGATGAAGGGACTCAGCATCCTGTTTGAGTTCGAGCCTGTTATGGTTTGGTAAACCCACTCCTTTTTCCTGGGTTAGTTCCAGCAGTGCATGTTATCCTTCCTAACCAATACACCAACTTGGAGTTTCTTGCCGCTGTTCCAAAAGCACTCCTTCCTCTCCTCCACTTTTATTCTCTCGCCTTCATTCCAAGTTTGGTGGGAATAACGAGGTGAGGCAGGAGACACTGCAGAAAGGCCGTGGATGTTGTGGTTATGGCACAGAAACCACGGGTGGATCACCCTCATTCTCTGCTGTCGCCATTTCTTCATTTTACAGCATCATTAACGCCTCCATATTCTCCTTTGTTGTAGTTTATCTTCTATTGGATAAGGAATGTAACTTTAATTTCGAAAGGGTTACAATATTTTGAGGAAGAACCGGCTCCTTATATCACATCCAAGTGGCAGACGTATTATCCGTAGAGTGTGAGCCAAGTTTTCCAGTCTCCTGCCAGGTTCCAGAAAACCTCTCAGCAGCTCCATTCTCAAACTATCCCTGATCGTTAGGCTTTTCATAGAGTAGGAATGGGAAATGAGGGATATTGGCAAATAAAGGGTCAAAGAATATGATAAAGGGTGAGGTAGATACACAGAGATAAAGACAGAAAATTAGAGACTCATCTTGAGGGAGACCCTGAAAGAATCAGATCTCGGGCCGACATGGCTGCTAACTGGCTAAAAACAAATAGATTTTGATATCTATCCTCATTCAAGCGATAAAACTGACCACTATCCCGGCATTGTGGTCTAGAAATGAAGAACTAATCTGGTTCTGTCGTTGTGAATCATTGTCTCTGGTTCTCCCCACAGATGTTGTCAGGATTATTCAGTTTGCACGTCAATTCTTGTTTTTGGTTCAGAATTCCAACATCTACATCTCTTGGTTTTCTGTTCAACTTTAAAACGGTTGGCACAAAACCGATGTTCGGCCAGCTTTGGAAAAGTGGTCAGAAATATTCTTACCACGATGTGTGTGCAGAACAAAGCACGCATTCCTTGACCGGGAATAGAACCCGTGTCACGGCGGTGAGATCGCCAAATGCTGGCGACTAGACTACAAGGGAAGGCAGAAGGCGCCCTTGTATTTATTCAGAATGAAAACACTTTTGCCTTTTCATTTCTGATCAGTCTTGCTGCAGATTAGGTCCTCCTTGCCTTCGAGCTTTCACAGAGTGGGAAGAGACCGTTCGGCCCATCGTAGATTGTAGCTCATCAGGCATCCATGTATTCCAGTCCCAGTTTCTAGTTTGGGCTCAAAATTTTATGTGTCCTGATGTTTCCAGAGCAAATATCAACGCGATTCTCACTGTGATACGACAATGGGACTGAGGTCTGACATGGTCAGACTGTGTTGGAACCACCTTGAGGACCTGAACTTCATTTTCACCCACAGAGGGAGACACACAGAAACATATCCAGGGAGGAACAGATGTCTCAGGATCATACCAGCTCCTTGTGCTTAACTTCCGCTCTCTGCTCCACCCAACAGCTTCTCTGACAAAGGCAGCTTTAGGTGGAACACTCGCCAGTTTGACAGGCAATGAGAGATGTGGAGCAGAGCTGGAATTTAAAATGGACAATAGACCGAAATGCAAGTTTTAAATTCGAAACAACACTGATCCAAACCATTCAGATCCTCAGAACCTGACAAAACAGGACCAGCCTTACACCTGTCTGACATTGAGCTGTAATAGTCCCAAAAGCAACATTCCATTTGAAGACACACTGATCCTATCCCTGCAGCTCGAAAGAAGCGAAGGTAATAGCAACTGACAATATGTAATTGGCTGAACTAACACGTTACACTCGAGAAATGTAGGATGTAAACCTACAATCGTCTGATTCAAAGTCAGATGTTTTATCTATTGCTTCACTAGCCGGATGCACACACACACACGCGCTGGTCACCTTTCCATACGTGATGTAAACATGGACATCTGGGAAACAACATTCATAAAGTGATCACCCAGCAAAGATAATCCACTTTGTGTAACAGGGCCTTTCAATGGCAAAGCAAATACATTTGTCCTCAGGTACCTGCTTCTGTGTCGCCTGTTCTTCTGCTGGACGTCTCCAGCATTTTATTCACAGTCACTGCGCTGTCTTATGATGTACTCCACTGAAATGTACTTTCATACTTGGATTTAGTGTCACTTCCAGTCAAGGTCCTGAACAAATTCAGCGAGAAACCTCTGGTCATTTCCAGCATGGAATTTGGAATCAGACGATTTGAACGAAGGCTTTATTGGGGCCGCCTCATCACCGCAGATCAACGCCTCAAAACGAGCCGCTGTTAGTATCAAACTGTTCTGTACCTTCCTGTAGTAAATCAGGTTAGTACAGCTCCCCTTTCTTCACATTGAAACCAGGGCGGCAATATGAATTGTTTGGAAACTTAGGGAGAGAAACATTGCTGCTGAAGAAGATGATGACGTGAAGATCATACACAGAGTCTGGACAGATCAGGTCACAAGTGTTACTGTCAGCTTCAGTAGGGTCACTGGTTCGGAGTCTGAGTTTGTAATACCCAGACCTGGATACAATTCCCAGTCAGGAAATGAAGATTTATTTCTCTTCTTGTGAGTTATCTTATTGAAAACTAACTCCTGCTTCCTCACAGAACACTGACCCAGACCAACCCAGTGATTGTTTGTATCTATCTCGAAGGACAATAGCAACAGATACACGAGAGAACTGTAGCCACAAATCAGCCATCTCGGACCTCGCCTTTCTGAGTTGGAAATATCTCGCTGCTCCGACAGTGCTTTTGCGTCTAGATCCTGGAACTCCCTCCCGAACAGTATCATGGCTGTACCTTGAGTTCTTCCAGGGTTCTGTAAAGTAACTCAACATCTCAATCTCTGGAGTAAATAGGGATGGACAGTGATTCCTATCTCATTGAGTGGCGTCCTACGCCACGAATGAGTTTCAAACAGTGTGTTTCGATTTACTGTCGCGTGGAAACAGGCCCTTCGGGCCGACACTGTCCCTCCAGACAGTAACCCACCCAGACCCATTTCCCTCTGGCTAATGCACTTAATACATTTGGCAATTCAGCATGACCAATTCACCCGAAACTACACATCTTTGAACTGCGGACGGAAGCCCACGCAGACACGGGGAGGATATGTAAACTCCATACAGAGAGTTGCCGGAGGCTGGAATTGAACTTGAGACCCTAGTGCGGTTAGGCAGCAGTGTGAACCACTGAGCCACGTGCCACCGTGCCACCCCTACTCATTTAAAGTTACTCTGCATTAAGTATGGGACAACACTTGATCAATTGTCAGCTCCATACTTCATTCCCTATTTCGGGAAGGCTGACCCCACGATTAATGGGACGAGGAAAACTCCACTTGCTGCAACAGTGAGAAAACTGAATCCTCACCAGGAGGCGAACAGGGAAAGCAAAAAGAAAAGGCACTGTGTGTTTTCATCAGGAAACCGCTTTTGTCTTTTCATCTGTGATTATTTTAGCTGCAGATTAGTTTCTCCCTTTCTTCCGATTTTTTAAGCGTGAATAAGACCTTTCGGCCCATCTGCAGTGCGGGTCATTAGACTTCCATCTATTCTAGTCCCAGTTCCCATAAACCTGCGTTTCTGATGTTACCAGGGCGAATCTAAATGGGGTTCTCCCTGTGATCTTAAATGACACAACAATGGGACTGAAGTTGGACATGGTCACATTATGTTGTAACACCGCCGAGGAACTCAACCTCATATTTACCCACAGATGGAAACAAACAGAGGGCTCAGGATTAGTCCCATTCCATATGCTTCCCATCCGCCAGTTTCTCCGACCAGCTCACCGCAGCTGGTCAAAGAGGTCTGCAGCACAGAAAATGCCCTTCGGCCCATCAAGTCTGCACCAGTCGAAGACTGGTCGCTGACTGTTTTCATCTCGTTTTCCAACGGTTGGCTCGTAGTTCCAACAAAGTTGGGATGGAATTGTTCAATCCATAGTGTCTCAACTTTCTCTGGAGATTTCTGCATGTTTCACTCTGAAAGGCAGAGGGTTGCAGATTGCCCACATTCGCGACCTGTCTGAAATGTCTTTTTTCCCTTCTCCTGTGTTTTGTATGTGAAAGATGAAGATAGGGTGTAATCTCCCTTTTTATTTGTTGACATTACTGAATCGTAACCGGTAGGATTCCAGGCTGTGAGGGTAAAGTCGAATGAATTTCAAGTCCATTGCCTTAAACACACATCGACGATTACAGAACAACACTGTCCTCTTCATTTTCCAGGTGTCTCTCATTGTGGAGCTGAGGAAGAGTGAATCATTATCGGGTTGGTTTGAATCCAATCACTTCACAGTTTGTAAAAGCGTTAAATGTTGGTGCATGGTGGGACTGGTTGTATCATCCTGACAGATGGAACGGGCATTTATTTATAACCAAGAACAAGAATTGCAAGAGAAACTCAGCAGATCTTACAGCATCTATGCAGAGAAAATCAGAGACAACATTTCAAAACTTCATCAGAACTCGGTAATCTCCCACAGGTCCTGCCAAACCCGTTAGATTGGACAGCAGCTTCTGTTTTTGTTTCAGATTCCAAGAATCCACAGTTCTTTACATGAACCATTAAAGCAATGCAGAAACGTCTTTGTGGTTCCTCACACGAAAGGGTTCCGTTTGGAGAACATTTTCCTGACCCCACTCGACACACGAAACAGTGCAGCATCCAAAACAGATGCAGCAAGAACAACCATCGCTGTCGCCCTGGGGGCTCTTGAACCGGGAACCTTTCATTTAACAGCCCAATGCGCTGAAACCTTTAACCTCACACCTTGCACGATCCTCTAAAGCAGGCTGTGACTGACTTCCCACTTCAGACTGCCCTTCCCAGAACGTCAACTGTCCTCTATCAGTTTTACTTTGCCAGAATATAGACTGAGACATTCATTATGGCGACATGGGAACAGTCTGATCCCACCCACTACAGACACACCCATGACACTGGGAACCAGCTCCCCTCCAACCGGGACCATCTCCCTTCGAGCCTCCCAGTGTCTTGTGTGGTCCCGAGTTATTTCATTGATCTAGAGTCCAGATGAGATTTGTATTCTCATGTACAGGAACGAGAATTCTTTCAATGTATCCGATCAGTTCATGTGGTGTCCTCTTCAAGAAGAGGAAGGTGTCTTGACTGTTTCTGCTCAGCCCGACAGTTCACCTTTCTTCATTCTCCTCTGATTCCATTTCCCAAAGAGTTCCCGAAGATTCACAAAGCTGGGAACTGTGTTATAAGGGATGCGCCTTCAACATTTGTGCATCTGCCAACTGACGATATTTTCCCAAAATCTCTTCACAATCCTCTGTCTTACACCGTGTCCAGGGATGAGAAGTCCCGTTTTGTGGAGAGATTCCCGAGGCTGGTGAGTTTCTCTTTGGGGTAAAGATGGTTAACCGGCAATTTCCTGCGGCTGTTTATAATGATGGGAGTGGGAACCGTGGGCATGGGCACTTTGACGGGCAGGACCAAGTGTTACCCCTGACCAGAGGCAGTGAACAGAGGGACTGAAATTAAAGGAATCGAATGAAAAGCAGCACTTCTGGGCAGTACATTCACAGAATACTGCAGGAGCTCGATGGGTCTAGCAGTCTCTGTGAACAGAGAAACAGAAATAACGGTTGGAGTGTGGGATATTTCTTTTTGAGAACTCGAGCAGCCAAAGTCTAATCAAATGATTGGCCTGACTTGCAGAAGTTTGAGCGAGAATGTGCCCTGCAGGGGGTCGTTCAAGATGTAGTCGGCAGGTTTCGACCCTGCATGGGGACACATTAATGGATTACTAACCCATCTCCTTAATCACTGGGGCACGACAATTCCAGGAGGCACACGAGCTCCACATCTTTCTGCTCCAGAACACTCCGGTTTTCTCCAGCAGAGTATTGTACCCTGAACCCCCAGGACCAAGGTGAGGATGCCAACCCGTACACGGACAGGAACGGCAGTGAGAGTGAGGGCAACAGCTGCCATTGTCGTATGGACATCCACAAACACTCCCTTTGAAAAGGACTTTGTCCATATGAAAGTCTGTACAGCAGTATAACCCGGGGCCCAAACAGACTGCGCTGGGGATTCATATTCCAGACAATTTACGGTGGGCACCGTTTTCCCTGAAAGTGAGTGGGGATTGATATTTCATTGCTGATGTGAAACCAGATCCTACACTGAATCTGCTCGCCGGTTTTTGTTGCTGTGGTGAAACGGTGGGCAATCACGGTGTGAAACGTTGTTCTAGCTCTCTGGTTTCCTTCATTCCTGTCCTGGTCAGAGAGGCTGGGGATTGGTCCTCTCCATCAGATGGAGGGACCAGCGCATTGTTGACCCAATTTAATCAAGAATGGAATTGATCATCTTCACTTCTCATGGTTCATTGTTGTTCTGGTTTGTTGGATGTTACTTGAGCACTTTCTGGGACTTGACAATGCATTAAAGCTGCAGTATGTTTGGAAGCACGGTTTGGAATTGTCTCGCTGCCATTTGTGTGTGAGCAGTACATGACATGGATGACTCGCACTCCCTCAAAGTCAGCATGTCAGTGTGTCTGGCAATGGTTCCGCCTTTTCTGTTTTGCTTCTGTTCCACGCTAAGAGCTGTCAGTATTTGGATTCGCTGGAGTGCTGAGGGGGTCACACAATTTGTGTGGTATTTTTCTTCAGGCCAAACTCCACCCTCCAGGAAATATCGCCAAACGCGCTGAGTAACAAACAGCATGCGTTTTTTTTTTATCAAATGGCCTATTCCAGCTGGTGTCAGCTTCTGGAGCGTCTCAGAGTTGCCATTCACGGAAACAGACCCTGCTATCTAACGTGCCACTGCTAAACAAATAACCGAAATTAATCTAACCAATATTTGCCAAAATTTGTCCCTTATCTCTCCGAACCCTTTCAGATGCCTTTGAAATGTTGTGAGCGCACCAGTCTCTGACACTAAATATGACAATTCATTCTGTACACACGGAAATGTCTGTTTTCAAAACAAGTGTCCCTCACATCCCCTTTAAATATTACTGTTCTCACATTAAACCAATGTTATCTCGCTTTGAACTCATGTGCCTTGTGAAAAATTACTCCCTGACTCTTTTCTCTGTCCGTCTGCCTCCTGACTTTAAAATTCTGTAAGGCCATTCCTCTGCCCTGAAGCTCCAGGGAAAACTGTCGAAGTCTATTCAGCATCGTGCTATTGTCCAAACAGTGCAAACCTTGCAAACCCTTTCAAATACTTTCGAAATTGTTCCACGTTCGTTACTGAATGCGCGATCTGTTCGTGCCTGAAGGGAAGCGATGCTGAAACACTAGTAATGACAATTTTGGAAGCTTGTCTCCTTGCGGTAGCGTGGCCGAGTGGTCTAAGGCGCTGGATTTAAGCTCCAGTCTCTATCGAGTCGTGGGTTCGAATCCCACCGCTACCAAGTTGGGTGCTGTTCTGCTGCAGGCAATAGAACATAGGGAGCATATGTGTTTTCGTCGTTTTGGCTGTAGCTGCCCAGGCCTCTGATCCAGGCTGACTTGGAAAACAGTGTGAGTCCTTGTTGTCGGACCCTCCTCAAGACCTCTGCTTTCAGACATACTCGCGGCCAGTTTCTGTGTCTCAAATAGTCACTGCATTTGTCTGAAAGTTTGGTGGTTCGAGCCCGACCTTACCACCGAGCATCAACAATTTCAGTTCAAGCATTGAGACCAACCATATCCCGACACTGCAACCACAAGAACCCACCCGAGTCTGCAGCTGGATGTGGCCCCAATCTCTCCAAGCCCCCGCTGCCAACAGAAAGCGGCTACTGCAGCTTCAATCAGCGGCTTCCTGCTCAGCCCTGGGACACAGCACATGGAAAATCCTTCCCCAGGAACGGCTCTTCCCGTGTGAAAGGGACAACCATTCCACTTTAAATTGGACACGGCTTCAGAGGATTGTTCCTGTTCTTGGAACGTTTCATAAACAAAACTCCTGTCTCGCAAATAAGGAGGGGGAAAAGTTGTTGGCAGGAAGAATAGAGAAAGTGTTGACTGTGAGGACTCTGTCTCGTCAGCAGATAGGATTCCTTACACTCGAAACTGGAATGATTGGGTTTCCTTCGGGAATTTCCCAATTGATTTACCGTCTGCCAGAGAGACTGGGAATCACTCCGGAGACATAAAGATGAGGATAAAAATATGAAAATATTTATATTGAGTCTTAAATCCAGAGACAAGTGTTAAATCGATAATAATGTTCTGAAGGAATAATAGCTGAGAAATGGAAAGTGTGAATGATGACATTTGTGATTGGGAGGAATGAACTGGATTCTTGCAAATTGCAATGCCGGGTGAAATATGCTCAGTATGAAATCACACACTCATCAATCGTGAGCCAGGCCCAGCTACTTTAGTCGGTAGAGCATGAGATGCTTCATCTCAGGGCCGTAGGTTCCAGCCTCACGCTGGGCCCTTTCCCTCCTTTAAAGAAATCCATCTCTCTGCTCCCCTTGCAGTATTGCAACCCAGTGTAGGGGTTGGTTTGGACACGTCGATCCGACTGTGTTTGATCACACCTAGGTTTCTGAGTGAAAGCTGTCTCCACTTGCCCATAAGATGGAAGCCTATCTGCTGACGAGACAGAGTCCTCACAGTCAACACTTTCTCTATTCTTCCTGCCAACAACTTTTCCCCCTCCTTATTTGCGAGACAGGAGTTTTGTTTATGAAACGTTCCAAGAACAGGAACAATCCTCTGAAGCCGTGTCCAATTTAAAGTGGAATGGTTGTCCCTTTCACACGGGAAGAGCCGTTCCTGGGGAAGGATTTTCCAGGTGCTGTATCCCAGGGCTGAGCAGGAAGCCGCTGATTGAAGCTGCAGTAGCCGCTTTCTGTTGGCAGCGGGGCCTTGGAGAGATTGGGGCCACATCCAGCTGCAGACTCGGGTGAGTTCTTGTGGTCTCAATGCTTGGACTGAAATAATTGTGGTTCGGTGCTAAGGGCGGGCTCGAACCACCAAGCTTCCAGCCAAATGCAGTGACAATTTGATACACAGAAACTGGCCATGCAGATGTCCGAAAGCAGAGGGGTTGAGGAGAGTCCGACAGCAAGGACTCACACTGTTTTCAGACTCAGTTGACCTGAGCAGCGGCAAACACAACAACGAAAACGCAGACAGCCTACAGAGGTTCTGCTTTGTTCAGCTGTTTGCAGTGGAGCAACCGCTGGTAGCGGTGGGATTCGAACCCACGACTCGTTAGAGATTGGAGCTTAAATCCAGCGCCTTAGACCACTCGGCCACGCTACCACAAAGGAGCAGAGCGCCAAAATCTCATTACTAGCGTTTCAGCATCGCTTCACTTCAGGCACTGACAGATCGCGCATTCAGTAACGAACGTGGAACAATTTCGAAAGTATTTGAAAGGGTTTGCAAGGTTTGCACTGTTTGGACAATAGCACGAAGCTGAATTGGCTTCGGCAGTTTTCCCTGGAGCTTCAGGGCTGAGGAATGGCCTTACAGAATTTTATAAAGACATGAGGGAGACGGACAGAGAAAAGAGTCAGGGAGTAATTTTTCACAAAGTACTTGAGTTCAATGCGAGATAACTTTGGTTTAATGTGAGAACAGTAATATTTAAAGGGGATGTGAGGGACACTTGTTTTGAACACAGACATTTCCGTGTGTACAGAATGAATTGTCATATTTAGGGGCAGAGACTGGTGCGCTCACAACATTTCAAAGGCATCTGAAAGGGTTCGGAGAGATAAGGGACAAATTTTGGCAAATATTGGTTAGATTAATTTCGGTTATCTGTTTAGCAGTGGCAAGTTAGATAGCAGGGTCTGTTTCCGTGCTTGGCAACTCTGAGACGCTCCAAAAGCTGACACCAGCTTGAATAGACCATTTGATAAAAAAAAACGCTTGCTATTTGTTACTCAGCGCGTTGGGCTATTTTTCCGGGAGAGTGGAGTTTGGCTGAAGAAAAATACCACACAAATTGTGTTACCCCCTCAGCACTCCAGCGAATCCAAAAACTGACAGCTCTTAGCGTGGAACAGAAGCAAAACAGAAAAGGCGGAACCATTGCCAGACACACTGGCATGCTGACCTTGAGGGAGTGCGATTCGTCTATGTCATGTACTGCTCACACAAACGGCAGCGAGACAATTCCAAACCGTGCTTCCAAACATACTGCAGCGTGTTTGGCGGAGCTGGGAAGATGGTTTGCAGCATTTTCCTCACATTTCTGGGTGACATCCTCAGGGCTGCAGAGTCTGTTGTGAAGCGCTGCTGTCCTGGGGCAGTTGGAATTGATTTGGTTTCATTCCCGCTCCTTCCGGTTTTTGGGGTTACAGACTGGGTCCAGATGAATCTGTTTATTGATGGAATCCGCGGATGAGTGCCCTGCTTCTAGAAATTCTCTCTCTGCCTTCTGTTAGCCCTGTCATATTACAATTGTGCTGTTCTCACCAAACCTTGCCGTCTGGACGGATTACTACTCGGGACAGCTGGTCCGTGACAATTCGGGACTGTCACACAATATCTTTGCCAAGAATGGATATCCCCCCGATTTCATTCCCAGATGTCTGGCACACACGAAGTTCACAACGAGGATATTCCACCAGGCAATTTGAAAAGCATACTCCCCTTTATTAAAATAAATTGCTGGGAACTGACAGTCAGACTCCTCTGAACACACTGGGTTACAACAGACACATAAACCGACAGCCTCACTCAGACAAAACTCCCCAGAACACAACACCCAATACCCATCATGTACCAACGTGGCAGCATCTGTGGAGAGAAACAGGTTTAATGTTTCAGATTGACAGAACCAGACTAGTTATGCATTTTATTGTTTTAATGCTAGAGTAATTGTCTGTTTTACTTAGCAAATCAGCATATTTATCAGAATATTACATTAGTCGCGAAATGTCAACTTTCTGAATGTCAACCGACTTTTCTGGTTGTAATGCTGATTCCGTTGCCTTGAGCTGCTGAAACGCTGGCCTTCAATTGTTCTTTTTTATTCCCCTTTCTGTCAGTGAGCACCCATTTTAAATGGAGAGTTTCTATTCCGTTGCCTTGAGCTGGTGAAACGCTGGCCTTCAATTGTTCTTTTTTATTCCCCTTTCTGTCAGTGAGCATCCATTTTAAATGGAAAGTTTCTATTTTCAGGCTCGCCCTCAATACGCGTCTCTACTCGTCTATCATTTCCTCTGCGTATCAACCTCACTCTCTTCCACATGCCCCCACTCTCTGTCTATCAATATCCCTTATTTTCCATTTCTGCTGTGTGAAAAGTCTGACATTCGGAGATAGTTTGAGAGTAGACCTCCTAAGCATAATTGCCAAAATTGTTTGGTGCATTAGCCAAAAGGAATTGGGTCTGTGTGGGTTACTCTCTGGAGGGATAGTGTGGGGCCGATGGGCCTGTTTCCAAGCGATAGGGAATCTAACCACCCTGTTCGAAACTCATTCGTGGCGTAGGACGCCATTCAATTCCATTCCAGGATCTAGAACCAAAAGCACTGTCGGAGCAGCGAGATATTTCCAACTCAGAAAGGTGAGATCCGAGATGGGTGATTTGTGGTTACAGTTCTCTCGTGTGTCTGTTGCTATTGTCCTTCTAGATAGATGCAAACAATCACTGGGTTGGTCTGGGTCTGTGTTCTGTGAGGAAGCAGGAGTTAGTTTTCAATAAGATAATTCACAAGAACAGAAATATATCTTCATTTCCTGACTGGGAATTGTATCCCAGTCTGGGCGTTACAAACTCAGACTCCGAACCAGTGACCCTACTGCAGCTGACAGTAACACTTGTGACCTGATCTGTCCAGACTCTGTGTATGATCTTCACGTCATCATCTTCTTCAGCAGCAATGTTTCTCTCTCTAAGTTTCCAAACTATTCATATTGCCGCCCTGGTTTCAATGTGAAGAAAGTGGAGCTGTGCTAACCTGATTTACTGCAGGAAGGTACAGAACAGTTTGATACTAACAGCGGCTCGTTTTGAGGCGTTGATCTGCGGTGATGGGGGGGGGGGGGGCACAAATAAAGCCTTGATTCAAATCGTCTGATTCCAAATTCCTTGTCGGAAATGACCAGAGGATTCTCGCTGAATTTGTTCAGGACCTTTACTGGAAGTGACACTAAATCCAAGTATGAAAGTACATTCCAGTGGAGTGCATCGTAAGATAGCGTAATGACTGTGAATAAAATGCTGGAGACGTCCAGCAGAAGAACAGGCGACACAGAAGCAGGTACCTGAGGACAAATGTATTTGCTTTGCCATTGAAAGGCCCTGTTACACAAAGTGGATTATCTTTGCTGGTTGATCACCTTATGAATGTTGTTTCCCAGATCTCCATGTTTACATCACATATGGAAAGGTGTCCAGCGTGTGCGTGTGTGCATCCGGCTAGTGAAGCAATAGATAAAACATCTGACTTTGAATCAGGCGATTGTAGTTTTACATCCTGCATGTCTCGACTGCAACGTGTTAGTTCAGCCAATTGCATGTTGTCAGTTGCTATTTTCTTAGGTTCTTTCGAGCTGCAGTGATTGGATCAGTGTGTATTCAAATTAAATGTTGCTTTTGGATAATATTTTGAGCCAAAACTAGAAACTGGGACTGGAATACATGGATGTCCGATGAGCTGCAATGTACGAAGGGCCGAACGGTCTCTTCCCACTCTGTGAAAGCAGAAGGCAAGGAGCACCTAATCTGCAGCAAGACTGATCAGAAATGAAAAGGTAAAAGTGTTTTCATTCTGAATAAATGCAAGGCCGCCTTCTGCCTTCCCTTGTCGTCTAGTAGCCAGCATTTGGCGATCTCACCGCCGTGACACGGGTTCTATTCCCGGTCAAGGAATGCGGGCTTTGTTCTGCACACACATCGTGGTAAGAATATTTCTGACCACTTTTCCAAAGCTGGCCGAACATCGGTTTTGTGCCAACCGTTTTAAAGTTGAACAGAAAACCAAGAGATGTAGATGTTGGAATTCTGAACCAAAAACAAGAATTGACGTGCAAACTGAATAGTCCTGGCAACATCTGTGGGGAGAAACAGAGACAATGATTCACAACGACAGAACCAGATTAGTTCTTCATTTCTAGACCACAATGCCGGGATAATGGTCAGTTTTATCGGTCGAATGAGGATAGTTATCAAAATCTATTTGTTTTTTGCCAGTTAGCAGCCATGTCGGCCCGAGATCTGATTCTTTCAGGGTCTCCCTCAAGATGAGTCTCTAATTTTCTGTCTTTATCTCTGTGTATCTACCTCACCCTTTATCATATTCTTTGACCCTTTATTTGCCAATATCCCTCATTTCCCATTCCTACTCTATGAAAAGCCTGACGATCAGGGATAGTTTGAGAATGGAGCTGCTGAGAGGTTTTCTGGAACCTGGCAGGAGACTGGAAAACTTGGCTCACACTCTACGGATAATACGTCTGCCACTTGGATGTGATATAAGGAGCCGGTTCTTCCTCAAAATATTGTAACCCTTTCGAAATTAAAGTTACATTCCTTATCCAATAGAAGATAAACTACAACAAAGGAGAATATGGAGGCGTTAATGATGCTGTAAAATGAAGGAATGGCGACAGCAGAGAATGAGGGTGATCCACCCGTGGTTTCTGTGCCATAACCACAACATCCACGGCCTTTCTGCAGTGTCTCCTGCCTCACCTCGTTATTCCCACCAAACTTGGAATGAAGGCGAGAGAATAAAAGTGGAGGAGAGGAAGGAGTGCTTTTGGAACAGCGGCAAGAAACTCCAAGTTGGTGTATTGGTTAGGAAGGATAACATGCACTGCTGGAACTAACCCAGGAAAAAGGAGTGGGTTTACCAAACCATAACAGGCTCGAACTCAAACAGGATGCTGAGTCCCTTCATCAGTAACACGACCCTTAATAAAAGGTGAACCTACGGGCCTTCAATACAACAAGCGGGCGCAGCTGGGATTGGACCCTATGGTCAGCTGCTTCCCAAGGAGGGGTTTGAAATAACTAAGGGACGGCCATATGTGCAGTTCCTTAACCACATGACCACAGTAACTCGGAAATACATTTCTGTATCAATATTACTCAGTGTGATTTACAATCAAACCCCACTGTTGCAAAACCAGACATTTCACGATTGAACATTCTTCAATGCAAAGGCACATAAAAGGGCAATCTTCTCTTACATTGGCTTCAAACAGATATTTGTATCTGTTTAAAAAACAGGACAAAGGGGAAGTTGTTCATTCTCTTGGGGAGTATTGATGGATTTAATACACACAGTGGTAATCTCACACGAAGAGGAACAGTGTCATTGCCATGAATTGCACAGGAATGGTGTGTGAGCCAATGTAAACAGTTTGCAGTAAAGGCTGACCCATTAGCAGCGACACTGAGCCTTGCACCACCAGATCCAGACTCACTTCCTGCCTCATGCCTCCCAGTCATCATTGTCATTCACGTCAATTTCACTTCCCTGCTCCACTTCTCAACTTACTACCGATCTCCTGAAGGTGTCCGATTGGAACCTACCACTGTTAGAAACGCATTCCTGGGATAAAGATATGACTCAATGGAATAGGACTCGCTGTCCATCCCTAAATCCCCCAGAGATGGAGGATATGAGTTGCTTTTGTGAACCATTGAACTCCTTCACACGGAGGTACAGCCATTATGCTGCAAGTGCGGGATTTCCTGGATTTACACCCAGAGACACTGAAGGAACACCAACATATTCCCAACTCAGGAAGGTGAGATGATTGGAGGGAGATTTGAAGGGGTCACTATCGTATCTGTCCACTGTCATTGTCCTTCTACATGGTTCAAGTAATCACTGGGCTGATTCTGGAGTGATCCCGGTCTGTCTTCTGTGTGGAACGGGGAATGCGTTTTCATTCAGACAATTCACATGAAGAGAATTAAACCTTCATTCCCTGAATGGGAACTGTATCCATGTCTGGACGATACAAACTTTGACTCCACAGCACGGGCCCCCGGTAATGCTGACAATATCCAAAGCGACCTGAATTGTACACACCCTTGTGCCTGTCCTTCCCTTCATAACCACCTTCGGCAACAAAGTTTCTCTCTTCAATTTTGCAAATGCTTCATATTATCGCCTTGGTTTTCAAAATAAAGAAAGTGGAGCTGTGGGAATCTGATGTTGGTCAGTCGGTGTAATGCAGGAATGTACAGAACAGGTTGACGCGGGCAGAGACCCGTTTTGAGGCGTGAGGTTGAAGTGAAGGGGTTCCACCAATAAAAAGCACTGTTCATCTCGTCTGATTCTCCATCCCGGGATTCAAATCAACAGAGGTTTCTCGCTGGACTGGTTCAGGATCTTGACGGGAAGAGGCCATGACGCAAGGTATGAAAAGATATTTCACTGGAGTGAATCAAAAAATCGCGGAGTGACTGTGAATAAAATGTTGGCAACTTCCAGCAGAGGCGCAGGCGACACTGAAGCAGGGACCTGAGGGTAAATATGTTTCCTTGGGCATTGAAAGACATTGCTTCACGGAGTGGGACATCCGATGGGAAACAGTGACGATAATTATTTTTACTGATTGTTCACCTTGTGAATACTGTTTCCCCCGATGTCCATGTTTCCATTTCATATCGACTCCCTGTCGGACCTCCGGCTGCCGCTGGGACACTGACATCATGGATAATGGCTCTGACTTTTGGTGAATCGAATCCTTCCTGATTTGTGTGCAATGTACTGCAGGGATTGGATCAGTGGGTCCCGAATTTGGGAGTATTGTACCTCAATGTGCGACAGATTTTGAGGAGCTGCAGACTTTGGATCAGAGTTTTTTCAAATTTGAAAGTTGCATGTGAGGCAATTGTCCATTTTAAATTCCAGCTCATCGCAACGTCTCTCATTGTCTGTAAAACTGGCTTTAGTTACACCTAAAGCTGCCTTTTGTCGGAGAAACGTGTGTGTGTGTGTTTGGTGGAGGGGGTGTCTTAAGTTGGTGGAGAGCGGTACTGAAGCACAAGTAGCTGGTATAATCCCGAAACCTCTGCACTCCCCCCACCCCCCACCTCCGGGAATGTGTGTCTGTGACTCACTCTATGGGTGAAAATATGACGTGATTTCACTTCGGTATGACGGTGTAGAACTCACTCCCATTGGTGTCTCGTTTAAGATCACAGGGATAATCTTTTCTGAATTTTGCGTTGAAAACATCAGAACACACAAGGTATCGTGCCAAAGCTGGACACTGGATCGAAAACAGATGGCTATCTGATGATCCATACTGCACGATGGGCCGAATGGTATTTTCCGACTGTGTTAAAAAAACCTCAAAGACAACGAGAAACTAATGTGCAGCGAAAATGATCCAAAATGAAATGCATAAGTGGTTTCATTGAGAATAAATGCGACAGTTTCTGTCTCCTTCCCTTTTAATCTCACGGTTAGGAGTTGGTGCACTATCTGAAGGGGAAAGGGTGATTCCTGGTCAGGGAATGGGCGATATGTTCTGCAAAGATATCTTGCTAACAGTATTTCTGACCGATTTTCTGAAGCCGTCAGGTCATTGGTTTTGTCTCAAACGTTGTTAAGAATAACATGAAACAAAGAACTGCAGATGTTTGAAATCCGAACCAAAACCAAGATTTGATAGAAAAACTCAGTAGGACAGTGGAGAGAAACAGAGTTAATGGTTCATATCAGCAGAGCGAGGTTACTTCGACATTTCTGTATTATATTTTTGGTAAAATGATCAGTTATCCCAGTCAGGATATTTACCAAAATCTTTCATTAACTTACAACCGTCAATGTTGAAAATTCAAAATGACGTGATTGGCTGTAAGAATCCTTCCGTTACCCGGAGCTGGTGAAAGGCTGTGCTTAATCGTTCCCTTTTTATTCCTATTTGTTTCTGTCAGTCAGCAGCCATGTCGATTGGAGAATTGGTCCTTTCAGTATCTCCCTCAATATGCGTCTCCATCTTTCTTTCTTTCTCTGTGAATGTCCCTGACCCTCTTTCACATTCTCGGACTCTCGGTCTGCCCCATATTCCTCATTTCCCATTTCTGCTCTTTGAAAAGTCTGATATTCGGAGACAAATTGAGAGTGGACCAGCTAACAGGCTTTCTGCCCCCTCGGTAGCATGTGTGGGATTGGGCTCACATTCTCCGAATAATGTGTCTGGCACTTATTCCTGAGGTGAGGAGTCATTCCTTCCTCCAAATATTACGATCCTTTCGAGTTCTAAATAGACTTCATAATCCACAAGAAAAGAAACCGCAATCACAGTGCAAACCACAACGACAGGAGAACAATGAAGTATTTCCTGTTGGTGTGGAATGAATGAATGTTGACAGCAGAGAATTAGGGTGAACAGCTCTTGGTGTCTGCGCCATTACTGCAACATTCACCGGCGAGTCTGCCATGTCTCCTGGCTCACCTCGTTATTCCCAACAAACTGGAAATGAACGAGGCGTAATAAAGGAGGAGGAGAAGCAGAAGTTCTTGTCAAACACAGGAAGGAAACTCCAGATTGAATTAATAGTTCGGAAGAAACAATATCCACTGGAGGAACTAAACCAGGGAGCAGATCAGGATCACCAAAATAGGCTGACACTCAAACAGGACGCATGGTTGACTGATGAGCAACACTGACTTGGGAGATTTTGAAACAACCATGTATTTGGTAAAATACTCAGGCACCACTACGATGTGAAATCTTGGTGGGCTGTTTATGATGTGGGTAAGTTCACGAACTGAGCCACGGCACCACACCACAAGTGGTTTTCTCATCCCAGTTCCTTCACCAATTGATAACAGGAACTGGGAATTGTGTTTTTGCTGCATTAATGTTGCTCAGTGAGAATTGCACTCAAACCCACTTTTGCAAAGACAGTTTATGGCTGAACGTTCTGCACTGAAATTGTACAGAAAAAGACAATCTCCTCTTCCATTGGCTTCAAACTAATATGTTCAACTGTTTAAACTGACAGGATAAAGAGAATGTATTCATCCTCTCAGGGCCCATTAACCCTGTTAATATACACAGGGAACCTCACAAAAAGAGGAACAGGGTCATTGTGCTAAACTGACCTGAACAGGGTGTGAGTTAGTGTAAACAATATGGAGTAAAGATTTGGAGGTGCCGGTGTTGGACTGGGGTGGACAAAATTAAATAATCACACAACATCAGGTTATAGTCCAACAGGTTTATTTGATAGGACCACCTTTTGGAGCGCTGTTACTTCATCAGGTGGTTGTGGGGCATAACATCATACCACACAGAATTTATCGTAAAAGATTACAGGGTGATGCCACTGAAATAAAATATTTAAAACTAAAGTGGATTGTCTGTTCAGTCTGTATACTTTTAGAAATACCATGTTAGATTTTGTTCTTTCATATGTAAACCGTACGTAAAAATAGCTAAATTCTCAGGTAAATCTTTAACAATAGGTGCCCCCTCAGCTCAGATTGAGCCTTGAAGGTGTGAGGTTGAAATCTGCCTGTGTCCCAATGTTCTGTCGTGGCAGAAGCTGGGGGTACCCTGCCTCATGGCTTTCAAGATGTATATGACATCGGCAGTGAGGTTCACACATCGGGTCCCATTGCCGAATATGATGAGAGATCTGGGTGTGTTGTCTTTGTGTATTTTTTGTAGGCAGTAGAAGTCGCCTGAATGAGAAGTGCATTTCAGAGATTAGATCAGAGTGGTGCTGGAAAAGCACTTCAGGTCAGGCAGCATCCGAGGGGCAGGAAAATACACGTTTCGGGCAAAAGCCCTTTATCAGGATTTCGGAGGTGCCGAGCACGGAAACAGACCCTCCATTACACCTCGTCCCTGCTGACCAGATAACCGATATTAATTAGCTATATGAGCCAACATTTGTTCCTTACCCCTCCAAACAATCCCTGACTACATTCCATCCAGATGCCTTTTAAATAGAGACATAGAGATGTACAGCATGGAAACAGACCTATTTATTGTTTCCACCAAATAAAGGAGCTGGAGAAGCGTCACTGCTTCCTCCTGTATTATAGAAAGTAAAGGAGCTGGAGCAGCGTCACTGCATCCTCCTGTATTATAGAAAATAAAGGAGCTGGAGCAGCGTCACCGCTTCCTCCTGTATTATGGAAAATAAAGGAGCTGGAGCAGCGTCACTGCTTCTTCCTGTATTATAGAAAATAAAGGAGCTGGAGCAGCGTCTCTGCTTCCTCCAGTATTATAGAAAATAAAGGAGCTGGAGCAGCGTCACTGCTTCCTCCTGTATTATAGAAAATAAAGGAGCTGGAGCAGCGTCTCTGCTTCCTCCTGTATTATAGAAAATAAAGGAGCTGAGCATCGTCACTGCTTCCTCCTGTATTATAGAAAATAAAGGAGCTGGAGCACTGTCACTGCTTCCTCCTGTATTATAGAAAATAAAGGAGCTGGAGCAGCGTCTCTGCTTCCTCCTGTATTATCAAAAATAAAGGAGCTGGAGCAGCGTCTCTGCTTCCTCCAGTATTATAGAAAATAAAGGAGTTGGAGCAGCGTCTCTGCTTCCTCCTGTATTATAGAAAATAAACGAGCTGGAGCAGCGTCTCTGCTTCCTCCTGTATTATAGAAAATAAAGGAGCTGGAGCAGCGTCTCTGCTTCCTCCTGTATTATAGAAAATAAAGGAGCTGGAGCAGCGTCTCTGCTTCCTCCTGTATTATAGAAAATAAAGGAGCTGGAGCAGCGTCACTGCTTCCTCCTGGATGAAAGAAAATAAAGGAGCTGGAGCAGCGTCCCTGCTTCCTCCTGTATTATAGAAAATAAAGGAGCTGGAGCAGCGTCTCTGCTTCCTCCTGTATAATAGAAAATAAAGGAGCTGGAGCAGCGTCTCTGCTTCCTCCTGTATTATAGAAAATAAAGGAGCTGGAGCAGCGTCACTGCTTCCTCCTGTATTACAGAAAATAAAGGAGCTGGAGCAGCGTCACTGCTTCCTCCTGTATTATAGAAAATAAAGGAGCTGGAGCAGCGTCACTGTTTCCTCCTGTATTATAGAAAATAAAGGAGCTGGAGCAGCGTCACTGCTTCCTCCTGTATTATAGAAAATAAAGGAGCTGGAGCAGCGTCACTGTTTCCTCCTGTATTATAGAAAATAAAGGAGCTGGAGCAGCGTCTCTGCTTCCTCCTGTATTATAGAAAATAAAGGAGCTGGAGCAGCGTCACTGCTTCCCCCTGTATTATAGAAAATAAAGGAGCTGGAGCAGCGTCTCTGCTTCCTCCTGTATTATAGAAAATAAAGGAGCTGGAGCAGCGTCTCTGCTTCCTCCTGTATTATAGAAAATAAAGGAGCTGGAGCAGCGTCTCTGCTTCCTCCTGTATTATAGAAAATAAAGGAGCTGGAGCAGCGTCACTGCTTCCTCCTGTATTATAGAAAATAAAGGAGCTGGAGCAGCGTCACTGTTTCCTCCTGTATTATAGAAAATAAAGGAGCTGGAGCAGCGTCACTGCTTCCTCCTGTATTATAGAAAATAAAGGAGCTGGAGCAGCGTCACTGCTTCCTCCTGTATTATAGAAAATAAAGGAGCTTGAGCAGCGTCACCGCTTCCTCCTGTATTATAGAAAGTAAAGGAGCTGGAGCAGCGTCTCTGCTTCCTCCTGTATTATAGAAAATAAAGGAGCTGGAGCAGCGTCACCGCTTCCTCCTGTATTATAGAAAATAAAGGAGCTGGAGCAGCGTCACTGCTTCCTCCTGTATTATAGAAAGTAAAGGAGCTGGAGCAGCGTCACTGCTTCCTCCTGTATTATAGAAAGTAAAGGAGCTGGAGCAGTGTCACTGCTTCCTCCTGTATTATAGAAAATAAAGGAGCTGGAGCAGCGTAACTGCTTCCTCCTGTATTATAGAAAGTAAAGGAGCTGGAGCAGCGTCTCTGCTTCCTCCTGTATTATAGAAAATAAAGGAGCTGGAGCAGCGTCACTGCTTCCGTCTGTTTTCTCGAAAATAAAGGAGCTGGAGCAGCGTCTCTGCTTCCTCCTGTATTATAGAAAATAAAGGAGCTAGAGCAGCGTCACAGCTTCCTCCTGTATTATAGAAAATAAAGGAGCTGGAGCAGCATCACAGCTTCCTCCTGTATTATTGAAAATAAAGGAACCGGGGCAGCGTCACTGCTTCCTCCTGTATTATAGAAAGTAAAGGAGCTGGAGCAGTGTCACTGCTTCCTCCTGTATTATAGAAAATAAAGGAGCTGGAGCAGCGTCACAGCTTCCTCCTGTATTATAGAAAATAAAGGAACTGGAGCAGCGTCTCTGCTTCCTCCTGTATTATTGAAAATAAAGGAACCGGGGCAGCGTCTCTGCTTCCTCCTGTATTATAGAAAGTAAAGGAGCTGGAGCAGTGTCACTGCTTCCTCCTGTATTATAGAAAATAAAGGAGCTGGAGCAGCGTAACTGCTTCCTCCTGTATTATAGAAAGTAAAGGAGCTGGAGCAGCGTCTCTGCTTCCTCCTGTATTATAGAAAATAAAGGAGCTGGAGCAGCGTCACTGCTTCCGTCTGTTTTCTCGAAAATAAAGGAGCTGGAGCAGCGTCTCTGCTTCCTCCTGTATTATAGAAAATAAAGGAGCTGGAGCAGCGTCTCTGCTTCCGCCTGTATTATAGAAAATAAAGGAGCTGGAGCAGCGTCACTGCTTCCTCCTGTATTATAGAAAATAAAGGAGCTGGAGCAGCGTAACTGCTTCCTCCTGTATTATAGAAAATAAAGGAGCTGGAGCAGCGTCTCTGCTTCCGCCTGTATTATAGAAAATAAAGGAGCTGGAGCAGCGTCACTGCTTCCTCCTGTATTATGGAAAATAAAGGAGCTGGAGCAGCTCACTGCTTCCTCCTGTATTATAGAAAATAAAGGAGCAGTAGCAGCGTCACTGATTCCTCCTGTATTATAGAAAATAAAGGAGCTGGAGCAGCGTCACTGCTTCCTCCTGTATTATAGAAAATAAAGGAGCTGGAGCAGCGTCACTGCTTCCTCCTGTATTATAGAAAATAAAGGAGCTGGAGCAGCGTCACTGCTTCCTCCTGTATTATAGAAAATAAAGGAGCTGGAGCATCGTCACTGTTTCCTCCTGTATTACAGAAAATAAAGGAGCCGGAGCAGCTTCACTGCTTCCTCCTGTATTATAGCAAATAAAGGAGCTGGAGCAGCGTCACTGCTTCCTCCTGTATTATAGAAAATAGAGGAGCTGGAGCAGAGTCACTGCTTCCTCCTGTATTATAGAAAATAAAGGAGCTGGAGCAGCGTCTCTGCTTCCTCCTGTATTAAAGAAAATAAAGGAGCTGGAGCAGCGTCACTGCTTCCTCCTGTATTATAGAAAATAAAGGAGCTGGAGCAGCGTCTCTGCTTCCTCCTGTATTATTGAAAATAAAGGAACCGGGGCAGCGTCTCTGCTTCCTCCTGTATTATAGAAAATAAAGGAACTGGAGCAGCGTCACTGCTTCCTCCTGTATTATAGAAAATAAAGGAACCGGGGCAGCGTCTCTGCTTCCTCCTGTATTATAGAAAATAAAGGAACTGGAGCAGCGTCACTGCTTCCTCCTGTATTATAGAAAATAAAGGAGCTGGAGCAGCGTCACAGCTTCCTCCTGTATTATTGAAAATAAAGGAGCTGGAGCAGCGTCTCTGCTTCCTTCTGTATTATAGAAAATAAAGGAGCTGGAGCAGCGTCTCTGCTTCCTCCTGTATTATAGAAAATAAAGGAGCTGGAGCAGCGTCACAGCTTCCTCCTGTATTATTGAAAATAAAGGAACCGGGGCAGCGTCTCTGCTTCCTCCTGTATTATAGAAAATAAAGGAACTGGAGCAGCGTCACTGCTTCCTCCTGTATTATAGAAAATAAAGGAGCTGGAGCAGCGTCACTGCTTCCTCCTGTATTATAGAAAATAAAGGAGCTGGAGCAGCGTCACTGCTTCCTCCTGTATTATAGAAAATAAAGGAGCTGGAGCAGCGTCACTGTTTCCTCCTGTATTATAGAAAATAAAGGAGCTGGAGCAGCGTCTCTGCTTCCTTCTGTATTATAGAAAATAAAGGAGCTGGAGCAGCGTCTCTGCTTCCTCCTGTATTATAGAAAATAAAGGAGCTGGAGCAGCGTCACTGCTTCCTCCTGTATTATAGAAAATAAAGGATCTGGAGCAGCGTCTCTGCTTCCTCCTGTATTATAGAAAATAAAGGAGCTGGAGCAGCGTCACTGCTTCCTCCTGTATTATAGAAAATAAAGGAGCTGGAGCAGCGTCACTGCTTCCTCCTGTATTATAGAAAATAAAGGAGCTGGAGCAGCTTCACTGCTCCCTCCTGTATTACAGAAAATAAAGTAGCTGGAGCAGCGTCTCTGCTTCCTCCTGTATTATAGAAAATAAAGGAGCTGGTGCAGCGTCTCTGCTTCCTCCTGTATTATAGAAAATACAGGAGCTGGAGCAGCGTCACTGCTTCCTCCTGTATTATAGAAAATAAAGGAGCTGGAGCAGCGTCACTGCTTCCTTCTGTATTATAGAAAATAAAGGAGCTGGAGCAGCGTCACTGCTTCCTCCTGTATTATAGAAAATAAAGGAGCTGGAGCAGCGTCACTGCTTCCTCCTGTATTATAGAAAATAAAGGAGCTGGAGCAGCGTCACTGCTTCCTTCTGTATTATAGAAAATAAAGGAGCTGGAGCAGCGTCACTGCTTCCTCCTGTATTATAGAAAATAAAGGAGCTGGAGCAGCGTCTCTGCTTCCTCCTGTATTATAGAAAATAAAGGAGCTGGAGCAGCGTCACTGCTTCCTCCTGTATTATAGAAAATAAAGGAGCTGGAGCAGCGTCTCTGCTTCCTCCTGTATTATAGAAAATAAAGGAGCTGGAGCAGCGTCACTGCTTCCTTCTGTATTATAGAAAATAAAGGAGCTGGAGCAGCGTCTCTGCTTCCTCCTGTATTATAGAAAATAAAGGAGCTGGAGCAGCTTCACTGCTCCCTCCTGTATTACAGAAAATAAAGTAGCTGGAGCAGCGTCTCTGCTTCCTCCTGTATTATAGAAAATAAAGGAGCTGGTGCAGCGTCTCTGCTTCCTCCTGTATTATAGAAAATAAAGGAGCTGGAGCAGCGTCACTGCTTCCTCCTGTATTATAGAAAATAAAGAAGCTGGAGCAGCGTCACTGCTTCCTCCTGTATTATAGAAAATGAAGGAGCTGGAGCAGCGTCACTGCTTCCTCCTGTGTTATAGAAAATAAAGGAGCTGGAGCAGAGTCACTGCTTCCTCCTGTATTATAGAAAATAAAGGAGCTGGAGCAGAGTCACTGCTTCCTCATGTGTTATAGAAAATATGTTGGCACTCCCACCAATTTTCCAATGTAATGTCACTCTGCATTGAGTCTCCCATTTATTGATTCCCACCAAATCTCCCAGTTACTCATACCCCTGTACTAATTCTTCTATTTACTGGTCCCCGAGCCCGATTCGACTATTAAAGGGTGCGCTACCCTCATTCTCCCATTTCCTGGTGCCATACACCCATTCTGTCATTTAGCTCCACTGTGCACCAGTTCATCCATTCAGTATTTCCCTGCAACAATTCTCCCATTTAGTAGTTCGCTGCCAGAATTCTCTGATCTTGCGATCCCTGCATCAAATCTCCAAATTACCAACCTGACACATATCTTCCCTTTCGTGGTGAACTGCACCAACTCCCCCATTTCGTGTGCACTGTATTGAATCTGGACCACTAATCCTTTGCAACATTTGCCCTATTTACTGATTCACTGCCCGTGTTCTCCCATTTGCTCCAATTCTCGAAGTTATCAGCACCCTGCACCAGGTCTCTCATTTACTGATACCCCACACCAATTCTCCAATTCAGTGTTGCTTAGCACCATTTTCCCCAATTCCTGAAGTCCTGAACAAGTTCTCCACTCAGTGTTGCCTTACACCAATCCTCATACTGACTGATGCTCTCGCCCAATTTACGGGTGCGCTACTCTAAATCTCCCAAAAGGTAATGTCCTGTCCCAATTCTACCATTTAGTGCAACGCAGCATAACTCACCCAATTAGCACTGAACTGCACTAATTCACCCATTATCTGATGTCCTGTTGAAAATTCTCACATTTCGATAAGCCCTTGCGAAATTTATCCATTTAGTATTTTATTGCAATGACTCTTCAATTTAGTGTACAGCTTCCAGAATTATTAAATTTAGGCGGAGACAGGTTGGACTGAGGGGTCTGTTTCCGTGCTGTACATCTCTAAGGCTGTAATTAGTGCTTTCCTTCCCTTCATCAGGAAGGGCTTTTGCCCGAAACGTTGATTTCGCTGCTCGTTGGATGCTGCCTGAACTGCTGTGCTCTTCCAGCACCACTAATCCAGTATTTAATTTTCAGCATCTGCAGTCATTGTTTTTACCTTGTTAATTTCACCAACTCACCCATTGAGGTTATCCTGCCCCAGTCCTCCCACTTAGAATTTAACGGCACCTGCATGAATTCTCCAATTATTGTTGTTCTGCAACAATTCCTTCAATTTAGTTGTTCCCTGATACACATTTCCAACGTACGGATGCCCTGCTGATTATATTTGTTCATTTAGTGATGTACTGACCTGACTCTCCAATTTACCGATGCTTCCAACATTTCTTTTTATTGATTCCCTGGCCCCTATTCCCCAATTTAGACATGCTCTGCTCCAATTTTCTAATATATAGACACTCCGACCAGTTTTCCAATGTAAGGGCACTGTGCACAGAATCTCCCATTTATTGAAACCCACCAAATCTCCCATTTACTCATATCCCTGTACTAATCCTTCCATTTACTGATGCCCAACCCCGATTCTACAATTTAAGGGTGCGCTACTCTAATTCTCCCATTTACTGTCGCCATGCACCCATTCTGTAATTTAGCTCCACTGTGCACCAGGTCTTCCATTCAGTATTTCCCTGCAACAATTCTCCCATTTCGTAGACCACTGAGAGAATTCTCTAATCTTGGCAATCTCTGCATCATATCTCCAAATTCCCCAAACTGCAAATATCCCCCCTTTCGTGGTGAACTGCACCAACTCCCCCATTTTGTGGTGCACTGTATTGAATCTGGACCGCAAATCCTTTGCAGCATTTGTCCTATTTCCTGATTCACTCTCCATGTTCTCCCATTTGCTCCAACTCTCGAAGTTATCAGCACCCTGCACCAGGTCTCTCATTTACTGATACCCCACACCAATTCTCCAATTCAGTGCTGCTTCGCACCATTTCCCCCAATTACTGATGTCCTGAACAGGTTCAGTGTTGCCTTACCCCAATCCCCATACTGACTGATTCCCTCGCCCAATTTAGGGGCGCCCTACTCTAAATCTCCCAAAAGGTAAAGTCCTGCTCCAATTCGACCATTTAGTGCAACACAGCATAACTCACCCATTTAGTGCTGAACTGCACTAATTCACCCATTATCTGATGCCCTGTTGCAAATTCTCACATTTCGATAAACCCTTTCAAAATGTATCCATCTGGTATTTTCTTGCAATGATTCTCCAATTTACTGTAGAGCTGACAGAATTCTTAAATTTAGGCGTGGAGAGTTGGACTGAAGGGTCTGTTTCTGTGCTGTCCATCTCTCAGGCTGTAATTAGTGTCCCGCTTCCCTACACCAATTCTCCCATTTCCCATTGAGGTTATCCTGCCCCAGTCCTCCCACTGAGAATTTCATGGCACCTGCATAAACTTTCCAATTATTGTTACCCTGCATCAATTCCTTCCAGTTAGTTGTTCCCTGATACACATCTTCTACGTACGGATGCCCTGCTGAATTGTTTTCATTTCGTGATGCTCTGAACTGAATCTCCAATTTACCAATGCTTACAATATTTCTTCTTTTTATTGATTCCCTGGCCCCTAATCCCCAATTTAATCATGCTCTGCTCCAACTTTCTAATACGTTGGCACTCCCACCAATTTTTTTAAAGTAACAGCACTGTGCACGAGATCTCCCATTTATTGATTCCCACCAAATCTCCCATTTACCCATATCCCTGTACTAATTCTTCTATTTACTGATGCCTGAGCCCGATTCTACCATTTAAGGGTACGCTACTCTAATTCTCACATTTACTGATGGCCCACACCAATTCTCCAATTCAGTGTTGCTAGCAACATTTCCCCCAATTACTGATGTCCTGAACAAGCTCTCCACTCAGTGTTGCCTTACACCAATCCTCATACTGATGCCCTCGCCCAATTTAGGGGCACCCTACGCTAAATCTCTCAAAAGGTAATGTCCTGCTCCCATTCTCCCATTTCGTGCAACACAGCATAATTCACCTATTTAGTGCTGAATTGCACTAATTCACACAGTATTTGATGCCCTGTTGCAAACTCTCACACATATCGATAAGCCTTTTCCCAATTTTTCTATTTAGTAGTTTCTTGAAATGATTCTCCAATTTAGTGGAGAGCTGCTGGAATTCTTAAATTGAGACGTGGACAGGTTGGACTGAAGGGTCTGTTTCCGTGCTGTACATCTATAAGGCTGTAATTAGTGCTCCGCTTCCCTGCCCCAATTCTCCCATTTCCCAATCCTGCACTATGTCGGGAATTTCGCCAACTCACTTATTGAGATTATTCGGTCTCTGTCCTGCATGGCACCTTTAATAGCACCTGTATGAATTCTCCAATTATTGTGGCACTGTATCAATTCCTTCCATTTAGTTGTTCCCTGACACACACACATCTTCCACGCACAGATGCCATGCTGATATTTTTTTTTCATTTAGTGATGCATTGAACTGAATCTCCAATTTACCAATGCTTGCAACATTTCTTCTTTTTATCTATTCCCTGGCCCGTATTCCCCAATTTAGACAAGCTTTGCTCCACTTTTCTAATGTAATGGCACTGTGCAGCAGATCTCCCAATTATTGATTCCCACCAAATCTCCCATTTCCTCATATCCCTGTACTAATCCTTCCATTTACTGATGCCTGAGCCCGATTCTACCATTTAAGGGTGCGCTACTCTAATTCTCCCATTCCCTGTTGCCATGCAGCAATTCTCTAATTTAGCTCCACTGTGCACCAGTACCATTCACTGATACCCCACATCAATTCTCCAATTCAGTGTTGCTTAGCACCATTTCGCCCAATTGCTGATGTCCTGAACAAGTTCTACATTCAGTGTTGCCTTACACCAATACTCATACTGACTGATACCCTCGCCCAATTTAGGGGTGTCCGACTCTCATTCCCACATTAAGTAATTTCCTGTCCCAATTCTCCCATTTACTGCTAAACTGAAACTCTCCCATTTGGTTCTCACTGCATCAATTTGCCATTATTGGATGCTCTGTTCCAAATTCTCTTATTTCGATAAGCCCTTGCCCAATTCTTCCATTTAGTATTTCCTTGGAATGTTTCTCCAATTTCGTGGAGCGCTGCCAGAATTCTAAGATTGAGTCATACACAAGTTGGATTGAAGGGTCTCTTTCTATGTTGTACATCTCTCTGATTGTATGACTCTATTTATGACTCCGCTGCTCTGCACCATTTCTCCCATTTACCAATCCTGCACAAATCCTGAAACTGCACCAACTCTCCCTTTGAGTATTATCCTGCCCTATTTAATGGCACCTGCATGAATTCTCCAGTTATTGTTGCCCTGCATCAATTCCTTCCTTTTAATTGTTCCCTGATACACATCTTCCACGTACGGGTGCCCTGCTGAATTGTTTTTATTTAGTGATGCACTGAACTGAATCTCCAATTTCCCGATGCTTGAAACATTTCTTCTTTTTATTGATCCCCTGGCCCCTATTCCCCAATTTAGACAAGCTGTGCTCCAATTTTCCAATATACTAACACTCCTACCAGTTTTCCAAAGTAATGGCACTGTACACCAAATCTCCCATTTATTGATTCTCACCAAATCACCCATTTACTCATCCCCCTGTACTAACTCTTCCATTTGCCCGATTTACCATTTAAAGGTGCGCTACTCTAATTCTCCCATTTACTGGTGCCATGCACTTATTTTGTATTTTAGCTCCACTGTACACCAGGTCTTCCATTTTTTTTATTCCTCTCCAACACTCCTCCAATATTCTAGTCTGCTGCCAGAATTCTCTAAGCTTTGCGATCTCTGCATCATATCTACAAATTATCGATCCTACATATTTCCTCCCTTTTATGGTGATCTGCACCAATGCTCCCATGTCGTGGTGCACTGTATTGAAACTGGACCAATAATCCTTTGCAACATTTGTCCTATTTACTGATTCACTGCCCGTGTCCTCCCATTTGCTCCAATTCTCGAAGTTATCAGCACCCTGCACCAGGTCTATCATTTACTGATGCCCCACACCAATTCTTCAATTCAGTGTTGCTGAGCACCACTTTCCCCAATTACTGATGTCCTGAACCAGTTCTCCTCACAGTGTTGCCTTACACCAATCCTCATCCTGACTGATGTCCTCGAACAATTTAGGGTGTCCAACTCTAAACCTCCCATCAAGTATTGTCCTGCCCGAATTCTCCCATTTAGTGTTACACTGCACCGATTCTCCCATTAACTGATGCCCTGTTACATTTCTCACATTTCGATAAGCCCTTCCCCAATTCTCCCAGTAAGTAGTTCCTTGTAATGATTCTCCAATTTAGTGGAGCGCTGCCTGAATTCTTTAATTGTGGCATGGATAAGTTGGACTGAAGAATCTGTTTGTGTGTTGTACATCTCTGTGATTGTGTGACTCCATTAATGGCCATTTCCCCCATTTCCCAATCCTGCACACATCCTGGAACTGCACCAACTCTCCCACTGAGTGTTATCCTGATCCAGTTCTCCCACTTCGAATTTAAATGGCACCTGCATGGATTCTCCACTTAATGATGCCCTACATTTTTTTTCATTTAGTGACGCACTGATCTGAATCTCCAGTTAACTGATATTTGCAACACATCTTTTATTGAGGGTAGAAGACAGAGGGTGGTGGGGAGGGTTGCTTTTCAGACTGGAGGCCTGTGACTAGCAGTGTGTCACAAGGATCGGTGCTGGGTCCACTGTTGTTTTGTAATTTATATAAATGATTTGGATGTGACCACAGGACGAATGGTTAGTAAGTTTGCAGATGACAGTAAAATTGGAGGTGTCGAGGACAGTGAAGATGATTATCTCAGATTACAACGGGATCTTGATCAGATGGGCCTCTGGGCTGAGGAGAGGAAGATGGAGATTAATTTAGTCAAGTCTGAGGTGCTGCATTTTGGAGAAGCAAAAGAGAGCAGGACTTACACACTTAATGGCAAGGTACTAGGGATGTTGCTAAACAAATAGACCTGGAGTGCAGTTTCATAGATCGTTGAAATTGGACAAACATTTTGATAAGATAGTGAAGAAGGTGTTTGTCTTTTTTGTCTTTATTGGTCAGTTAATTGTGTAAAGGAGTTGGGAGGTCATGTTGCAGTATTGGTTCGGCCACTTTTGGTATGTAATGTGCAATTCTGGACTCCCTCCTGAAAGAAGGGTATTGTGAAACTATAAAGGGTTGAGAAAAGATTTACAAGGATGTTGCCAAGGTTGGAGGGTTTGTGCTGGAGGGTAAGACTGTATAGATTGAGATTACTATCCCTGGAGCGTCAGTGGCTGAGGGGGATCCTTATAGACGTTCACAAAAACATTAAGGTCCTCAAAAGGTTATAAAGGCAAGGTGATTTCCCTGTGGTGTGGGAGTCCAGAAGCAGATGGCATATGTTAAAATTGAGAGGGAAATATAAAAGGGACCTAAGGGGAACGTTTTTCATGCAGAGGACACTGTGTGCATGAGCTGCCAGAGGAAGTAGTGGAGGCTGGTACAATTCCAACATTTAAAAGGTATCTGGGTGGGTGTAGGAATTAAAAAGGGTTCAGAGGAACATGGGCCAAATTCTGACAAATAGGATGAGATTTACATCGGATATCAGTTCAGCATGGATGTGTTGGACTGAATGATTTGTTTCTGTGCTTATATGCTCTGAGTGGGTTGAGCTCCGGATTGTAGATTTATAAAGCAGAAAATAAAGTATGATACAGCTATAGACCAAGAAATCCTGCTGATCTCATCAGCTTTATCCTGTTTCCCTGATCCACCTCCTACAATCAATGCATTTTTCCGATCCTCATTCAGAATTCCTGGAGCTCTGTAACTGCCCTGGTACAATGTGTTGAAAGTCCTATTACAGTCCACACGAGGTACCTTTCCCACTGCCCTGCTCCCACGGCCTGCAATGCTGCAGACTGAGCAGACAACCCGAAGCACAATGATGAGCTCCTTCCGGCCCACGGCCCTCCTTCTCACTGAATGAAGACAATCACCAGAAGCAGAATCCAGCTCTTGTTGGAGCCTTGAATACCCGACTCTGTCTCTCTGAGTGAAGATTGGACTCAGAAACAGAAATGAAATCAACTTCCTATCTGCATTGTGTCACTCTTTAAGATCTCTGTGTGTCTGAGTTCAGGTCATTTGATTGGAGACTGTGGATAGTGGGTCCCCAGTGAAATGGAAAGAATGGTGAAGGAGCTCACTGAGGGACATCTCTCAAAGTGAGAGTCAGAAAGATGGTATTCCACATTGGAAGGGTTTAAGGGGAATTGATGGCTCAGAAAAATGTTATCCAGATGTTTGTAAAACTTAGGAACTCTGTTTTGTGGCTGGAGTTTATTTTATCCTTGTGTAGATTTGACACATTAGTCCTCCCTCCCCACCACGACAGAAGCTGTTGGAACTGTTCAGTGTTTCCAGCGGCTTCTGTAATTATTTCAGGTTCCTGACGGGAGCAGCCTCTCACTTTTCGAACAAAACAAACCCATCCTTGTGCGGTACCCAATATTTCAATAAGAAATGGGAAGCAGCAGAGGGGAAAGCTTCCGAGATGCCGAGCAATGCTGCCCGGTTCCACACTGCAATTCACAGGAACCATCGCCAGGAAAAGCTCTTTTCTCTGTGAACAAACAGAATATCAAGGAGTCGGATTGGGGAATGTGTCCTCTCACAGAAACAGGAACAGGGAGATGTCATTCCCTCTGAAATAAACACAGGCCATGCTGAGAAATCTGATAAGGTCAGGCAGCATCTATAGGGAGAAGGGAAAGGTTACCCCGTGTGTTATGAGGGTGGGGGGATTCAGCAGAGCAGAAGGAGGTTAGAAAAATAATGATTTCTGAGGAATTGGAATGGGGGTAACGCTGAAGAAAGAATGAGATGGTTTGTAATAGGGTGGGGGCTGCAGAGATTTAATGATAAACGGTTTCATGGAACTAAATCCAAAAGGGATCGGGAATAAGTTCATTAAACATCTAAGAGCTCAGGAAATGTGAGCAGGAGGAGACTATACAGCCTGTTTAAACTGTTCAGTCTGTTCTGGCAGTCAATCCAATCAGAGCTGGTTTGAGATTTCAAATCCGGTTTCCTATCCACCCCCCATATCCCGTGACTCCCTGAGACCCCGGCAATCTGTCTATTCCAATCTGAAATGTACTCAGTGAGGGAGCATCCACAATCCTCAGGGAGAGAGAATATTAAAGACTCAGAGGCCTTAGAGTGAAGCGCTGTCTCCTCATCTTAGTCCCAAATAACCTGCCCCTTACCCTGAGAGGGTGGCAATCAAACCCGAATGAACTGCGGATTAGATTAGATTAGATTAGATTACTTACAATGTGGAAACAGGCCCTTCGGCCCAACAAGTCCACACCGCCCCGCCGAAGCGTAACCCACCCATACCCCTACATCTACATCTACCCCTTACCTAACACTACGGGCAATTTAGCATGGCCAATTCACCTGACCTGCACATCTTTGGACTGTGGGAGGAAACCGGAGCACCCGGAGGAAACCCACGCAGACACGGGGAGAACGTGCAAACTCCACACAGTCAGTCGCCTGAGGCGGGAATTGAACCCGGGTCTCCGGCGCTGCGAGGCAGCAATGCTAACCACTGTGCCACCGTGCCGCCCACAAAAACATTAACGCTGATTTCTCTGCACAGATGCTGCCTGACCTGCTGAGCTTTTCCAGCAACTCCTGAGACTGTGTTATTGTGTTTCAGATTCCCAGACCCACAGGATTAATTTCTCAGCATCTCCCCTCTCAAGCCTCATCACAATCTGATGCATTCAAATAAAATCGCCTTTCAATTTTCTCGAATACAGACACAATTTATTCAGATACTCAGCCCTGGAGCACACGGGTCCCAAATACTGAGCTTTATTTTGTGGTTCTGTTCGCTGAGCTGGGAATTTGTGTTGCAGACGTTCTGTCCCCTGACTAGGGGACATCCTCAGTGTTTGGGAGTCTCCTGTGAAGCGCTTCTGTGATCTTTCCTCCGGCATTTATAGTGGGTTGAATCTGCCGCTTCCGGTTGTCAGTTCCAGCTGTTTTGCTGCAGTGGTCGGTATATTGGGTCCTGGTCGATGTGCTTATTGATTGAATCTGTGGCCCTTTTGAACAGTGTCTTGATGCAACTTATTTTGTGTGTGTTGGGCTGGTTGCTTACGTAGTTCAGGACTCGGTCTGTGTGTGTACCTTTCCTGTAAACCTTTGTGGTGAATTCTCCGTTCGGTGTTCTCTGTACCATCACGTCTAGGAATGGGAGTTGGTTGTCCTTTTCTTGCTCTCTAGTGAATCGGATTCCTGTGAGTGTGGCGTTGATGATCCGGTGTGTGTTCTCTATTTCTGTGTTTTTAATGATTGCAAAGGTGTCAACCACATATCTGACCCAGAGTTTGGGTTGAATTTGCGGTTAGACTGTTTGTTCTAATCTTTGCATTACCGCTTCTGCTGTGAGTCCGGAGATGGGTGAGCTCATGGGTGTGCTGTTGATTTGTTCATATATTTGGTTGTTGAATGTGAAGTGTGTTGTGAGACACAGGTCCAGTAGTTTGAGTATGCCATCTTTGTTGATAGGTTCCCCGTCCTGTTGTCTGTTCTGTATGTCCAGCAGGTTGGCTATTGTTTCTCTGGCTAGGGTTTTGTCGATAGAGGTGAACAGTGCCGTTACATCGAATGAGACCATAGTTTCTTCCTTGTCTATGTGTATATTTCAAAAGGGCTACAATACACTGCAGCACACCAGAACTGCAAAAAGAGGAAGAGGAACACCTATACAAGATATTTGCCAAAAACTGATACTCCCGCAATTTCATCAACACATGCCTAAGGCAAAGACAATGGAATGAGGACATACCACAACCCAAAGGACTAGCCACACTACCATATATCAAGAACATTTCCGAACAGACAGCCAGACTACTGCGACCACTAGGACTCATAACAGCACACAAACCAACAGCCACGCTCAGACAACAACTCACCAGGACGAATGACCCGATACCCAACATGAGCAAAACCAACGTAGTGTACATAATCCCATGCAAGGACTGCACAAAACACGACATAGGACAAACACGAAGACATTAACGATCTGCATCCATGAACACCAACTAGACATGAAATGACACGACCAGCTATCCTTAGTAGCCACACACACAGATGACAAGCAACATGAATTTGACTGGGACAACACTACTATTATAGGACAAGCCAAACAGAGAAAAGCCAGGGAATTCCTAGAGGCATGGTACTCATCCACAGATTCAATCGATAAGCACATCGACCTGGACCCAATATACCGACCACTGCAACGGACAGCTGGAACTGACAACCGGAAGGGGCAGAGACAAACCACGACAAATGCCGGAGGAAAGATCACAGAAGCGCTTCACAGGAGGCTCCCAAGCACTGAGGATGTCACCTAGACAGGGGACGAAACGTCTGCAACACAAATTCCCAGCTCGGCGAACAGAACCACAACAACGAGCATTTATTTATTTATAAACATTATTTATTTATAAACATAAATAATATTACATATAATAAATAACAAATATTTTTGATAATAAATATAATAATTATCTGTAATTCAGTGTGGAAACCCAACAAGTGACTAAAAATTTTTAAAACTGTACTCTGCTGGTTTATCCTTCTTATTACATCATTCTCTTCCCTTCTGTAGTTGATCTCCTTGCCTCTATTTTCATTTTAACCTCATTTAACCAATTTACCAATTTATGCTTGTCTAACTTTAAAGCCTGTTCCTAACTATACATTTTGGAATCTTAATTGTCATAATCTGAAAGCTACTTTTAAGATTTGAATTTTCAGCTAATCAAAAATTGCAAGAGGAGAATAACTAAATCGGTGATTTGTCTCATTCACTTGTCCTGGTCACTGTATCACATGGTTGTGACATTATGGAGCTTGCCAACTCCATGGCAACGTGGCAGTGATGCTACAAAAGAAAGTAGTTGGTATACCATCCTATTCCTCGATATGTTTGCCTGTCCCTATTTCCCAAAGGTTGGAATGCTGGGTGACAGCAATACCTGTTTAAGTCAGGCAGTAGTTCTTTTTCATCCGTTAGGGACACCTAATGATATGGATAGAATTCAGTTTGAATTTCTGAAGAGAGCACTGATTGGAGTGGTACCAAGCAGACTTTATGTATTACTGAGTGGGGATCCAGCTGAAGAAGATGATGGAAAATAAGTTTTCAGTTATTTTTGTGGATATTGGAGGATCAACAGAGCTTAGTTCTCATTGTCTTGTTTTGAGAGCAGATCTTCTCTGTTTAATATATCAATGGATATTATTTTTACAATATATATACCTAAGTATTATACAACATTTTATTTTCTTATTTAATTTATATGTATGAAATTCATTTATTCAGTATTTCATATTTAAAATGTAAAATACATACAGTTCCCAACTTTGAAATCCACGATAACTACCCAGTTTTAGTCCCTTAGTTTAAATCCAATATTAAGTTCCTTAAGTACTCGTGACCAGTCATTGCTCCATTATAATGCTATGGGTCGTGAAATAACTGGAGCTGCATTGAAAGGATTTGTTTCTTCAAGTTAAAAAAACTTCTAATGTATGTATAATGTTCACATCCAAGGACACAGATATTAACCATGGGATTTTCTTTTGATGATTTATTACAATCTAATGTTGAACCGAAACTTCAACTGTATTGAGGGAGTGGACTTCCTGAATAAAACTATGGCTGGCACATCATAATCACCAATGAAACACATCAGTCTTAACATGAAGTGGAAACAAATGAGTCTGAAACAATAAAACAATGTTATAATGTTGTTTTCCTCCGTATTAAGCTGATTTGAAATCTAATAAGGTTGGCTTTCATGTAAGGATAACAGAGATTAGTTAGAAACTGACAGTAAGGCAGGCATGACCTGTAAAAAGAACAGGAGCTAATATTTTATTTCATAATCACTGAAAAATCCTTAACCTTAAAAGAAATCATGTTAAATTTCCATAATAGAAATTAGATTCAAAACAGTCCCGGTTCTCAAGCTCCAGGGAACAAAGTACAAACATTCAATCACCAAGTGTGCATTCAAACCGAATCACAAAGGGTTAAAGTTTCTACCAGCTGGCCAGCTCTTATTCCTCTCTCTCACACACACACTATCTCACAGTTTTTAGCTTGGGAGTTTAGTCTGATAAATCCTGGCTGTGGCATCAATGCTTAACCAAATGTGGAAGAATTGTTACTGCTGGCCAGCCTTATCTTTTAACACATCAAGAAAGAACAGCCACCTTCCATATTCCATAAACAAAGAATAATCACCTAAACATCAGAAAAATCAACAAACCAAGACAGGCCGAGCTGGACAGATGTAACAGGTACAACAAACAACAAAACTAGTGAGTGTCCAACCATCGAACCTTTGAGTGGGGAAAGGGGATTATTTTGTGAAAAACTGGTGATTCATCCTCTGCCTCTTCCACAAGGCCCTCATAGAACGATGGAGTTGATTGGGGAGGGGGGGGGGGGGGGTCTCCAACCCAGCCTTGATGATTTGTTTCGACTGCTGTAACTACAGAGAGAGACAGGCAGTTTAATGCTCAGCATAGAATTATACTGAGCATTAATAGCATTTAAATTCCAAGCCCGATCGCCGGAATAAGACTCAGAAAATTATCTAAAACGTTCCAAAAAAATCCTCAGCATACTCCTTATTTTGGGGGTGAAGTTCAAGGATACGTGTAAAGCTAATAGGCTTTGCGAATATAACAGATGCAGCAGCAAGAATATTATATTGTCGTTGTTGTTCCTGGACTACAGCATTAGCGAAAGCAGTAAAGTTATTGAGAATTAAGTAAAACAGCTATACATTCCAAAGACTGATCAGCCTCTAAGGAAGAGTTTGAAATGGGACAAAAAAAAGCCACAAAAAAAGGAACACTACTCATCTAAATCCGAATTATCATTGTCTTCCTCGTTAAAACTACAGCCAACCATCGAACTGCACAGTGCTTTTTTTTAACCAGTCACTTGTGACTTCTCATTTTGATTCAGTCATTGTTTTGGTTGAGCACCTTCACTTTTAAGAACCCCAACAGACTTCACTGCACCATTTGCAGTTAATTCAATCCCCAATTTGGTGGCAGTATCCTGCCACGGGCGCAAACTGATTCTTTATGCCTCTCATCACAAAACTGTTGCCATTGTCCAATTAACTCTTTCGTTCCCGCTCCCATGTTTTGTTGCCAAATCAATTGCTGAGCTGATTTAACCAATTGGACAGGTTTAAGGACACCTCATGGCCATTCTCCATCACCCAATGTTTTGTTTAGACATCCAGACAGTTTTCTAAAGGCCCCAGACTTTTAGGGAAATTTTTCAAATAATTTCACTAACTGAAGATGGATCATTTGTTCTGTCTATGTACACGATTACATTACATTACATTCCTTACAGTGTGGAAACAGACCCTTCGGCCCAACAAGTTTGCACTGACCCGCCGACGCGCAACCCACCCAGACCCATTCCCCTACTTTTACCCTGCACCTAACACTAAAGGCAATTTAGCATGGCCAATTCACCTAACCTGCACATTTTTGGACTGTGGGAGGAAACCGGAGCATCTGGAGGAAACCCACGCAGACACGGGGAGAATGTACAAACTCCACACAGTCAGTCGCCTGAGGCGGGAATTGAACCTGGGTCTCTATAGCACTGTGAGGTCGCAGTGCTAACCAAAATTATTTCAGTTTTATAGCAACTAGTTTTTTAAAAATTACTCACTAATCAGACTTCTACAAAGACTAAGTATTTCACAAAACCTTTTTTAAAATTAACTTTTATTATAAAATATTGCGATATAACTACATTTAAAAAATCAACTTAATAATTTAATAAATAAAAACTCAATACTTAATTGTGAGAAACAAAACTCACATATTCATAAATTTCAGTCAGAGTCAGACTCTGAAGCAGTGAATTTTATTGATATGTCCTTGCAAGAACGGGTGCCTAATGAGTGAGCATCCCGATCTGAGGGTTACATTCCGATTTGTGCTGCTCAGCTGCATCTCTCGGTCCTCCCATTTAACCCCATTGGTTACTTTTGCTGTAGCACGTAGCCTATCACAAGCTCTAGCTTCACTCCGCCTTTGTCTAGCTTCTCTCCACCTCTTTTTACTTCTCCCATTACTCTCAGCCTGCTGCCCCTTTCTCCTATTTATCTCATTCCTTATATGGGACTATCCTGGCATAGTTTGCTGTCTTCGTGCGATCATCCTGCCAAACTAAATTCCATCTGTTGGCCACATCCCTCCTGAGACTGGCACACTATTCTCCTGTTACTGGTCCATCCCGCTACACGGTCACTCTGCCCTATTAGTCAGAGATAATTCCACCTGTTTTTGCTTCTTATGCTTTCCTATGCCTGGTACATCCTGCTACACAGTAGCTCTGCCCGATGAGTCAGAGCTAATTCGACCTGTTTTCGCTTCTCATTGTCGAGAATTTGGATGCGCAGCCCAATTTTATAATGTAAGCTTTTGCAGAAGCAACACCTGTTCTCTTATTGTGCACAATTTTAACCCGATACCTTACATTATGTATTATATTTTATTATATTAATAATAACCTATCATTAAAAACTGGGGGCCTCTTGCCTCCCGAAACACTTTAAATATCGGACTTCTTTAATACCTGCCTATATTGTTGAGGGCAACAGCTTCCGAAAATACTGCTGAAAATACAAACATCCAATTCCTGTACAAACTGGAAATGTAAAAAGCTTGGGGGAGATCGAATTTTTTTTCAAAAACCCGGAAATTAATGAAGTTCAAACGATCGAAGTTTTATTTTAAAACTGCAAAGAAACGAAGTTCAAACGATCCGAACCCGAAAATAAAAGATAAAAGTTTACGCAATCAAAGTTATTTTTTAAAACCCAAAAATTAACAAGGCTTGGGAATTCAGATTTCAACCCTCCTCTCAGAGTTGAGCAATTTTCGAAGCACACTGCCCAGTACCAAATCAACCCTCAACTTCAATTAATCTCTCCCCACTTTGTTTTAACATTTAAGAAGTCCCCCAGACCCAACCCTTGCTCAGGCCGATCCTTTCGGGCTGGACTGGAAAACAAACAGGGAGGGTTCATGTCAGACACCACTTGAATGAGTGGAAAACCAAACGCTCTTAAAATACTCAATAGTGAAGGACATTTAACTCTTACACTGTTCACAATCTGTCTGAGCTGAAAACGTGTCACAGCACCAAAATGAAGAACCTACACCCCTCAAGAAGGGCTTCTTGGTTCGAGATTGTTCAAAAGAATCGACACATGTGGTCTGTTCAAAAAGCAGGGGCCATGAGTTTATTGAATTGAAGTCCCTTGATGCGATTCTGTCCAGCAACACAGAGATTGAAGCTTCTGTGTTCCGTGGTGAAGTTGGGCAATTCCATTTGAAAATTACACATTATTTATGTGTTCTTTAAGAAATAGTACAGCCTTAATTACAAGAAAGACCAATCACATATAGTAAGGTGACATGATTCCCAGCAAGTTAATCCAATCCTATTTCCTGGGAAAGGGTTCTTAATTACAAGAAAGACCGATCAACTGCAATGTGGTGATATAATTGAGAACAGGCTAATCCTGTGGTATTCCTTAATAAAGAAATCTTATTTACATAAATTGTCATTTTATGTGTCAATTCAGTGTTAGTTCAAATGGGAAATTAATGCATCAGTATTCAATTTATGACAACCCTATTGTGCCCTTATCTTTGAATTTCAGCTTAATTCTGCAAATCAGGCCATTTTAAATCAAGAAACCATTTTGGAGTAGATAAAAATCTGCACAAACTTGTTGCCTAATTCAAATTTTAGGTCCTCATAACGGGGAGATTTTGAGTCTCCTTGGTTTAGGGCACTGACTCTGTACTGGCTGGTTAAATGAATATAACCAGGAGATTTAGAGTCTCCTCAGTCAAGGAACTGACTCTGTACTGGCTGGTTAAAAATATATAACCAGGAGATTTACAGTCTCCTCAGTCAAGGAACTGACTCTGTACTGGCTGGTTAAAAATATATAACCAGGAGATTTACAGTCTCCTCAGTCAAGGAACTGACTCTGTACTGGCTGGTTAAAAATATTTAACCAGGAGATTTACAGTCTCCTCAGTCAAGGCACTGACTCTGTACTGGCTGGTTAAATATATGTAACCAGGAGATTTTGGCGGCACGGTGGCACAGTGGTTAGCACTGCTGCCTCACAGCGCTAGGGACCTGGGTTCAATTCCAGCCTCAGGCGACTGACTGTGTGGAGTTTGCACATTTTCCCCGTGTCTGCGTGGGTTTCCTCCGGGTGCTCCGGTTTCCTCCCACAGTCCAAAGATGTGCAGGTCAGGTGAATTGGCCATGTTAAATTGCCCGTAGTCTTAGGTAAGAGGTAGATGTAGGGGTATGCGTGCGTTGCGCTTCGGCGGGGCGGTGTGGACTTGTTGTTTCCACACTGTAAATAATCTAATCTAATTTACAGTCTCCTCAGTCAAGGAACTGACTCTGTACTGGCTGGTTAAATATATATAACCAGGAGATTTAGAGTCTCCTCTGATCAGAGCACTGACACTGTGTTGTCTGTTTAAATAGAAATAACCAGGAGATTTAGAGTCTCCTCAGATTAGGGCACCGACTGTGTGTTGGCTGGTTAATTATATATAACCAGGATATTTAGAATCTCCTCAGTTTGGGGAACTGCATCTGTGCTGTCTGTTTAAATATATATAATCAGAAGATTTACACTCTCCTCAGTTAGGGCACTGATTCTGGGCTATCTGATTAAATAAATATATATAACCAGGAGATTTCGAGTCTCCTCAGTTTAAGGCACTGACTCTGTGTTAGCTGGTTAAATAAATATATAAAACCAGGAGATTTAATGTCTGCTCGCTTTTGGACACTGATTCTATGCTGGCTGATTAAATAAATATACATAACTAGGGGAGTTAGAGTCTGTTAATTCTCGGGCTCAGAGTATGTGCTGGATGGATTAATACATATATATAGCTAGGAGATTTCGAGTCTCCTCAGTTTAGGGCACTGCCCCTTTGCTGCCTGTTTAAATACATACATCCAGGATATTTAGAGTCTCCTCAGTTTGGAGCACTGACTATGGGCTGGCTGGGTCAATATACATAACCAGGAGGTGTAGACAATCCTCACTTTAGGTCACTGACTCTGTGCTGGCTGGTTAAATATATGCATGTAACCAGCAGATTTAAATTCTGTTCAATTTAGGGCACTGACTCTGTGCTGGCTGGTTAAATGTATACAGCCAGGAGGGTTAGAGTCTCCTCAGTTTGGGATACTGACTCTGCGCTGGCTGGTTAAACAAATAGATATAACCAGGAGATTTAGTGTCTGTTCAGTTTAGGGTAATGGCTCTGTGCCTACTGTTTAAATGTATATAACCAGGATATTTAGGGTTTCCCCAGTTTTGGGCACTGACTCTCAACTCTACCATTAAATAAATATATATATAACGAGGAGATTCGAATCGCCTCAGTTAATGCACTGACTCTGCGCTATCTGGTTAAATGTATATAACCAGGAGATTTAGATTCTCCTCATTTTGGGGCATTGATAGCGGGCTGGCGGATTAAATAAATAGATATCACCAGGAGATTTAGAGTTGCCTCAGTTTAGGGCTCAGACTATGTGCTGAATTTATAAATACATATAAATTACCAGGAGATTTAAATTCTCCTCAGTTTGGGCACTGACTCTGTGTAAGCTGGTTAAACAAATATGTATAACCTGGAGATTTAGAGTCTCCTCAGGTGAGGGCACTGACTCTGTGCTGTCTGTTTAAATATATATAACCACGAGATTCAGATTCTCCTCAGTCAAGGCAGAGGCTTTGTGCAGGATGGTTAAATAAACATCCATATCCAGGAGATTTAAATTCTCCACACGTTAAGGCACTGACATTGTGCTGGCTGGTTACATAAATATATATATAATCAGGAGATTTAGAGTCTCCTCAGTTTAGGGCACTGATTCTGTGCTGGCTGGTTTAATATATATAACCAGGAGATTTAGAGTCTGCACAGTTATGGGCACAGCCAGCACATTGTCTGGATCCTAAAATGAGCAGACTCTTTATCTCCTGGTTTTATATTGATTTACCCAGCCTGTCCAGAATCAGTTCCCCAAACTGAGGAGACTCTAAATGTCCTGGTTACATATATTTATTTAACCAACCAACACAGAGTCAGCATTGACTTTATGCTGGCTGACTAATTTCAATACAACAGGAGATTTAGAGTGGTCTCTGTAAAGGGCACTGTCTCTGTGCTGTCTGTTTAAATATATATAACCAGAAATTTAGTCTCCTCAGTTTAGGGCACGGTGTCTGTGCTGGTGGGTTAATTAAATATATTTATAACTAAGAGATTTGGAATCTCCTCAGTTTAGGGCTCAGACTGCGTGCTGGATGGATAAATACACATAAATAACCAGGAGTTTGAGTCTCCTCATTTCAAGGAACTGACTGAGTGCTGTCTGGTTAATTATATGTAACCAGGAGATTTAGAGTCTCCTCAGTTTTGGGCACTGACTTTCTCCTGGTTATATATATATGTATTTATTCATCCATCACATAGTCTGAGCCCTAAACTGAGGTGACTCTAAATCTCCTGGTTATATATTTCTTTAACCCGCCAGCTTCAGTCAGTGCCCGAAACTAAGGAGACTCTAAATCTCCTGGTTATATGTTTTTCCTTAACTATCCAGCTCAGTGTCAGTGCCCTACAATGACCAGGTTCTAAATCTCCTGGTGATGTATATTTATTTAGTCAGCCAGCACAGATTCAGTGCCCCAAAATTAGGAGACTCTAAATCTCCTGGTTGTGTAGATTTAACCAGCCAACACAGTCAGTGCCCTAACCTGAGGAGACACTAAATCTCCAGATTATGCTGCCTGGTTAAATAAATATATAGAGTCAGTGCCCTAAACTGAGGAGACTCTGAATCTCCTGGTTGTATATAGTTAAACATCAGCACAGAGTCAGTGCCCTAAACTGAGGAGATTCTAAATCTCCTGGTTATATATCTATATAGCACATAGTCTGAGCCCTGAACTGAGGAAACTGTAAATCTCCTAGTTGTATAAATGTATTTAACCCACCAGTCCACAGTCTGTGGCCTAAGCTGAGGAGACTCTAAGTCTCCTGGTTATATATATTTAAATGGACAGCGCAGAGTCAGTGCCCTTAAATGAGGAGAATCTAAATATCTTGTTTTTATATATTTATTTAACCAACCAGCAGAGAGTCGGTGCCCTATAATGTGCAGAATCTAAATCTCGTGGTTGTACATATTTATTTAATCAACCAGCATAGAATCAGTGCCTTAAAGTGAGGAGACTCTAAATCTCTTGGTTTTAGATATTTATTTAACCAGCCAGCACAGAGTCGGTGCCCTATAATGTGCAGAATCTAAATCTCGTGGTTGTACATATTTTTTTAATCAACCAGCATAGAATCAGTGCCTTACAATGAGGAGACTCTAAATCTCCTGGTTATATATATTTATTTAACCAGCCAGCACAGCGTTAGTGCCCTAAACTGAGAAGACATTAAATCTCCTGATTATATGTATTTATTTAACCAGCCAGCACAATGTCAGTGCCCTAATCTGAGGAGTCTATAAATATTCTGGTTATACATATTTAACCAGACATCACAGATTCAGTGCTCGAAAGTGAGGAGACTCTAAATCTCCTGGTTACATATATTTATTTAACTCACCAGCAGAAAGTCAGTGCCCAAAACTGAGGAGAGTGAAAATCTCCTGGTTATATATATTAAACCAGCCAACACACAGTCAGTGCCCTAAACTGGAGACTCTAAATCACCTGGTTGTATATGTTTATTGAAACAAACAGCACAGAGTCATTGCCCCAAACTGAGTACACTTTAAATCTCCTGGTTATTAATATCTATTTATCCATCTTGCACGTTGTCTGAGCCCTAAACTGAGGAGAATCTAAATCGCCTGATGAAATATATTTAATAAATCATCCAGCAAAGAATCCATGCCCATAACTGAGTACACTTTAAATCTCCTGGTTATTAATATCTATTTATCCATCTTGCACATTGTCTGAGTCCTAAACTGAGGAGAATCTAAATCGCCTGATTATATATATTTACTAAATCAGCCAGCAAAGAATCCATGCCCATAACTGAGTACACTTTAAATCTCCTGGTTACGTAAATTTAAATACACAGCACAGAGTCACTGCCCTAGACTGAGGAGATTCCAAATCTCTGGGAAAAATATATTTAACCAGCTGCACAGAGTCAGTGCCCTAAACTGAGAAGATTCTAAATCTGCGGGAAATATATATTTAACCAGCAAACACAGAGTCAGTGCCCAAAAGTGAAGAGATTCTAAATCTCTGGGAAATATATATGTAAACAGCCAGCGCAGAGTCAGTGCCCGAAACTGAGGAGAGTGAAAATCTCCTGGTTATATATATTTAACCAGCCATCACAGACTCAGTGCCCTAAACTGAGGAGAGTGTGAATCTCCTGGCTATATATATATTTAACGAGCCAGCGCAGAGTCAGTGCCCTAAACTGAGGAGAGTGTAAATCTCCTTGTTATATATATATTTAACCAGCCAGCGCAGAGTCAGTGCCCGAAACTAAGGAGAGTGTAAATCTCTTGGTTATATATATTCAACCAGCCAGCACAGAGTCAGTGCCCTAATCTGAGGAGACCTAGATATTCTCGTTATAAAAAGTTTAACCAGCCACCATACAATCAGTGCCTTAAACTGAGGAGAATCTAATTTATCCATCTTGCACGTTGTCTGAGCCCTAAAATGAGGAGAATCTAAATTGCCTGATTATATATATTTACTAAATCAGCCAGCAAAGAATCCATGCCCATAACTGAGTAGACTTTAAATCTCCTGGTAACGTAAATTTAAATATGCAGCACAGAGTCACTGCCCTAGACTGAGGAGATTCCAAATCTCCGGGAAAAATATATTTAACCAGCTGCACAGAGTCAGTGCCCAAAAGTGAAGAGATTCTAAATCTCCGGGAAATATATATTTAAACAGCCAGCTCAGAGTCAGTGCCCTAAACTGAGGAGAGTGAAAATCTCCGGGTTATATATATTTAACAGGCCAGCGCAGAGTCAGTGCCCGAAACTAAGGAGAGTGTAAATCTCCTGGTTAGATATATTTAACCAGCCAGCACAGAGTCAGTGCCCTAAACTGAGGAGTGGGTAAATCTCCTGGTTGAATATATTTAACCAGCCAGCGCAGAGTCAATGCCCTAAACTGAAGAGAGGGTAAATCCCCTGGTTATACATATTTAACAAGCCTGCACAGAGTCATTGCCCTCAATTGAGGAGAATGTAAATTTCCAGGTTATGTATAATTAAGCAGCCTGCGCAGATTCAGTGCCCGAAACTGAGGAGAGTTTAAATCTCCTGGTTATATACATTTAACCAGCCAGTGCCGAGTCAGTGCCCTGAACTGAGGAGAGTTTAAATCTCCTGGTTATATATAAGTAACCAGCCAGCACAGATTCCTTGCCCGAAACTGAGGAGAGTTTAAATCTCCTGGTTATATATATTTACCCAGGCAGTGCAGAGTCAGTGCCCTAAACTGAGGAGAGTGTAAATCTCCGGGTGAAATACATTTTACCAGCCTGCACAGATTCAGTTCACAAAACAGCGGAGAGGGTAAATCCCCTGGATATATACATTTAACCAGCCAGAACAGAGTCAGTCCCCTAAACTGAGGAGAGGATATTTCTCCTGGTTATATATATTGAACCAGCCAGCACAGATTGTGTGCCCCAAACTGATGTGTGGGTAAATCGCCTGATTATATGTATTTAACCAGCCAGCGCAGAGACAGTACCCTAAACTGTAGAGAGTGTAAATCTCCTTTTTTATATATATTTAACCAGCCAACACCGAGTCAGTGGCCGAAACTGAGGAGAATGTAAATCGCCTGGTTATATATATAATAACCAGCCAGCACGGAGTCAGTTTCGAAACTGAGGAGAGTGTATATCTCCTGTTATATTTATTTAAACTGCCAGCGCAGAGTCAGTGCGCTAGACTGAGAAGATTATAAATCTCCAGGTTAGATATGTTTAAACAGCCAGCGCAGAGTCATTGCCCTAAACTGAGGAGAGTGAAAATCACCTGGTTATATATATTTAACCAGCCAGCAAGGAGTCAGTGCCCGAAACTGAGGAGAGTGTAGATCCCCTGGTTATACATATTCAACCATCTAGCGCAGTCAGTGCCCTAAACTGAGGAGAGGGTAAATCTCCTGGTTATATATATTTAACAGGCCAGGGCAGAGTCAGTGCCCAAAACTGAGGAGAGTGTAAATCTCCTGGTTATATATATTTAACCAGCAAGCACAGAGTCAATGCCTTAAACTGAAGAGAGGGTAAATCCCCTGGTTATACATATTTAACCAGCCAGCACAGAGTCATTGCCCTCAATTGAGAAGAGTGTAAATCTCCTGGTTATATATATTTAACAAGCCTGCACAGATTCAGTGCCCAAAACTGAGTAGAGTGTAAATCTCCCGGTTATATATATTTAACAAGCCTGCACAGATTCAGTGCCCGAAACTGAGGAGAGTGTAAATCTCCTGGTTATATACATTTAACCAGCCAGTGTCGAGTCAGTGCCCTGAACGTAAGAGAATGTAAAAGTCCTGGTTATATATATTTAAGCAGCCTGGCAAGATTCAGTGCCCTAAACTGAGGAGAGTGAAAATCTCCTGGTTTTATATATATTTCACAAGCCAGCACAGAGTCATTGCCCTAAACTGAGGTGAGTGTAAATCTCCTGGTTCCATATATTTAACCAGCCAGCGCAGACTCAGTGCCCTAAACTGAGGTGAGTGTAAATCTCCTGTTTACATATATTTAACCAGCCAGCGCATAGTCAGTGCCCGAAAGTGAGGAGATTTAAAATCGCCTGGTCATATATTTTTAACCAGCCAGCGCAGTGTCAGAGCTCAAATCAGAGGAGATTGTAATCTCCTGGCTATATATATTCAACAAGCCAGCGCAGAGTCAGTGTCCTCAACTGAGGAGAGTGTAAATCTCTTGTTTATGTCTATTGAACCAGCCATCGCAGAGTCAGTGCCCTCAACGGAGGAGAGTGTATATATCCTGGCCATATATAATCAACCGGCCAGCGCAGAGTCAGTGCCCTAAACTGAGGAGAGTGTAAATCTCCTGGTTATATATATTTAACCAGCCAGAGCAGACTCTGAGCCCGAAACGTAGGAGAGGGTAAATCTCCTAGTTATATATATATTTAAACAGCCAGCACAGCGTCAGTGCCCTAAACTGAGTAGAATGTAAATCTTCTGGTTATTTATATTTAACCAGCCAGCGCAGAGTCAGTGCCCGAAACTGAGGAGAGGGTAAATCTGCTGGTTATATATATTTAACCAGTCAGCACAGAGTCATTGCCTTAAACTGAGGGCAGTGTATATCTCCTGGTTATGTATATTTAAACAGCCAAGACACACTCAGTGCCCTAAACTGAGGAGAGTGTAAATCTCCTGGTTATATATATTTAACCTGCCAGCACAGACTCAGTGCCCTAAACTGAAGATAGTGAAAAGCTCCGATTTATATATATTCAAACAGCCAGCACAGACTCAGTGCTGTCTACTGAAGTGAGTGGAAATCTCCTGTTTATGCATATTTAAGCGGTCAGGATAGATTCACTGCCATAAACTGAGGAGCAGGTAAATCTCCTGGTTATATTTATTTAACCAACCAGCGCAGAGTCAGTGCCCTAAACTGTGGAGAGGGGAAATCTCGGGGTTATATTTATTTAACCAGCCAATACAGTGTCAGTGCCCGAAACTGAGGACAGTGTAAATCTCCTGGTTATATATATTAAATCATCAAGCACACAGTCAGGGCCCTAAACTGAGGAGATGGTAAATTTATTGGTTATATATATATTCAACCAGCCAGCACAGAGTCATTGCCTTAAACTGAGGACAGTGTATATCTCCTGGTTATGTATATTTAAACAGCCAAGACACACTCTGTGCCCTAAACTGAGGAGAGGTTAAATCTTCTGGTTATATATATTCAACCAGCCAGCACGGAGTCAGTGCCCTGAACTGAGGAGAGTGTAAACCTCCTGGTTATATATATTCAACCAGCCAGCACAGATTCAGTGCCCGAAACTGGATCGGGAAATTCCCCTGGTTATATCTATTTAACCAGCCAGCATGGAGTCAGTGCACTAAACGGAGCAGTGTGTAAATCTATTGATTATCTGTATTTAACCAGCCAGTGCAGAGTCAGTGCCCGAAACTGAGCAGACTGTAAATCTTCTGGTTATATATATTCATCCAGCCAGCACAGAGTCAGTGCCCGAAACTGAGGAGAGTGTAAACTTCCTGGTTATATATATTTAACCAGCCAGCACAGAGTCGGTGCCCTAAACTGAGGAGACCGTAAATCTCCTGGTTATATATATTGAAACAGTCAGTACAGAGGAAGTGCCCTAAACTTAGGAGATGGGAAATCTTCTTGTTATATATATTTAACCAGCCAGCACGGCATCAGTGACCGAAACTGAGGAGAGTTTAAATCTCCTGGTTATATATATTTAACCAGCCAGCACAGAGTCAGTGCACTAAACTGAGTGGAGGGTAAATCTCCTGGTTATATACATTTATCCAGCCAGCACAGACTCAGTGCCCTAAACTGAGGAGAGTGTAAATCTCTTGCTTATATATATTTAACTGGCTAGTACAAATTCAGTGCCCTAAACTGAGGAGAGGGGAAATCTCCTGGTTATATATATTTAACCAGTCAGCACAGACTTAGTGCCCTAAACTGACGAGAGTGTAAGTCTCTAGTTTATGTATATTTTACCAGCCAGAACAGAGTCAGTGCCCTAAACTGAGGAGAGGGTAAATCTCCTGGTTATATACATTTAACCAGCCATCACGGTGTCAGTTCCAAAACTGAGGAAAATGTAAATCTCCTGGTATATATATTTAACCAGACTGCACAGAGTCAGTGCCCTAAACTAAGGATAGTGTAAATCTCCTGGTTATATATATTTAACCAGCCAGTACAGACTCAGTGCGCTAAACTGAGGAGAGTGTAAATCTCTTGCTTATATATATTTAACCGGCCAATACAAATTCAGTGCCCAAAATTTGAGAAGAGGATTAATCTCCTTGTTATATATATTTAACCAGCCAGCACAGAGTCAGTGCCCTAAACTGAGGAGAGTGCAAGTCTGCTGGTTATATATATTTAACGGGCCAGTACAAATTCAGTGCCCTAAACTGAGGAGAGTGTAAATCTCCTGGTTAGACATATTTAACCAGTCAGCACAGAGTCATGCCCGAAACTGAGGAGAGGGTAAAACCCCTGGTTATATATGTTTAACCAGCCAGCACAAATTCAGTGCCCGAAACTAAGGACAGTGTAAATCTCCTGGATATATTTACTCAGTCAGCCCAGAATCATTGCCCTAAACTGAGGAGAGTGTAAATCTCCCATGTATGTATATTCAACGAGCCAGCAAAGACTCAGTGCCCTCAAGTGAAGACAGTGTAAATCTCCTGTTTTTATATATTTTACCAGCCAGCACAGAGTCAGTGCCCTAAACTGAGGAGAGTGTAAATGTCCTGGTTGTATAAATGTAAACTGTCAGCACATATCATGAGCCCGAAACTGAGATGAGGGTAAATATATTTAACATGCCAGCACAGAGTCAGTGCCCTAAATTAAGGATAGTGTAAATCTTCTTTTTATATCTCTTTAACCAGCCAGCACAGATACAGTGCCCTAAACTGAGGAGAGTGTAAATCTCCTGGTTGTATATATTTAACCAGCCAGCACAGATTTAGTGCCCTAAACTGAGGAGAGTGTAAATCTCCTGGTTATATATACTTAACCAGCCAGAACAGAGTCAGTGCCCTAAACTGAGGAGAGGATAAATGTCCTGTTTATGTATATTCAAACAACTAGCACAGACTCAGTGTCCAAATTTGAAGACAGTGTAAATCTCCTGTTTATATTTTATTAAATATCCAGCACAGAGTCAGTGCCCTAAACTAAAGACAGTGTAAATCTGCAGGTTATATACATTTAACCAGCCAGTGCAGAGTCAGTGCCCTAAACTGAGGAGAGTGTAAGTCTCCTGGATGGTTGTATTCAACCAGCCAGGACAGATTCAATGCCCTAAACTGAGGAGAGTGTAAATCTCCTGGTTACACATACTTAACCAGCCAGCACAGATTCAGTACCCAAAATTGACGAGATGGAAAATCCCCTGGTTATATATACTTAGCCAGCCAGCACAGAGTCAGTGCCCTAAACTGAGGAGAGTGTAAATCTCCTGGTTATATATATTTAAACTGCCAGCACAGACTCAGTGCCCTAAACTGAGGAGATGGTAAATCCCCTGATTATATATGATTACCCAGCCAGCACAGAGTCAGTGCTCGAAACTGAGGAGAGTGTAAATCTCCAGTTTATGTATCTTTAACCAGCCAGCACAGACTCAGTGCCCTAAACTAAGGACAGTGTAAATCTCCTGGTTATATACATTTAACCAGCCAGTGCATAGTCAGTGCCCTAAACTTAGGTGAGTGTAAATCTCCTGGTTATATATATTTAACCAGCCAGCACAGAGTCAGTGCCCTAAACAGAGGAGAGTGTAAGTCTACTGGTTATATATATATTTAACCAGACAGCACAGAGTCATTGCCCTAAACTGAGGAGAGTGTAAATATCCTGGTTATATAAATTTAAACAGCCAGCACAGATCTGTGTCCTAAACTTAGGAGAGTGTAAATCTCCAGGATATATATATTGAACCAGCCTGCCCAGACTCAGTGCCCTCAATTGAAGACAGTGCACATCTCCTGTTTATATATATTTTACCAGCCAGCACAGAGTCATTGCCCTAAACTGAGGAGAGTGTAAATCTCCTGGTTATATATATTGAAACAGCCAGCACAGACTCAGTGCCCTAAACTGAAGACAGTGTACATCTCCTGTTTATATATATTTAACCAGCCAGCACAGATTCAGTGCCCGAAACTGAGGAGTGTGAAAATCCCCTGGTTATATATATTTTCCCAGCCAGCACAGAGTCATTGCCCAAAACTGAGGAGAGTGTAAATTTCATGGTTATATATATTTAACCGGCCAATTCTAATTCAGTGCCCTAAACTGAGGAGAGGATTAATCTCCTGGTTAAATAAATTTAAACAGCCAGCACAGAGTCATTGCCCTAAACTGAGGAGACGGTAAATCTCCTGGATATATATTGAACCAGCCAGCACAGACTCAGTGCCCTAAAGTGAAGACAGTGTAAATCTCCTGTTTATATATATTTAACCAGCCAGCACAGAGTCATTTCCATAAACTGAGGAGAGGGTAAATCTCCTGGATATATATTTTTAACAAGCCAGCACAGAGTCATTGCCCTAAACTGAGGAGAGGGTAAATCTCATGGATATATATTTTTAACAAGCCAGCACAGAGTCAGTGTCCTAAACTAAGGATATTGTAGATCTCCAGGTGATATACATATAACCAGCCAGCACGAAGTAAGTGCCCTAAACTGAGGAGATTGTAAATCTCCTGTTTATATATATTCAACCAGCCAGCACAGAGTCATTGCCATAAACTGAGGAGAGTGTAAATCTCCTGGTTATATATATTTTAACAGCCAGCACAGATTTAGTGCCCGAAACCGAGGAGATGATAAATCCCCTGGTTATATATATTTAACCAGCCAGCGCAGAGTCATTGCCCTAAACTGAGCAGAGTATAAATCTCCTGGTTATATATATTTAACTAGCCAGCACAGACTCAGTGTCATAAATTGAGGAGAGTTTATGTATATTTAAGCTGCCAATACAGATTCAGTGCCCTAAAACTGAGGAGAGGATTAATCTCCTGGTTATATATATTAAAACAGCCATCACAGAGTCAGTGCCCTAAACTGAGGCGAGTGTAAATATCCTTGTTATATATATTTATCCAGCCAGCACAGACTCAGAGCCCTAAACTGAGGAGAGTGTAAATCTCCGTGTTATATACATATTAAACCAGCACAGAGTCAGTGCCCGAAACCGAGGAGAGGGTAAATCACCTGGATACATATATTTAACCAGCCAGCACAATGTAATTTCCCTAACCGGAGGAGTGTGTAAATCTCCTAGTTATATATATTTAACCAGCCAGCAGACTCAGTGCCCAAAATTGTGGAGAGTGTAAATCTCCTGGTTATATGTTTTTTACCAGCCAGCACAGTGTCAGTGCCCTAAACTGAGGAGAGAGAAAATCTCCTGGTTATATATATTTAACCAGCCAGCACAGACTCAGAGCCCTAAACTGAGGAGAGTGTAAATCTTCTGGTTATATCTATAGTTAAGCTGCCAGCACAGAGTCATTGCCCTAAACCGAATGAGTGTAAATCTCCTGGTTACATATATTTAAACAGCCAGCACAGAGTCATTGCCCTAAACTGAGGAGAGGGTAAATCTCCTGGTTATATATATTTAACCAACCAGCACAAAGTCAGTGCCCTAAACTGAGGACAGTGTAAATCTCCTGGTTATATATATTTAAACAGCCAGCACAGAGTCACTGCCCGAAACTGAGGAGAGGGTAAATCACCTTGTTATATATATTCAACCAGCCAGCACAGATTCAGTGCCCTAAACTGAGGAGAGTGTAAATCTTCTGGTTATATTTATTTAACCAGACAACACAGAGTCAGTGCCCTAAACTGAGGAGAGTGTAAATCTCCTGGTTATGTATATTTAAATAGCCAGCACACAGTCATTGCCTTAAACTGAGGAGATTGTAAAACTCCTGGTTATATATATTTAACCAGGCAGTGCAGAGTCATTGCCCTAAACTGAGGAGAGGGTAAGTCTCCTGCTTATACATATATTTAACCAGCCAACAAAGAATCAGTGCTGTATACTGAGGAAAGAGTAAATCTCCTGGTTCTATATATTTAACCAGCCAGCACAGAGTCAGTGTGCTAAACTGAGGAGAGTGTAAGACTCTTGGTTATATATATTAAAACAGCCAGCCCCGAGTCAAGGCCCCAAACTGAGGAGAGTGTAAATCTTCTGGTGATATATATTTAACCAGACAACACAGTGTCAGTTCCCGAAAGTGAGTAGAGTGGAAATCCCCTGCTTATATATTTTTAACCAGCCAGCACAGAGTCAGTGCCCTAAACTGAGGAGAGTGTAAATCTCCTGGTTATATATATTTAACCAGCCAGCACAATGTCATTGCCCTAAATGGAGAGGGTAAATGTCCTGGTTGTATATATATTCAACCTGCCAACGAGAGTCAGTGCCCTAAACTGAGGAGAGAGAAAATCTCCTGGTTATATATATTTAACCAGCCAGCACAGAGTCAGTGTACAAAAGTGAGGAGAGTGTAAATCACCTGGTAATATATATTTAAACAGCCAGAACACTTTCAGTGCCCTAAACTGAGGAGAGTGTAAATCTCCTGGTTATATATATTTAACCAGCCAGCACAGAGTCAGTGCCCTCAACTGAGGAGAGTTTAAGCCTCCTGGTTATATATATTTAACCGGCCAGTACAGATTCAGTGACCTTAACTTAGTAGAGTTTAAATCTCCTGGTTATATATATTTAACTAGACAGCATAGAGTCATTGCACTATAATGAGGAGAGTGTAAATCCGCTGGTTATATATATTTAACCATCCAGCACAGACTCAGTGCCCTAACCTGAACAGAGTGTAAATCTCCTGGTTATGTATTTATTTAACCAGCCAGCACAGAGTCATTGACCCAAACTGAGGAGAGTGTAAATCTCTTGGTTATATACATATAACCAGCCAGCACAGAGTCAGTGCCCTAAACTGATGAGAATGTAAATCTCCTGGTGAGATATATTTAATCAGCCAGCACAGAGTCATTGCACTAAACAGAGGAGAGTGTGAATCTCCTTGTTATATATGTTCAACCAGCCAGCACAGACTCAGTGCCCTAAACTGACGAGAGTGTAAATCACCTGGTTAAATATATTTAACCAGCCAGCGCAGAGTCAGTGCCCTGAACTGAGGAGAGGGTAAGTCTCCTGCTTATCCATATATTTAACCAGCCAACAAAGAATCAGTGCTGGACACTGAGGAGAGAGTAAATCTCCTGGTTATATATATTTAACTAGCCAGCACAGAATCAGTGCCCTAAACTGAGGAGAGTATAAGGCTCTTGTTTATTTATATTAAACCAGCCAGCCCCGAGTCAAGGCCCCAAACTGAGGAGAGTGTAAATCTTCTGGTGATATATATTTAAACAGACAACACAGTGTCAGTTCCCTAAAGTAAGTAGAATGTAAATCCCCTGGTTATATATATATATATTTAACCAGCCAGCACAGAGTCATTGCACTAAATGGAGAGGGTAAACCTACTGGTAATATATATTCAACCTGCCAACAGAGAGTCAGTGCCCTAAATTGAGGAGAGAGAAAATCTCCTGGTTATATATATTTAATCAGCCAGCACAGAGTCAGTGCCTTAAACTGAGGAGTGTGTAAATTTCCTGATTATATGTATTCAAAAAGCCAGCACAGACTCAGAGCCCGAAACTGAGGAGAGTGTGAATCTCCTTGTTATATATATTTAACCAGCCAGCACAGAGTCATTGCCTTAAACTGAGGAGATTGTAAATCTCCTGGTGATATATATTTAAACAGCCAGCACAGACTCAGTGCCCTAAACTGAGGAGAGTTTAAATCTCCTGGTTATATATATTTAACCAGCCAGCACAGAGTCATTGCACTAAACTGAGTAGAGGGTTAGTCTTCTGGTTATGGATATTTAACCGGCCAGTACAGATTCAGTGCCCTAAACATAGTAGAGTTTAAATCTCCTGGTTATATATATTTAACTAGCCAGCACGGAGTCAGTGCCCTAAACTCAGGAAAGTGTAAGACTCTTGTTTATTTCTATTAAACCAGCCAGCCCCGAGTCAAGGCCCCAAACTGAGGAGAGTGCAAATCTTCTCGTTACATATATTTAACCAGACAACACAGAGTCAGTGCCCTAATGTGAGTAGAGTGTAAATCCCCTGGTTATATATATTTAACCAGCCAGTGCAGAGTCAGTGCCCGAAACTGAGGATAGTGTAAAACAACTGGTTATATATATTTAACCAGCCAGCACAGAGTCATTGCCCTAAACTGAGGCGAGTCCAAATATCCTGGTTACATATTTTTAAACAGACAACAATGAGTCAGAGCACTAACCTGCGTGGAGTGTAAATATCCTGGTTATATATATTTAAACAGCTAGCGCGGAGTCAGTGCCCGAAACTTCGGAGAGTGTACATCTCCCCCGTACATACATTTAACCAGCCAGCACAGACTCATGCCCTAAACTGAAGAGAGTGAAAACATCCTGGTTATGTATTTATTTAACCAGCCAGCACAGAGTCATTGCTCAAAACTGAGGAGAGTGTACATCTCCTGGTGATATATATTTAACCGGCCAGCACAGATTCATGCCCGAAACTGAGGAGAGTTTCAATCTCCTGGTTATATCTATTGAACTAGCCAGCACAGAGTCATTGCACTAAACTGAGTTGCGTGTAAATCCACTGGTTATATATATTTAACCAGCCAGCACAGAGTCATTGCACTAAACTGAGTTGCGTGTAAATCCACTGGTTATATATATTTAACCAGCCAGCAGAGAGTCATTGCCCTAAACTGATGAGAATGTACATCTCCTTGTTATATATATTTAACCAGCCAACACAGATTCAGTGACCTAAACTGAGGAGAGTGTAAATCTCCTGGTTAAAAATATTTAACCAGCCAGCACAGACTCAGTGCCCGAAACTGAGGAGATGTTAAATCCCCTGGTTATATATATTTAACCGGCCAGCACAGATTCAGTGCCCAAAACTGAGGAGAGGGTAAATCTCCTGGTTATATACATTTAACCAGCCAGCACAGAGTCATTGCCCGAAACGGAGGAGAGTGTAAATCTACTGGTAATATATATTTAACCAGCCAGTGCAGAGTCAGTGACCTAAACTGAGGAGAGTCTAAATCTCCAGGTTATATATATTTAACCAGCCAGCACAGATTCATTGCCCTATACTGAGAACAGTGTAAATCTCCTGGTTATATATATTTGACCAGCCAGCACAGAGTCAGTGCCCAAAACTGAGAACAGTGTAAATCTTCTGGTTATATATATTTAACCAGCCAACACAGATTCAGTGCCCTAAACTGAGGAGGTTGTAAATCTCCTGTTTATATGTATTCAAACAGCCAGCACAAACTCAGAGCCCTGAACTGAGGAGAGAGTAAATCTCCTGGTTATATATGTGTAAACAGCCAGCACAGATTCAGTGCCCGAAACTGAGGAGAGTGAAATTCCCCTGGAGATATATATTTAACCAGCCAGCACGGAGTCAGTGCCCTAAACGGAGGAGAGGGGAAATCTCCTGGTTATATATATTTAAACAGCCAGTGCAGATTCAGTGCCCTTAATTGAGGAGACTGAAAAAAGTCTGGTTATATATATTCAACCAGCCAGCACGGTGTCAGTGCCTGTAACTGAGGAGAGTGTAAACCACCTGGTTATATATATTCAACTGGCCAACACAGAGTCAGTGCCGTAAACTGAGGAGAGAGAAAATCTCCTGGTTATAATATATTTAACCAGCCAACACAGAGTCATTGCCCTAAACTGAGGAGAGTGCAAATCTCCAGGTTATTTATATTTAAACAGCAGGTGCACAGTCAGTGCCTGAAACTGAGGAGAGTGTAAATCAACTGGTTACATATATTTAAACAGCCAGTCCAGAGTCAGTGCCCTAAACTGAGGAGAGTGTAAATCTCCTGGCTAGATGTATTCAACCAGCCAGCACAGAGTCAGTGCCATAAACTGAGGAGAGTGTAAATCAACTGGTTATATATATTTAAACAGCCAGCACAGAGTCAGTGCACTGAACTGAGGAGAGTTTAAATCTCCTGGTTACATATATTTAAACAGCCAGTCCAGAGTCAGTGCCCTAAACTGAGGAGATTGTAAATCACCTCATTGTATATATTTAATCAGCCAGCACGGAGCCAGTGCCCTGAACTCAGGAGAGTATAAAATATCAGGTTAGATATAATTAACCGGCCAGTACACAGTGAGTGACCTAAACTGAGGAGAGTGTAAACCTCCTGGTTTTATATAGATGTAACCAGCGGGCACAGATTCAGTGCCCGAAACTGAGGAGAGTGTAAATCTTCTGGTTATATGTATTGAACCAGCCAGCACAGTCTCAGTGCCCTAAACCGGGGAGAGGGTAAATCTCCTGGTTATATATATATTTAACCAGCCAGCACAGAGTCAGTGCCCTAAACTGAGGAGAGTGTAAATCTCCTGGTTATACATATTTAACCAGCCAGCACAGAGTCATTGCCTTAAACTGAGGAGAGTGTAAATATCCGGGTAAAATACATTTAAACAGCCAGCTTAGAGTCAGTGCCCTAAAATGAGAATAGCGTAAGTCTCGCGGCCAGATATATTCAACCAGCCAGCACAGAGTCAGAGCTCTAAACTGTTGAGAATGTAAATCTCCTGGTTATATATGTTTAACCAGCCAGCACAGATTCAGTGAGCTAAAATGAGGAGAGTGTAAATCTCCTGGTTATATATGTTTCACCAGCCAGCACAGATTCAGTGAGCTAAACTGAGGAGAGTGTAAATCTTCTGATTATGTATATTCAACCATCCAGCACAGACTCAGCGCCCTCAACTGAGGAGAGGGTAAGAATCCTGGTTATATACATTTCACCAGCCAGCACAGAGTCATTGCACTAAGCTGAGGGGAGTATAAATCTCCTGGTTTTATATATTTAAACGGACAGCACAGAGTCAGTGCCTGAAACTTAGTAGAGTGTAAATCTCCTGGTTATATACATATAACCAGTCAGCACAGACTCAGTGCCCTAACCTGAAGAGAGTGTAAATCTCCTGGTTATATATATTTTAACAGCCAGCAGAGAGTCAGTGCCCTAAACTTAGGAGAGTGTAAATCTCCGGGTAAAATACATTTAACCAGACAGCTTATAGTCAGTGCCCTAAAATGAGTATAGTGTAAGTCTCCCGGCTAGATATATTCAACCAGCCAGCACAGAGTCAGTGCCCTAAACTGTTGAGAATGTAAATCTCCTGGTTATATATATTGTACCAGCCAGCACAGAGTCAGTGCGCTCAACGGAGGACAGTGTAAAACAACTGGTTTTATATATATTGAATCAGCCAAATCAGACTCAGTGCCCGAAACTGGGGTGAGCGTAAATCTCCGTGTTATATATATTTAACCAGCCAGCATAGAGTCAGTGCCCTAAACTGAGGACAGTGTAAGTCTTCTGGTTATATATATTGAACCAGCCAGAACAGACTCAGTGCCCTAAACTGAGGAGAGTGTAAATCTCCTGGTTATATATATTTAAACAGCCAGCACGGAGTCAGTGCCCTAAACTGAGGAGAGTGTAAAACAACTGGTAATATCTCTTTAACCAACCAGCACAGACTCTGTACCCTAAACTGACGAGAGTGTAAATCTCCTTGTTCGATCTATCTTGAACCAGCCAGCACAGAGTTAATGCCCTAAACTGAGGACAGTGTAAATCTCCTGGTTATATATATTTAACCAGCCAGCACAGAGTCAGTGCCTTACACTTAGGGGAGTGTAAATCTCCTGGTTATATATATTTAAACAGCCAGCACAAACTCAGTGCCCTAAACTGAGGCGAGTGTAAATATCCTGGTTATATATATTTAAACAGCCAGAACAGAGACAGTGCCTTGAACTGAGGAGAGTGCAAATCTCCTGGTAGTATATAGTTAACCAGCCAGCACAGTGTCATTGCCCTAAATGGAATGGGTAAATCTCTTGGTTATATATATTCAACCGGCCAACAGAGAGTCAGTGCCCTAAACTGAGAAGAGAGAAAATCTTCTGGTTATATATATTTAACCAGCCAGCACAGAGTCAATGCCCTAACCTGAGGAGAGTGTAAATCTCCTGGTTATATGTATTCAAAAAGCCAGCACACAGTCAGAGGCCTAAACTGAGGAGAGTGTAAATCCCCTGGTTATATACATTTAACCAGCCAGCACAGAGTCAGTGCCCAAAACTTAGTAGAGTGTAAATCTCTTGGTTATATACATATAACCAGCCAGCACAGACTCAGTGCCCTAACCTGAAGAGAGTATAAATCGCCTGGTTATGTATTTATTTAACCAGCCAGCACAGAGTCATTGCCCTAAACTGAGGAGAGTGAAAATCTCCTGGTTATATATATTTCACCAGCTAGCACAGAGTCATTGCCCGAAACTGAGGACAGTGTAAATCTTCTTGTTATATATATTGAACCAGCCAGCACAGACTCAGTGCCCTAAACTCAATTAGAGTGTAAAACTCCTGGTTATATATATTTAACCAGCGAGCACAGAGTCAGTGACCTAACCTTAGGACACTGTAAATCTCCTGCATGCATGTATTTAACCAGGCAGCACAGAGTCAGTGCCCTAAACTGAGGAGAGTGTAAATCTCCTCGTTATATATATTTAACCGGCCAGCACAGAGTCAGTGCCCTAAACTCAAGAGAGTGTAAAACTCCTGGATATATATATTTAATCAGCCAGCACAGAGTCAGTGCCATAAACAGAGGACAGCGTAAATCTCCTGATTATATATATTGAACCAGCCAGCACAGAGTCAGTGACCTAAACCGAGGAGAGTGTAAATCTCCTGGTTATATATATTTAAGCAGCCAGTGCAGATTTAGTGCCTGAAACTGAGGAGAGTGAAAAACAACTGGTTATATATATTTAACCAGCCAGCACAGACTCAGTGCCCTAAACTCAATAGAGTGTAAAACTCCTGGTTATATATATTTAACCAGCTAGCACACAGTCAGTGCCCTAAACCAAGGACAGAGTAAATCTCCTGGTTATATATTTTTAACCAGCCAGCACAGAGTCTTTCCTTAAATTGAGGAGAGTGTAAATCTCCTGGTTATATATATTTAACCAGCCAGCACAAACTCAGTGCCCTAAACTGAGGCGAGTGTAAATATCCTGGTTATATACATTTAACCAGCCAGCACAGAGTCAGTGCCCAAAACTTAGTAGAGTGTAAATCTCTTGGTTATATACATATAACCAGCCAGCACAGACTCAGTGCCCTAACCTGAAGAGAGTATAAATCGCCTGGTTATGTATTTATTTACCCAGCCAGCACAGAGTCATTGCCTTAAACTGAGGAGAGTGTAAATCTCCTGGTTATATATATTTCACCAGCTAGCACAGAGTCATTGCCCGAAACTGAGGACAGTGTAAATCTTCTGGTTATATATATTGAACCAGCCAGCACAGACTCAGTGCCCTAAACTCAATTAGAGTGTAAAACTCCTGTTTATATATATTTAACCAGCGAGCACAGAGTCAGTGACCTAAACTTAGGACACTGTAAATCTCCTGCATGCATGTATTTAACCAGGCAGCACAGAGTCAGTGCCCTAAACTGAGGAGAGTGTAAACCTCCTCGTTATATATATTTAACCGGCCAGCACAGAGTCAGTGCCCTAAACTCAAGAGAGTGTAAAACTCCTGGATATATATATTTAATCAGCCAGCACAGAGTCAGTGCCCTAAAATGAGGACAGTGTAAATCTCCTGGGTGTATATATTTAACCAGCCAGCACAGAGTCAGTGCCATAAACTGAGGACAGCGTAAATCTCCTGATTATATATATTGAACCAGCCAGCACAGAGTCAGTGACCTAAACCGAGGAGAGTGTAAATCTCCTGGTTATATATATTTAAGCAGCCAGTGCAGATTTAGTGCCTGAAACTGAGGAGAGTGAAAAACAACTGGTTATATATATTTAACCAGCCAGCACAGACTCAGTGCCCTAAACTCAATAGAGTGTAAAACTCCTGGTTATATATATTTAACCAGCTAGCACACAGTCAGTGCCCTAAACCAAGGACAGAGTAAATCTCCTGGTTATATATTTTTAACCAGCCAGCACAGAGTCTTTCCTTAAATTGAGGAGAGTGTAAATCTCCTGGTTATATATATTTAACCAGTCAGCACAAACTCAGTGCCCTAAACTGAGGCGAGTGTAAATATCCTGGTTATATACATTTAAACAGCCAGCACAGAGTCAGTGCCCTGAACTGAGGAGAGTGCAAATCTCCAGGTTATATATATTTAACCAGCCAGTACAGAGTCAGTGCCCTAAACTGAGGAGAGTATAAATCCCCAGGTTATATATGTTAAAACAGCCAGCACCGATTCAGTGCCCTAAACTGAAGAGGGTTGTATCTATATTTAAACTGCCAGCACAGAGTCATTGCCCTAAACTGAATGAGTGTAAATCTCCTGGTTATATAGATTTAACCAGCCAGCTTACAGTCAGTGCCCTAACTAAGGATAGTGTAAGTCACCTGGCTAGAAAAATTCAACCAGCCTTCAAAGATTCAGTAACCGAAACTGAGGAGAGTGAAAATCTTCTGGTTATGTGTATTGAACCAGCCAGCACAGATTCAGTGCCCTCAACTGAGGAGATTGGAAATGTCCGGGTTATATATATTTAACCAGCCAGCACAGAATCATTGCACTAAAGCGAGGAGAGTGTAAATCTCCTGGTTATATATATTTAAACAGCCAGCACAGAGTCATTGCCCAAAACTGAGTAGAGTGTAAATCTCCCGGTTATAGGTATTTAACCAGCCAGCGCAGAGTCATTGCCCGAAACTGAGGAGAGTGTAAATCTCCTGGTTATATGTATTTAACCAGCCAGCACAGAGTCAGTGCCCTAAGCTGAGGAGAGTGTAAAACTCGTGGTTATATATATTTAAATAGCCAGCACAGAGTCAGTGGCCTAAACTGAAGAGAGTGCAAATCTCCTGGTTATATATATTGTAACAGCCAGCACAGATTCAGTGCCCAAAACTGAGGAATGGGGAAATCTCCTGGTTATATATATATATTTAAACAGCCAGCACAGAGTCATTGCCCTTAACTGAGGAGAGTGTAAATCTTCTGGTTCTGTGTATTGAACCAGCAAGCACAGATTCAGTGCCCTAAACTGAGGATATTGGAAATGTCCGGGTTATATATATTTAACCAGCCAGCACAGAGTCATTGCACAAAAGCAAGGAGAGTGTAAATTTCCTGGTTATATATATTTAAACAGCCAGCACAGCGTCAGTGCCCTAAACTGAGATGAGGGTAAATCTCCTGGTTAAATATATTGAAACAGCCAGCAAAGAGTTAGTGCCCTAAATTGAGGACAGTGTAAATCTCCTGGTTTTATATATATATTTAACCAGCGAGCACATATTCAGTGCCCTAAACTGAGGGCAGTGTAAATCTTCTGTTTATATATATTTAACCAGCCAGCACAGACTCAGTGCCCTAAAGTGAGGAGAGTGTCAATCTTCTGGTTATGTATATTGAACCAGCCAGCACACAGTCAGTGCCCTAAACTCAGGAGAGTGTAAAACAACTGGTTATCGATATTTAACAAGCCAGCACAGAGTCATGCCCTAAAGTGAATAGAGTGTAAAAGTCCTGGTTATATATATTTAACCAGCCAACACAGAGTCAGTGCCCTAAACTGAGGACAGTGTAAATCTTCTGGTTATGTATATTTAACCAGCCAGCACTGACTCAATGCCCTAAACTGAGGAGAATGTAAATCTCATGGTTATATATATTTAACCAGCCAGCACAGAGTCAGTGCCCTAAACTGAAGAGAGTGTAAAACTCCTGGTTATATATATTTAACCAGCCAGCACAGAGTCAGTGCCCTAAACTGAGGACAGTGTAAAACAACTGGTTATATATATTTAACCAGCCAGCACAGACTCAGTGCCCTTAACTGAGGAGAGTGTAAATCTCCTGGTTACATATATTTAACCAGACAGCACAGAGTCAGTGCCCAAAACTGAGAAGAGTGTAAAACTCCTGGTTATATATATTTAACCAGCCACCACAGAGTCAGTGCCCTATACTGAGGACGGTGTTAATCTCCTGGTTATATATATTTAACCATCCAACACAGACTCAGTGCCCTAAACTGAGGAGAGTGTAAATCTCCTGGTTATATATATTTAACCAGCCAGCACAGAGTCAGTGCCCTAAACTGAGGACAGTGTAAAACAACTGGTTATATATATTTAACCAGCCACCACAGAGTCAGTGCCCTATACTGAGGACGGTGTAAATCTCCTGGTTATATATATTTAACCATCCAGCACAGACTCAGTGCCCTAAACTGAGGAGAGTGTAAATCTCCTGGTTATATATATTTAACCAGCCAGCACAGAGTCAGTGCCCTAAACTGAGGACAGTGTAAAACAACTGGTTATATATATTTAACCAGCCAGCACAGACTCAGTGCCCTTAACTGAGGAGAGTGTAAATCTCCTGGTTACATATATTTAACCAGACAGAACAGAGTCAGTGCCCTAAATTGAGGAGAGTGTAAATCTCCTGGTTATGTTTATTTAACCAGACAGCACAGAGTTAGTGCCGAAAAATGAGGAGAGTGTAAAAATCCTGGTTATATATATTTAATCAGCCAGCACACAGTCAGTGCCCTAAACTGCGAAAAATTTAATCTCCTTGTTATATGTATTTTACCAGCTAGAAAAGAGTCAGTGTCGTACACTGAGGAGAGTGTAAATATCCTGGTTATATATATTTAACCAGCCAGCACAGAGTGAGATACCTAAACTGAATAGAGTGTAAGACCACTGATGATATATATTTAACCAGCCAGCAGAGAGTCAATACCCTAAACGTAGGAGAGGCTAAATTTCCTGGTTATGTATATTTAACCAGTCAGCACAGAGTCAGTGCCCTAAACTGAGGAGAGTGTAAAACAACTGGTTATATATATTTAACCAGTCAGCACAGAGTCAATGCACTAAACTGAGGAGAGGCTAAATTTCCTGGTTATGTATATTTAACCAGTCAGCACAGTGTCAGTGCCCTAAACTGAGGAGAGTGTAAAACAACTAGTTTTCTATATTTAACCAGAAAGAACATACTCAGTTCCATAAACTGAGGAGAGTGTAAATCTCCTGGTTATATATATTTAACCAGCCTGCACAGACTCAGATCCCTAAACTGTGGAGAGAGTAAACTCCTGATTATATATATTGAACCAGCCAGCACAGACTCAGTGCCCTTAACTGAGGAGAGTGTAAATCTCCTGGGTACATATATTTAACAAGACAGCACAGTGTCAGTGCCCTAAATTGAGGAGAGTGTAAATCTCCTGGTTATATATATTTAACGAGCCAGCACAGAGTCAGTGGCTATAAATGGGAAGAGTGTAAATATCCTGGTTATATATATTTAACCAGTCAGTGCAGACTCAGTGCCTAAAACTGAGGAGAGTGTAAATCACCTGGTTATATATATATTTAACCAGCCAGCACACAGTCAGTGCCCTAAACTGAGGACAGTGTAAATCTCCAGGTTTATATATTTAACCAGCCGGCTCAGACTCGGTGACCTGAACTGAGGAGAGTGTAAAACAACTGTTTATGTGTATTGAACCAGCCAGCACAGGGTCAGAGCAATAAACTGAATAGAGTGTAAAACATCTGGTTATATATATTTACCCAGCCAGCACACAGTCAGTGCCCTAAACTGAGGACAGTGTAAATCTCCGGGTTATATATATATTTAACTATCCAGCACAAAGTAAATGCCCAAATCTGAGGACAGTGTAAATGTCCTGGTTGTATATATTTAACCAGCCAGCACAGAGACAGTGCCCTAAACTGAGGAGAGTGTAAATCTCCTGGTTACATAGATTTAACGAGTCAGCACAAAGTCAGTGCACTTTGGTGAGGAGAGCGTAAATCTCCTAGTTATATATATTTAACCCAACAGCATAGAGTCAGTGCATTAAACTGAATACAGTGTAAAACTCCTGGTTATATATATTTAACCAGCCAGCACAAAGTCAGAGAACTAAAGTGAGGACAGTGTAAACCAACTGGTTATATATATTGGACCAGCCACCACATAGTCAGTTCCCTAAACTGAGGAGAGTGTAAATCTCCTTGTTAAATAGATTTAACCAGCCAACACAGAGTCAGTGCCCTAAACTGAGGAAAGTGTAAATCTCCTGGTTATATACATTAAACCAGTCAGCACAGTGTCACTCCCCTAAACTGAATAGAGTGCGAAACTCCTGATTTTATATATTTAACCAGCCAGCACAGAGACAGTGCCCTAAACTGAGGAGAGTGTAAATCTCCTGGTTACATAGATTTAACGAGTCAGCACAGAGTCAGTGCACTTAGGTGAGGAGAGCGTAAATCTCCTATTTATATATTTTTAACCCAACAGCATAGAGTCAGTGCATGAAACTGAATACAGTGTAAAACTCCTGGTTATATATATTTAACCAGCCAGCACAAAGTCAGAGAACTAAAGTGAGGACAGTGTAAATCAACTGGTTATATATAATGGACCAGCCAGCACAGAGTCAGTGCCCTAAACTGAGGAGAGTGTAAAACAACTGTTTATGTGTATTGAACCAGCCAGCACAGAGTCAGAGCAATAAACTGAATAGAGTGTAAAACATCTGGTTATATATATTTAACCAGCCAGCACAGAGTCAGTGCCCTAAACTGAGGAGAGAGTAAATCTCCTGTTTATATATATTTAACTATCCAGCACAGAGTCAGTGCCCTAAATTGAGGACAGTGTAAATGTCCTGGTTGTATATATTTAACCAGCCACCACAGAGTCAGTACCCTAAACTGTGGAGAGTGTAAATCTCCTGGTTATATATATTTAACCAGCCAGCACAGAGTCAGTGCCCTAAACTGTGGAGAGAGTAAATCTCCTGGTTATATATATTTAACCAGACAGCACAGAGTCAGTGCCCGAAACTGAATAGAGTGTAAATCTCCTGGCTTTCTATATTTAACGAGCCAGCACAAAGTCAGTGCTCTGAACTGAGGACATTTTATATCTCCTGGTTATATATACATAACCAGCCAGGACTGTGTCCGTGCCCTAAATTGAGGTCAGTGTAAATCTCCTGGTTATATATATATTTATACAGCCAGCACACACTCTGTGCCCTCAACTGAGGAGAGTGTAAATCTCCTGGTTATATATATTTAACCAGACAGCACAGAGTCAGTGCCCTAAACTGAGGACAGTGTAAATCTCCTGGTTGTATATATTTAACCAGCCAGCACAGAGTCTGTGCCCTAAACTGAGGACAGTGTAAATCTCCTGGTTATATATATTTAACCAGCCAGCACAGAGTCAGTGCACTTACGTGAGGAGAGTGTAAATCTCCTGGTTATATATATTTAACCAGACAGCACAGACTCAGTGCCCTAAACTGAGGAGAGTGTAAATCTCCTGGTTATATATATTTAAACAGACAGCACAGACTCAGTGCCCTAAACTGAGGAGACTCTAAATCTCCTGGTTATGTATATTTAAACAGACAGCACAGAATCAGTGCCCTAAACTGCGGAGACTCTAAATCTCCTGGTTATGAGGATGTAAAATTTGAATTTTAGCAACAAGTTTGTGTAGATTTGTATTTGCTCCAAAATGGTTTCTTCATTTAATCTTATAGTCTAAAAAGGTCTGATTCGCAGAATTTAGCTGAAATTCAAAGATAAGGAGACAACAGAGTTTTCATAAATTGAATACTGACACATTAATTTACCATTTGAACTAACATTGAACTGACACATGGCATGTGTGGGATGTCGGTAAAGCAGAAAGCAGTGTTACTTCTACGACCATAATTGTTTATTTACATCAGTATATAATTGATTCAGTCAAGTTAAGAATTGATTATTAACACCAGTATCAGCCAAAAGCTGAATTAATGAATGCTTATATAAGGCAAAAATAAAAACTAACACAGGAATGAAAACTATGTTGAAGAAAAACATAGTTACTTTTCATTTGCTAAAATGTGCATACAGGAATGAAATGTGTCTGTAAACAATGGAAAATGTTACAGACAGACAGATAAGGTCAAAAGAACATCAAGATATGCCAAGCTCAGCGCGTTTCCCTCATGTCAGCACTGAAGTGAGCCAAGTCACTTACAAATAAGGGATAGGGGTGAGGGTGGCCCGGCTTGGAGTAGGCAGAGAAGTAAACAAGGGCAGAGTGCAGCTAGGCAGGGTCAGAACACAATAAGGAATTGTGATAGGTTTGAAGGCCAATGAGGTAAACGGGGAAGTACCCAGAATTAAACTGTATAAATTGTGGAGTCATTTCTGGATTGGGGTGGCTACTTGCTAGTCACCCCTTCGTGCAAAAACGTTTCAATAAAATTCGCTGCTTCAGAATTTGACTCGGACTGAAATTTATTATATTGTGAGCTCTGTTTCTCACAGCATGACAACTTATGTAAATAAGATTTCTTTTTCAAGGAATACCATTGGATTAGCCTGTTCTCAATCATATCACCACATTACAGTTGATTGGTCTTTCTTGTAATTAAGAGCCCTTTTCCAGGAAATAAGACTGGATTAACTTGCTAGAAATCATGTCACCTTACTATATGTGATTGGTCTTTCTTGGAATTAAGGCTGTACTATTTCTTAAAGAACATATAAATAATGTGTAATTTTCAAATGGAATTGTGCAACTTCACCACGGAACACAGAAGCTTCAATCTCTGTGTTGCTGGACAGAATCGCATCAAGGTACTTCAATTCAATAAACTAATTGCCTTTGCTTTTTGAACAGACCACAGTTGGTAATTCTTTTGACCAATCTTGAACCAAGAAGCCCCTCTTGAGGGGTGTAGCTTCTTCATTTTGGTGTTGTGACACGTTTTCAGCTCAGACAGATTGTGAACAGTGTAAGAGTTAAATGTCCTTCACTCTTGAGTATTTTAAGAGCGTTTGGTTTTCCTCTCATTCAAGTGGTGTCTGACATGACCCCTCCCTGTTTGTTTTCCAGTCCAGCCCGAAAGGATCGGCCTGAGCAAGGGTTGGGTCTGGGGGACTTCTTAAATGTTCAAAGAAAGTGGGGAGAGATTAATTGAAGTTGAAGCTGCTTTGGTACTGAGCAGTGGGCTTCGAACATTGCTCAACTCTGAGGGGAGGGTTGAAATCTGAATTCCCAAGCCTTGTTAATTTTTGGGTTTTAAAAATAAACTTCGATTGCGTAAACTTTTTCGTTTATTTTCGGGTTCGGATCGTTTGAACTTCATTTCTTTTCGATTTTAAAATAAAACTTCGATTGTTTAAACTTGTTCGAATGTCATTAATTTTCGGATTTTAAAATCTTCGATCACTTGAACATCGTTAATTTTCGGGTTTTTGAAAAAAATTTGGATGCGCCGAGCTTTGTCCATTTCCAGGTTGTGAAAAAAATCGGATATATGTATTTTTAGCAGCATTTTCGGAAGCTGTTGTCCTGAACAGTTCCAATATAGAAATTTATTAAAGAAGTTCGATATTTAAAGTGTTTAGGGAGGGAAGAGGACCCCAGTTTTCAATGATATATTTATTATATTGACAATAACCTAAAACTTAATAATTTAATAAATAAATCAATACTTATGTTGATTTTTTAAATGACGTTATATTGCGATATTTTATAATAAAAGTTAATTTTTTTTAAAAGGTTTTGTGAAATAATTAGTCTTTGTAGAAGTCTGATTAGTGAGTAATTTTTTAAAAATTTGTTGCTATAACACTGAAGTAATTTTAAAATGGGTAATTACAAAGACAGAACAAATGATTCATCATCAAAGTTAGAGAAATTGTGTGTAAAATTTCCCGAAAAGTCTGGGGCCTTTAGAAAACGGTCTGGATGTCTAAACAAAACATTGGGTGATGGAGAATGGCCATGAGGTGTCCTTAAATCTGTTCAATTGGTTAAATCAGCTCAGCAATTGATTTGGCAACATAACATGGGAGCGGGAATGAAAGAGTTAATTGGACAATGGCAACAGTTTTGTGATGAGAGGCATACAGAATCAGTTTGCGCCCGTGGCAGGATACTGCCACCAAATTGGGGATTGAATTAACTGCAAATGGTGCAGTGAAGTCTGTTGGGGTTCTTAAAAGTGAAGGTGCTCAAGCAAAACAATGACTGAATCAAAACGAGAAGTCACAAGTGACTGATTAAAAAAAACAGCACTGTGCAGTTCGATGGTTGGCTGTAGTTTTAACAAGGAAGACAATGATAATTCGGATTTAGATGAGTAGTGTTCCTTTTTTGTGGCTCCCGTTTTAAACTCTTCCTTACAGACTGCTCAGTCTTTGGAATGTATAGCTGTTTTACTTAATTCTCAATAACTTTACTGCTTTTGATAATGCTGTAGACCAGGAACAACAACGACAATATAATATTCCCACTGCTGCATCTGTTATATTCACAAAGCCTATTGGCTTTACACGTATCCTTGAACTTCACCCCCAAAATAAGGAGTATGCTGAGGATTTTTTTGGAACGTTTTAGATAATTTTCTGAGTCTTATTCCGGCGATCGGGCTTGGAATTTAAATGCTATTAATGCTCAGTATAATTCTATGCTGAGCATTAAACTGCCTGTCTCTCTCTGTAGTTACAGCAGTCGAAACAAATCATCAAGGCTGGGTTGGAGACCCCCCCCCCCCCCCCCCAATCAACTCCATCGTTCTATGAGGGCCTTGTGGAAGAGGCAGAGGATGAATCACCAGTTTTTCACAAAATAATCCCCTTTCCCCACTCAAAGGTTCGATGGTTGGACACTCACTAGTTTTGTTGTTTGTTGTACCTGTTACATCTGTCCAGCTCGGCCTGTCTTGGTTTGTTGATTTTTCTGATGTTTAGGTGATTATTCTTTGTTTATGGAATATGGAAGGTGGCTGTTGTTCTTTCTTGATGTGTTAAAAGATAAGGCTGGCCAGCAGTAACAATCCTTCCACACTTGGTTAAGCATTGATGCCACAGCCAGGATTTATCAGACTAAACTCCCAAGCTAAAAACTGTGATATGGTGTGTGTGTGAGAGAGAGGAAAAAGAGCTGTCCAGCTGGTCGAAAGTTTAACCCTTTGTGATTCGGTTTGAATGCACACTTGGTGATTGAATGTTTGTACTTTGTTCCCTGGAGCTTGAGAACCGGGACTGTTTTGAATCTAATTTCTATTATGGAAATTTAACATGATTTCTTTTAAGGTTAAGGATTTTTCAGTGATTATGAAATAAAATATTAGCTCCTGTTCTTTTTACAGGTCATGCCTGCCTTACTGTCAGTTTCTAACTAATCTCTGTTATCCTTACATGAAAGCCAACCTTATTAGATTTCAAATCAGCTTAATACGGAAGAAAACAACATTATAACCTTTTTTTTGTTTCAGACTCATTTGTTTCCACTTAATGTTAAGACTGATGTGTTTCATTGGTGATTATGATGTGCCAGCCATAGTTTTATTCAGGAAGTCCACTCCCTCAATACAGTTGCAGTTGCAGTTTCAGTTCAACATTAGATTGTAATAAATCATCAAAAGAAAATCCCATGGTTAATATCTGTGTCCTTCGATGTGAACATTATACATACATTAGAAGTTTTTTTAACTTGAAGAAACAAATGCTTTCAAGGCAGCTCCAGTTATTTCACGACCTATAACATTATAATGGAGCAATGACTAGTCACGAGTACTTAAGGAACTTAATTTTGGATTTAAACTAAGGGACTAAAACTGGGTAGTATAGTGGATTTCAAAGTTGGGAACTGTATGTATTTTACATTTTAAATATGAAATACTGAATAAATGAATTTCATATATATAAATTAAATAAGAAAATAAAATGTTGTATAATACTTAGGTATATATATTGTAAAAATAATATTCATTGATATATTAAACAGAGGAGATCTGCTCTCAAAACAAGACAATGAGAACTAAGCTCTGTTGATCCTCCAATATCCACAAAAATAACTGAAAACTTATTTTCCATCATCTTCTTCAGCTGGATCCCCACTTAGTAATACATAAAGTCTGCTTGGTACCACTCCAATCAGGGCTCTCTTCAGAAATTCAAACTGTATTCTATCCATATCATTAGGTGTCCCTAACGGATGAAAAAGAACTACTGCCTGACTTAAACAGGTATTGCTGTCACCCAGTATTCCAACCTTTGGGAAAATAGGGACAGGCAAACATATCGAGGAATAGGATGGTATACCAACCTCTTTCTTTTGTAGCATCACTGCCACGTTGCCATGGAGCTGGCAAGCTCCATAATGTCACAACCATGTGATACAGTGACCAGGACAAGTGAATGAGACAAATCACCGATTTAGTTATTCTCCTCTTGCAATTTTTGATTAGCTGAAAATTCAAATCTTAAAAGTAGCTTTCAGATTATGACAATTAAGATTCCAAAATGTACAGTTAGGAACAGGCTTTAAAGTTAGACAAGCATAAATTGGTAATTTGGTTAAATGAGGTTAAAATGAAAATAGAGGCAAGGAGATCAACTACAGAAGGGAAGAGAATGATGTAATAAGAAGGATAAAACAGCAGAGTACAGTTTTAAAATTTTTTAGTCACTTGTTGGGTTTCCACACTGAATTACAGATAATTATTATATTTATTATCATAAATATTTGTTATTTATTATATGTAATATTATTTATGTTTATAAATAAATAATGTTTATAAATAAATAAATGCTCGTTGTTGTGGTTCTGTTCGCCGAGCTGGGAATTTGTGTTGCAGACGTTTCGTCCCCTGTCTAGGTGACATCCTCAGTGCTTGGGAGCCTCCTGTGAAGTGCTTCTGTGCTGTTTCCTCCGGCATTTATAGTGGCCTGTCTCTGCCGCTTCCGGTTGTCAGTTCCAGCTGTCCGTTGTAGTGGCCGGTATATTGGGTCCAGGTCGATGTGTTTATTGATTGAATCTGTGGATGAGTGTCATGCCTCTAGGAATTCCCTGGCTGTTCTCGGTTTGGCTTGTCCTATAATAGTAGTGTTGTCCTAGTCGAATTCATGTTGCTTGTCATCTGTGTGTGTGGCTACTAAGGATAGCTGGTCATGTCGTTTCGTGGCGAGTTGGTGTTCATGGATGCGGATCGTTAACTGTCTTCCTGTTTGTCCTATGTAGTGTTTTGTGCAGTCCTTGCATGGGGTTTTGTACACTACATTGGTTTTGCTCATGTTGGGTATCGGGTCCTTCGTTCTGGTGAGTTGTTGTCTGAGAGTGGCTGTTGGTTTGTGTGCTGTTATGAGTCCTAGTGGTCGCAGTAGTCTGGCTGTCAGTTCAGAAATGTTCTTGATATATGGTAGTGTGGCTAGTCCTTTGGGTTGTGGCATGTCCTCGTTCCATTGTCTTTCCCTTAGGCATCTGTTGATGAAATTGCGGGAGTATCCGTTTTTGGCAAATACCTTGTATAGGTATTCCTCTTCCTCTTTTTTTGCAGTACTGGTGTGCTGCAGTGTATTGTGGCCCTTTTGAAATATACACATTGACAAGGAAGAAACTATGGTCTCATTTGATGTAACGGCACTGTTAACCTCTATCGACAAAACCCTAGCCAGAGAAACAATAGCCAACCTGCTGGAAATACAGAACAGACAACAGGACGGGGAACCTATCAACAAAGACGGCATACGCAAACTACTGGACCTGTGTCTCACAACACACTTCACATTCAACAACCAAATATATGAACAAATCAACAGCACACCCATGGGCTCACCGATCTCTGGACTCATAGCAGAAGCGGTAATGCAAAGATTAGAACAAACAGTTTTACTGCAAATTCAACCCAAACTCTGGGTCAGATATGTAGATGATACCTTTTTAATCATTAAAAACACAGAAATAGAGAACACACACCAGATCATCAACGCCACACTCACAGGAATCCGATTCACTAGAGAGGAAGAAAAGGACAACCAACTCCCATTCCTAGACGTGATGGTACAGAGAACACTGAACGGAGAATTCACCACAAAGGTTTACAGGAAAGGTACACACACAGATCAAGTCCTAAACTATGTAAGCAACCACTCCAACACACACAAAATAAGTTGCATCAAGACACTATTCAAAAGGGCCACAGGTTCAATCAATAAGCACATCGACCTGGACCCAATATACCGACCACTGCAGCAAACAGCTGGAACTGACAACCGGAAGCGGCAGATTCAAACCACTACAAATGCCGGAGGAAAGATCACCGAAGCGCTTCACAGGAGGCTCCCAAACACTGAGGATGTCACCTCGACAGGGGACGGAACATCTGCAACACAAATTCCCAGCTCGGCGAACAGAACCACAAAATAAAGCTCAGTATTTGGGACCCGTGTGCTCCAGGGCTGAGCTTCTGAATAAATTGGGTCTATATTCGAGAAAATTGAAAGGCGATTTCATTTCAGTGTCTCAGATCGTGAAGTGACTTGAGAAGGGAGATGCTGAGAAATTAATCCTGTGGGTCTGGGAATCTGAAACACAATAACACAGTCTCAGGAGTTGCTGGAAAAGCTCAGCAGGTCAGGCAGCATCTGTGCAGAGAAATCAGCGTTAATGTTACAGCATCCGCAGTTCATTCGGGTTTGATTGCCACCCTCTCAGGGTAAGGGGCAGGTTATTTGGGACTGAGATGAGGAGACAGCACTTCACTCTAAGGCCTCTGAGTCTTTAATATTCTCTCTTCCTGAGGATTGTGGATGCTCCCTCACTGAGTACATTTCAGATTGGAATAGACAGATTGCCATCGTCTCAGGGAGTCACGAGATTTGGGGAGTGGATAGGAAACCGGATTTGAAATCTCAAACCAGCTCTGATTGGATTGACTGCCAGAACAGACTGAACAGTTTAAACAGGCTGTACAGTCTCCTCCTGCTCACATTTCCTGAGCTCTTAGATGTTTACTGAACCAACCCCCAATCCCTTTGGATTTGTTTCCATGGAACCGTTTATCATTAAATCTCTGCAGCCTCCACCCTATTACAAACCATCTCATTCTTTCTTCAGCGTTACCCCCATTCCAATTGCTCAGAAATCATTACTTTTCTAACTTCCTTCTGCTCTGCTGAATCCCCCCACCCTCATAACACATGGGTTAACCTTTCCCTTCTCCCTATAGATGCTGCCTGACCTTATCAGATTTCTCAGCATGGCCTGTGTTCATTTCAGAGGGAATGACATCTCCCTGTTCCTGTTTCTGTGAGAGGATACATTCCCCAATCCGACTCCTTGATATTCCGTTTGTTCACAGAGAAAAGAGCTTTTCCTGGCGATGGTTCCTGTGAATTGCAGTGTGGAACCGAGCAGCATTGCTCGGCATCTCGGAAGCTTTCCCCTCTGCTGCTTCCCATTTCTTATTGAAATATTGGGTACAGCACAAGGATGGGTTTGTTTTGTTCGAAAAGTGAGAGACTGCTCCCATCAGGAACCTGAAATAATTACAGAAGCCGCTGGAAACACTGAACAGTTCCAACAGCTTCTGTAGTGGTGGGGAGGGAGGATTAATGTGTCAAATCGAGACAAGGATAAAATAAACTCCAGCCTCAAAACAATCAGAGTTCCTAAGTTTTACAAACATCTGGATAACATTATTCTGAGCCATCATTTCCCCTTAAACCCTTCCAATGTGGAATACCATCTTTCTGACTCTCACTTTGAGCGATGTCCCTCACTGAGCTCCTCCACCATCCTTTCCATTTCACTGGGGACCCACTATCCACAGTCTCCAATCAAATGACCTGAACTCAGACACACAGAGATCTTAAAGAGTGACACAATGCAGATAGGAAGTTGTTTTCATTTCTGTTTCTGAGTCCAATCTTCACTCAGTGAGACAGAGTCAGGTATTCAAGGCTCCAACAAGAGCTGGATTCTGCTTCTGGTGATTGTCTTCATTCAGTGAGAAGGAGGGCCGTGGGCCAGAAGGAGCTCATCATTGTCGTTCGGGTTGTCTGCTCAGTCTGCAGCATTGCAGGCCGTGGGAGCAGGGCAGTGGGAAAGGTACCTCGTGTGGACTGCAATAGGACTTTCAACACGTTGTTCCTGGTCAGTTACAGAGCTCCAGGAATTCTGAATGAGGATTGGAAAAATGCATTGATTGAAGGAGGTGGATCAGGAAAACAGGATAAAGCTGATGGGATCAGCAGGATTTCTCGGTCTAACTCTGTACCATACTTTATTTTCTGCTTCATAAATCTACAATCCGGAGCTCAACCCACTCAGAGCAATATAAGCTCAGAAACAAATCATTCAGTCCAACACATCCATGCTGAACTGATATCCGATGTCAATCTCATCCTATTTGTTAGAATTTGGCCCATGTTCCTCTGAACCCTTTTTAATTCCAACACCCACCCAGATACCTTTTAAATGTTGTAATTGTACCAGCCTCCACTACTTCCTCTGGCAGCTCATGCACACAGTGTCCTCTGCGTGAAAAACGTTCCCCTTAGGTCCCTTTTATATTTCCCTCTCAACTTTAACATATGCCACCTGCTTCTGGACTCCCCCACCACAGGGAAATCACCTTGCCTTTATACCCTTTTGAGGTCCTTAATGTTTTTGTGAACGTCTATAAGGATCCCCCTCAGCCACTGACGCTCCAGGGATAATAATCTCAATCTATACAGTCTTACCCTCCAGCATAAACCCTCCAACCTTGGCAACATCCGTGTAAATCTTTTCTAAACCCTTTAAAGTTTCACAATACCCTTCTTCAGGAGGGAGTCCAGAATTGCACATTATATACCAAAAGTGGCTGAATCAAAGCCGCAACATGACCTCCCAACTCCTTTACACAATTAACTGACCAATAAAGACAAAAATGACAAACACCTTCTTCACTATCTTATCAAAATGTTTGTTCAATTTCAACGATCTATGAAACTGCACTCCAGGTCTATTTGTTTAGCAACATCCCTAGTACCTTGCCATTAAGTGTGTAAGTCCTGCTCTCTTTTGCTTCTCCAAAATGCAGCACCTCAGACTTGACTAAATTAATCTCCATCTGCCACTCCTCAGCCCAGAGGCCCATCTGATCAAGATCCCGTTGTAATCTGAGATAATCATCTTCACTGTCCTCCACACCTCCAATTTTACTGTCATCTGCAAACTTACTAACCATTCGTCCTGTGGTCACATCCAAATCATTTATATAAATGACAAAACAACAGTGGACCCAGCACCGATCCTTGTGACACACTGCTGGTCACAGGCCTTCAGTCTGAAAAGCAACCCTCCCCAACACCCTCTGTCTTCGACCTTCAATAAAAGAAGTGTTGAAAGTATCAGTTAACTGGAGATTCAGATCAGTGCGTCACTAAATGAAAAAAAAATGCAGGGCATCATTAAGTGGAGAATTCATGCAGGTGCCATTGAAATTCAAAGTGGGAGAACTGGGGCAGGATAACACTCAGTGGGAGAGTTGGTGCAGTTCCAGGATGTGTGCAGGATTGGGAAATGGGGGAAATAGCCATTAATGGAGTCATACAATCAGAGATTTACAACACACAGATTCTTCAGTCCAACTTATCCATGCCACAATTAAAGAATTCTGGCAGCGCTCCACTAAATTGGAGAATCATTACAAGGAACTACTTACTGGGAGAATTGGGGAAGGGCTGATCGAAATGTGAGAAATGTAACAGGGCATCAGTTAATGGGAGAATTGGGGCAGTGTAACACTAAATGGGAGAATTCGGGCAGGACAATACTTGATGGGAGGTTTAGAGTTGGACACCCTATATTGTTCGAGGACATCAGTCAGTATGAGGTTTGGTGTAAGGCAACACTGTGAGGAGAACTGGTTCAGGACTTCACTAATTGGGCGAAATGGTGCTGAGCAACACAGAATTGGAGAATTGGTGTGGGGTATCAGTAAATGATAGACCTGGTGGAGGGTGCTGATAACTTCGGGAATTGGAGCATATGGGAGAACACGGGCAGTGAATCAGGAAATAGGACAAATGTTGCAAAGGATTAGTGGTAGAGATTCAATACAATGTACCATGACATGGGAGCATTGATGTAGATCACCATAAAAGGGAGCATATATGTAGGATCGATAATTTGTAGATATGATGCAGGAATCGCAAAGATTAGAGAATTCTGGCAGCAGACTAGTAAATTGGAGAAGTGTTGGAGAGGAATAAAAAATGGAAGACCTGGTGCACAGTGGAGCTAAAATACAAAATGGGTGCATGGCACCAGTAAATGGGAGAATTAGAGGAGCGCACCTTTAAATGGTAAATCGGGCAAGGGCACCTGTAAATAGAAGAGTTAGTACAGGGGGATGAGTAAATGGGTGATTTGGCGAGAATCAATAAACGGGAGATTCGGTGTATAGTGCCATTACTTTGGAAAACTTGTGTGAGTATTAATATATTAGAAAATTGGAGCACAGCTTGTCTAAATTGAGGAATAGGGGCAGTGAATCAATAAAAAGTGTTGCAAGTATCGGTAAATTGGAGATTCAGTTCAGTGCATCACTAAATGAAAACAATTCAGCAGGGCACCCGTACGTGGAAGAAGTGCATCAGGGAACAATTAAAAGGAAGGAATTGATGCAGGGCAACAATAACTGGAGAATTCATGCAGGTGCCATTAAATAGGGCAGGATAATACTCAATGGGAGAGTTGGTGCAGTTTCAGGATTTGTGCAGGATTGGTAAATGGGAGAAATGGTGCAGAGCAGCGGAGCCATAAACAGAGTCATACAATCAGAGAGATGTACAACATGGAAACAGACACTTCAGTCCAACTTGTCTATAACTCAATTTTAGAATTCTGGCAGCGCTCCATGAAACTGGAGAATCATTCCCAGGAAATACTAAACGGAAGAATTGGGCAAGGGCTTATCGAAATCAGAGAATTTGGAACGGGGCATCTGATAATGGCAAATTGGTGCAGTTTGCACCAAATGGGAGAGTTTCAGTTTAGCAGTAAATGGGAGAATTGGGGCAGGACATTACCTCTTGGAGATTTAGAGTAGCGCACCCCTAAATTGGGCGAGGACATCAGTCAGTCTGAGGATTGGGGTAAGGCAGCACTGAGTGGAGAACCTGTTCAGGACGTCAGTAATTGGGGGAAATGGTGCTGAGCAACACAGAATTGGAGAATTGATGCGGGCCATCTGTAAATGAGAGACCTGGTGCAGGGTGGAGCTAAATTAGAGAATTGGTGCATGGCAACAGTAAATGGGAGAATTAGAGTAGCGCACCCTTAAATGGTAGAATCGGGCTCGGGCATCAGTAAATGGGAGAATTAGTATAGGGATATGGGTAAATGGGAGATTTGGCGGAAACGATAAATGGGAGATCTGCTGCACAACGCCGTTACTTTCGAAAATTGGTGGGAGTGCCAATGTATTAGAAAATTGGAGCAGAGCTTTTCTAAATTGGGGAATAGGGGCCAGGGAATCAATAAAAAGAAGAAATGTTGCAAGCATTGATAAATTGGAGATTCAGTTCAGAGCATCACTAAATGAAAAAAAAAATAGCAAGGCACCCGTACGTGGAAGATGTGTATCAGGGAACAACAAAATGGAAGATGCATTGATGCATAACAACAATAATTGGAGGATTTATGCAGGTGCCATTAACTTCTCAGTGGGAGACCTGGGGCAGGATAACACTCAATGGGAGAGTTGATGCAGTTCCCGGATTTGTGTGGGATTGGTAAATGGGAGAATTGGTGCAGGGAAGCAGAGTCCTAAATAGAGCCTTAGAGATGTACAACTGCTATATCTCCCACAACAGTGACTACACCTCACAAGGACTTCAGTTGCTATGAATGTGTGAAAATACATTTATAAATACAAATCAAGCCTTTACATTGAATTAAAGACCCAAGACCAGGGCAGGAAATGGATATCTATCGGTATCATCTCACCGGAGAGAAATCAGTAGGTAAAAACTGTGTTTTTGATGTGATTGATACCTGAACAATTAAACACCAGTTCAATTAAAGAGGTAATTCACATCCAGTGAAGTAAACTATTGCTAACAGAATAAACACAGTTCAGTTCTGGTTGCAATAACAGCAGAATACTATCACATGTGACCTCACTGGAATGTTCACTTACACATGGACTCCCAAGTCCCCACTCATTCCTGCCTTTCCCTGTTTATAAAGTCACTGTCAGTTCTGTGCTAACATGAAATGGCTGCTGTGAACAAAGCTAAAATGGCTAACTGACTGACACTTCTGAAAACATTTGTCCTGCTTTGCAGATTAAAACACACCTTACACTTTGTACATGATCATCTCTCGGCCTCCTGCAGATGAAATAAAGCGAGATGTGAACAGATGTATTCTGGATGTTAGAGGAGGGACAATCGAAACTAAATGGTCCAATGTTAATCTGGGTGCAGGGACAGAGAAGGCTTCAGTTTGAGTCTGGAATTCAGTCAGCACAGGAGAGGGGCAAATCAATGAAAAGTGTTTTCCATTCATGTATTCCTGCATTTTGGAATTGTTAATTTACAAATTAAACTGCAAAAGCAGGATATGGAGAACTATGTTACAAAGTTTCAATTGATTAAGATGTGGATTCGAGAATGTGTTTAAAGTCAGTGCCCTGAGATAATTAAAAATGTAAGCAATCTGTCTGACTTTCCAAACTTCAACCATTAAAAACGTTAGGAATACACAAAAGGTAACGTGACAGGTCTGCTAATGAATTGTAACTATGAGGAGTTGTGCAGAATCTGTCAGAGTTTTGGTGTGGAATTAAGCGCATCTTAACCTGAAAACAGGCATTTACCAAGTGTCACACTGACCCACTTGGTGTATTTGAATCTTCATTGACTGCCAGGGCCATTCGTTAACATGTCTCCCTCTGTGCTGTAAGGAACAAACAAACACAAGATAAAGGAGCTGGAGTCAGGAATTCGGTCCCTCGAGTCTGCTCCGATATTTAACACAGTCATGACTGAATTCATCTATGAAGTGCTTTGAGAGGTTTGGAATGGCACACATTAACTCCAGCCTCCCAGAATGCCTTGGTACACTATAATTGGCCTCCCATCGAAACAGATCCATGCAGACACCATCTTCCTCCCCTTCACTCATCCCTGGAATGTCTGGATAACAAGGACACCTACGTCAGACCCCGATATATTGACTTTAGCTCTGCCTTGATCACCATAATGCCAACAAGACTCATCGACACAGTCTGAGCCCTGGGACTCTTTCCTCACCTCTCCAACTGGATCGTCAACTTTCTGACCTGCAGATCTGAATAAATAAGGATAGTTGAGAACACCTCCTCTATGATAATCCACAATACTGGTGAATTGCAAGGCTGTGTACTCAGCCCCCTTCTATATTTCTTACCCTCTCATGTCTGTATGGCCAAATTCAGCTCCAACTCCATTTACAGATTAGCTAATGACACCACCATAGTGGGTAGGATCTCAAACAACAGTGAGACAGAGTACAGGAAAGAGAGCTTAGTGGTATGGTGTAAAGATAACAATCTCTCCCTCAATGTCAGCAAGACAAAGGAACTGGTCATTGACTTCAGGAAGTGGACTGAAGGACAGACCCTGGTCTCTGTCATTGGTGCTGAGGCGGAGGTGATTGAGAGCTTCAAGTTCTGAGGAATTTAGGAAGCATAGAATGGGGAAGGAAACTGCAGTGGATAAGGACATTAGAAATGTGGAGCTTATTCAAGGAAAAGCTCCTGTGTGTCCTAAATAAGTATGTACCTGTCAGGCAGGGACAAAGATATAGAATGTGTGAGCCGTGGTTTACTAAGGAAGTGGAATCCCTCGTCAAGAGGAAGAAGAAGACTTATGTTAGGACAAAATATGAAAACTCAGGGCACTTGAGGGTTACAAGGAAGTCTGGAAAGACCTAAAAAGAGACAGGAGGACCCTAACCCCTGGATTAATCCGGACTATCCCACACTCTGAGGCACAGTGTTCCAGCCCCTAACCTCTGGATTAATCCAGCCTACCCCACACTCTCAGACACTGTGTTCCAGACCCTAACCCCTGGATTAATCCGCCCTATCCCACACTCTCAGACACAATGTTCAAGCCCCTAACCCCTGGATTAATCCGGCCTACCCCACACTCTCAGACACTGTATTACACACACTAACCCCTGGATTAATCCGCCCTATCCCACACTCTCAGACACCGTGTTCCAGACCCTAAACTCTGGATTTTTCCAGACTATCCCATACCGTCAGACACTGTGTTGCAGACCCTAACCCCTGGATTAATCCGGCCTCCCCGTCACTTTCTGACACTGTATTCCAGACCCTTAACCACTGGATTAATCCAGCCAACCCCACACTGTCAGGCACTGTGTTCCAGACCCTAACCCATGGATTAATCCGCCCTACCCCACACTCTCAGGCACTGTGTTCCAGACCCTAACCCCTGGATTAATCCAGCCTATCCCACACTCTCAGGCACTGTGTTCCAGACCCTAACCCCTGGGTTTTTCCATCCTCTCCCACACTCTCAGGCTCTGTGTTCCAGACCCTAACCCCTGGATTGACCCGGCCTATCCCACACTCTCAGACACTGTGTTCCAGACCCTAAACTTTGAATTGACCCGCACTACCCCACACTCTCAGATACTTTGTTCCAGACCCGAACCCCTGGATTAATCTGGCCTATACCACACTCTCAGACACAGTATTCCAGACGCTAAACCCAGGAATTTCTGACACTTTCTGACACTGTATTCCAGACCCTTAACCACTGGATTAATCCAGCCAACCCCACACTGTCAGGCACTGTGTTCCAGACCCTAACCCATGGATTAATCCGCCCTACCCCACACTCTCAGGCACTGTGTTCCAGACCCTAACCCCTGGATTAATCCGGCCTCCCCCACACTTTCAGGCCCTGTGTTCCAGAGCCTAACCCCAGGATTAATCCGGCCTTTCCCACACGCTCAGACAATGTGTTCCAGACCCTAAATGCTGGATTATTCCAATCTCCCCACATTCTCAGGCACTGTGTTCCAGACCCTAACGCCAGGATGTTTACGGCCTAACCCTCACTCTCAGACACTGTGTTCCAGACCCTAACCCCTGGATTAATCCGGCCTATCTCACACACTCAGGCACTGTGTTCCAGACCCTAACCCCTGGATTTTCCCAGCCTATCCCACACTCTCAGACACTGTGTTCCAGATCCGAACCCCTAGATTAATCTGGCCTATCCCACACTCTCAGGCACTTTGTTCCAGACCCTAACCCTTGGATTTTTCCATCCTTTCCCACACTCTCAGACACTGTGTTCCAGAGCCTAACCCATGAATTAATCTGGCCTATACCACACTCTGAGGCCCTGTGTTCCAGATCCTAACCCCTGGATTAATCCGGCCTATCCCAACTCTCAGTCATTGCGTTCCAGACCCTAACCCCTGGATTTTTCCAGCCTGTGCCACACTCGTAGACACTGTGTTCCAGACCCTAACCATTGAATTGACCCGGACTATCCCACACTCTCAGACACAGTGTTCCAGACCCTAAACCCAGGATTAATCCGGCCACCCCAAACTCTCTGACACTGTGTTCCAGACCCTAACCCCTGGATTGACCCAGCCACCCCAAACTCTCTGACACTGTGTTCCAGTCCCTAACCCATGGTTTAAACTAGCCAATACACACTCTCAGACACTGTGTTCCAGACCCGAATTCCTGGAGTAATCCGGCCTATCCCACACTCTGAGGCACTGTGATGCAGACCCTAACCCCTGATTAATCCGGCCTATCCCACATTCTCAGGGACTGTGTTCCTTACACTAAATCCTGGATTATTCCGGCCACCCCACACTCTCAGGCACTGTCTTCCAGACCCTAACCCCTGGATTAATCCGGCCTATCCTACACTCCCAGACACTTTGTTCCAGACTCTAACCCTGGGATTGAATCGGCCTTCCCTACACTTTCTGGCACTTTGTACCAGTCCCTAGCGCCTGGATTAATCCGGCCTATCCTACTCCCTCAGACACTGTATCCCGGACCAAAACCGCTGGATTATTCCGGCATATCCCACACTTTCTGACACTGTGTTCCAGACCCTAACCCCTGGATTAATCGGGACTACCCCACACACTCTGGCCCTGTGTTCCAGGCCCTAACCACTGGATTGACCTGGCCTCCCTCACACTCTTAGGCACTTTGTTCCAGATCCTAACCCCTGGATTTATCCGGCCTATCCCACACTCTCCGACACTGTGTTCCAGACCCTAACCCCTGGATTAATCTGGCCTATACCACACTCTGAGGCCCTGTGTTCCAGAGCCTAACCCCTGGATTAATCCGGCCTATCCCACACTCTCAGACATTGCGTTCCAGACCCTAACCCCTGGATTTTTCCAGCCTGTGCCACACTCGTAGACACTGTGTTCCAGACCCTAATCATTGAATTGACCCGGACTACCCCACACTCTCAGACACAGTGTTCCAGAGCCTAACACCTGGATTAATCCGGCCTTTCCCACACGCTCAGACACTGTGTTCCAGATCCTAAATGCTGGATTATTCCAATCTCCCCACATTCTCAGTCACTTTGTTCCAGAACCTAACCTCTGGATTAATCCGGCCTATCCCACACTCTCAGACACTGTGTTCCAGACCCTAATGCCTGGATTAATCCAGCCTATCCCACACTCCCAGGTACTTTGTTCCAGACTCTAACCCTGGGATTGAATCGGCCTTCCTCACACTTTCTGACACTTTGTACCAAACTTTTACACCTGGATTAATCCGGCCTATCCTACTCCCGCAGACACTGTATTCTGAACCCAAACCGCTGGATTAATCTGGCCTATCCCACACTCTCAGGCCCTGTGTTCCAGACCCTAACCCCTGGATTAACCCGGTCTATCCCACAATTTCTGACACTGTGGTCCAGACTCTAACCACTGGATTGACCCGGACTAACTGACACTCTCAGGCACTGTGTTCCAGACCCTAACCCCTAGATTAATCCGGCCTATCTCACATTCTCAGGCCCTGTGTTCCAGACCCTAACCCCAGGATGTTTACAGCCTATCCCTCACTCTCAGACACTGTGTTCCAGACCCTAACTCCTGGATTAATCCGGCCTATCCCACACTCTCAGACACTGTATTCCAGACTCTAAACATTGAATTAACCCGCACTACCCCACACTCTCAGACACTTTGTTCCAGACCCAAATCCTGTATTAATCCAGCCTATACCACACTCTCAGACACGGTGTTCCAGACCCTAAACCCAGGTTTAATACGGCCTCCCCCACACTCTCAGGCCCTGTATTCCAGACCCTAACCCCTGGATTAATCCGGCCTCCCCCACACTCTCAGGCCCTGTGTTCCAGACCCTAAACCCTGGATTAATCCAGCCTATACCACACTCTCAGGCCCTGTGTTCCAGACCCTAAACCCTGGATTAATCCAGCCTATACCACACTCTCAGGCACTGTGTTCCAGACCCTAACCCCTGGATTAATCCAGCCTCCCCCACACTCTCAGGCCCTGTGTTCCAGACCCTAACCCCTGGATTAATCCAGCCTCCCCCACACTCTCAGGCCCTGTGTTCCAGACCCTAACCCCTGGATTAATCCGACCTATCCCACACTCAAACACTGTGTTCCAGACCCTAACCTCTGTATTATTCTGGCCTATACCACACTCTCAGGTGCTTTGTTCCAGACACTAACCCCTGGATTAATCCGGCCTATCCCACACGCTTAGGCACTTTGTTCCAGAACCTAACCCATGCATTGAACCGGCCTCCCCACTCTCTCAGACACTGTGTTCCAGACCCTAACTCCTGGATTAATCCGGCCTATCCCACACGCTTAGGCACTTTGTTCCAGAACCTAACCCATGCATTGAACCGGCCTCCCCACACTCTCAGACACTGTGTTCAAGACCCTAAATCCTGGATTAATCGGGCCTATCCCACACTCTCAGACAATGTATTCCACACACTAACCCCTGGATTAATCCAGTCTATCGTACACTCTCAGACACTGTGTTCCAGACCCTAATGCCTGGATTAATCCGGCCTACCCCACACTCTCAGCCACTGTGATCCAGACACTAACCAATGGATTGATCCAGTATATTCCACACTCTCAGATACTGAGCTCCAGACCCTAAATCCTGGATTATTCTGGCCTCCACACAATCTCAGGCACATTATTCCAGACCCTAACCCGTGTATTAATCCGACCTATCCCACAGTCTCCGGCACTTTGTGCCACACCCTAACTCCTGGATTAATCCAGCCTATCCCACACTCTCAGACACTTTGTTCCAGACACTAACCCCTGGATTAATCCGGCCTATCCCACACTCTCAGATACTGTGTTCCAGACCCTAATGCCTGGATTAATCTGGCCAATCCCACACTCCCAGTCACTTTGTTCCAGACTCTAAACCTGGGATTGAATCGGCCTTCCCCACACTCTCTGACACTGCATTCCAGACTCTAACCCCTGGAGTGACCCGGCCTCCATCACACTCTCAGACACTGTGTTTCAGAACCTAACCCCTGGATTTTTCTGGCCTCCCCCAGATTCTCAGGCACTGTGTTCGAGACCCTAAACCCAGGATTAATCTGGCCCATTCCACACTCTCAGGCACTGTGTTCCAGACCCTAACCCCTGGATTAATCCAACCTATCCCACACTCTCAGTCAATGTGTTCCATACCCTAACCCCTGGATTTATCCGGCCTATCCCACACTCTCAGACACTGTGTTCCAGACCCTAATACCTGGATTAATCTGGCCTATCCTACACTCCCAGACACTTTGTTCCAGACTCTAAACTCAGGATTAAATCGGCCTTCCCCACACTTTCCGGCACTTTGTACCAGACCCTAACCCCTGGATTAATCCGGCTTTTCCTACTCCCGCAGACACTGTATTCCGGACCCAAACCGCTGGATTAATCTGACCTATCCCACACTCTCAGACATTGTGTTCCAGACCCTAACCCCTGGATTAATCCAGCCTATCACACACTCTCAAATGCTGTGTTGCAGACCTTAACACCTGGAATAATCTGGCCTATCCCTCACACTCAGACTTTGTGTTCCAGAGGTAAAAACAATGACTGTAGATGCTGAAAATGAAATACTGGATTAGTGGTGCTGGAAGAGCACAGCAGTGCTCGTTGGATGCTGCCTGAACTGCTGTGCTCTTCGAGCACCACTAATCCAGTATTTGTGTTCCAGACCCTAACCCCTGGATTAATCCGGCCTATCCCACACTCTCAGGCATTGTATTCCAGACACTTACCCCTAGATTAATCCGGCCTATCCCACACTCTCAGGCACTGTGTTCCAGACCCTAACCCCTGGATTAATCCAACCTATCCCACACTCTCAGTCAATGTGTTCCATACCCTAACCCCTGGATTTATCCGGCCTATCCCACACTCTCAGACACTGTGTTCCAGACCCTAATACCTGGATTAATCTGGCCTATCCTACACTCCCAGACACTTTGTTCCAGACTCTAAACTCAGGATTAAATCGGCCTTCCCCACACTTTCCGGCACTTTGTACCAGACCCTAACCCCTGGATTAATCCGGCTTTTCCTACTCCCGCAGACACTGTATTCCGGACCCAAACCGCTGGATTAATCTGACCTATCCCACACTCTCAGACATTGTGTTCCAGACCCTAACCCCTGGATTAATCCAGCCTATCACACACTCTCAAATGCTGTGTTGCAGACCTTAACACCTGGAATAATCTGGCCTATCCCTCACACTCAGACTTTGTGTTCCAGAGGTAAAAACAATGACTGCAGATGCTGAAAATGAAATACTGGATTAGTGGTGCTGGAAGAGCACAGCAGTGCTCGTTGGATGCTGCCTGAACTGCTGTGCTCTTCCAGCACCACTAATCCAGTATTTGTGTTCCAGACCCTAACCCCTGGATTAATCCGGTGTCCTCACACTCTCAGACACTGTGTTCCGGATCCTAACCCCTGGATTAATCCAACCTATCCCACACTGTCAGACACTGTGTTCCATACCCTAACCCCTGGATTAATCCGGCCTATCCCACACTCTCAGGCATTGTATTCCAGACACTTACCCCTAGATTAATCCGGCCTATCCCACACTCTCAGACACTGTGTTCCAGACTCTAATCCCTGGATTAATCCGGCCTATCCCACACTCTCGGGCACTGTGTTCCAGACCCTAACCCCTGGTTTAATCCGGTGTCCAAACACTCTCAGTCAATGTGTTCCATACCCTAACCCCTGGATTAATCCGGCCTATCCCACAATCTCAGGTACTGTATTCCAGACACTTACCCCTCGATTAATCCGACCTATCCCACAGTCTCAAGCCCTGTGTTCCAGGTCCTAACTCCTAGAATATTCCAGCCCATCCCACATTCACACACTGTGTTCCAGACCTGAACCACTGGATTGACCCGGCCACCCCAAACTCTCTGACAATGTGATCCAGACCCTAACCCCTGAAACTGTGTTCCAGTCCCTAACCCATGGATTAATCCGGCCAATACACACTCTCAGGGACTGTGTTCCAGACCCTAATTCCTGGATTAACCCGGCCTATCCCACACTCTCTGACACTGTGTTCCAGTCCCTAACCCATGGATTAATCCGGCCTAACCCACAGTCTCAGGGACTGTGTTCCAGACCCTAACCCCTGGATTGACCCGGCCTCCATCACACTCGCAGACACTATGTTTCAGACCCTAACCCATGGATTATTCCGGCCTTCCCCCAGACTCTCAGGCACTGTGTTCGAGACCCTAAACCCAGGATTAATCCGGCCCATTCTACACTCTGACACACTGTGATGCAGACTCTAGCCCCTGGATTAATCCGGCCTATCCCAGAGTCTCAGGGACTGTGTTCCAGACACTAACCATTGGATTGACCCGGTCTATCCCACAGTCTCAGACACTGTTCCAGACCCTAAATCCTGGAATAATCCAGACTATCCCACACTCTCAGACACTGTGTTCCAGACCCTAATACCTGGATTAATCCGGCCTATCCCACACACCCAGACACTTTGTTCCAGACTCTAGCGCTGGGATTAAATCGGCCTTCCCCACACTTTCCGCCACTTTGTACCAGACCCTAATCCCTGGATTAATCCGGCCTATCCTACTCCCGCAGACACTGTATTCCAGACCCAAACCGCTGGAATAATCCGGCCTATCCCACACTCTCAGACACTGTGTGCCTGACCCTAACCACTGGAATATTCCGGCCTACCCCATACTCTCAGCCACTGTGTTCCAGACACTAACCCCTGGATTAGTCTGACCTATTCCACACTCTCAAACACTGCGTTCCAGACCGTAACTCCTGGAATAATCCGGCCTATCCCACACTCACACACCGTGTTCCAGACCCAAACCACTGGATTGACCCAGCCATCCCAAACTCTCAGACAATGTGTTCCAGACCCTAACCCCTGGATTATTCTGGCCTACTCCACACTCTCAGACATTATATTACACACACTAACCCCTGGATTAATCCAGTTTACCCTACACTCTCAGGCACTGTGTTCCAGACCCTAACACCTGCATTAATCCAGCCTATCCCACACTCTCAAATGCAGGGTTCCAGACCCTAACCCCTGGATTAATCCGGTTTATCCCTCACGCTCAGACATTGTGTTCCAGACCCTAATCCCTGGATTAATCCGGCCTATCCTATACTCTCAGACACTGCGTTCCAGACCCTAACCCATGGATTAATCCAGCCTATCCCACACTCCCAGACACTGAGTTCCAAACACTAAATCCTGGATTATCCTGGCCTCCCCACACTCTCAGGAACATTGTTCCAGACCCTAACCCCTGGATTAATCTGGCCTATCCCACACTCTCAGGTACTCTATTCCAGACACTTACCCCTGGATTAATCCAGCCTATCCCACATTCTCAGGCACTCTACTCCAGACACTTACCCCTGGATGAATCCAATTTATCCCACTCTCTCAAGCACTGCGTTCCAGACCCTAACTACTGGAATATTCCGGCCTATCCCACACTCACACACTATTCCAGACCCTAAACCCTGGATTAATCTGGTCTATCCCATAAACTCAGACAATGTATTCCAAACCCTAATCCCTGGATTGACCCAGCCACCCCAAACTCTCAGACACTGTGTTCCAGACACTGACCATTGGAATGACCCGGCCTATTCCACACTCTCAGACACTGAGTTCTAGACACTAAATCCTGGATTATCCCGGCCTCCCCACACTCTAAGGCAGTTTGTTCCAGATCCTAATCCCCGGATTAATCCGGCCAATCCCACACTCCTAGACACTGAGTTCCAAACACTAAATCCTGGATTATCCCGGCCTCCCCACACTCTCAGGAACATTGTTCCAGACCCTAACCCCTGGATTAATCCGGCCTATCCCTCACGCTCAGACATTGTGTTCCAGACCCTAACCGCTGGATTGACCAGGCCTATCCCACACTCTCAGACACTGTAGTCCAGACCCTAACTCTGGATTAATACAGCCTATTCCACAATCTCAGGCACTGTATTCCAGACACTTACCTCTGGATTAATCCGACATATCCCACTCTCTCAAACACTGCGTTCCAAACTCTAACTACTGAAGTAACCCAGCCTATCCCAAAATCTGATACACTGCGTTCCAGATCCAAACCCCTGGATTAATCCGGTCTATCCCATAAATTCAGACAATGTATTCCAAAGCATAACACCTGGATTGACACGACCACCAGGACATCTGTTGGGTCATCGGCTCTTGAATGTGTGAGTTCGTTTGGCAGAGTGCTGTCAGTCTGCTCTTCCCTGGGTGGGCAACATTGACAGAGTGAGGTCAGTCTGCTCTTCCCTGCGTGTGTAAAACTGATAGAGTGGGGTCAGTCTTCTCTTCCCTGGGTGTGTTACATTGACAGAGTGGGGTCAGTCTGCTCTTTACTGGGTGTGTAATATTGACAGAGTGGGGTCAGTCTGCTCTTCCCTGGGTGGGTTACATTGACAGAGTGGGGTCAGTCTGCTCTTCCCTGGGTGTGTTACATTGACAGAGAGAGGTCAGTCTGCTCTTCCCTGGGTGTGTTACATTGAAAGAGTGGGGTCAGTCTGCTATTCCCTGGGTGGGTTACATTGAGAGATTGGGGTCAGTCTGCTTTTACCTGGGTGTGATACATTGACAGAGTGGGGTCAGTCTGCTCTTCCCTGGGTGTGTTACAGTGACAGAGTGGGGTCAGTCTGCTCTTCCCTGGGTGTGTTACAGTGACAGAGTGGGGTCAGTCTGCTCTTCCCTGGGTGTGTTACACTGACAGAGTGGGGTCAGTCTGCTCTTCCCTGGGTGGGTTACATTGACAGAGTGGGGTCAGTCTGCTCTTCCCTGGGTGTGTTACATTGACAGAGAGCGGTCAGTCTGCTCTTTCCTGGATGTGTTACATTGACAGAGTGAGGTCAGTCTGCTCTACCCTGGGTGTGTCACATTGACAGAGTGCGGTCAGTCTGCTCTTCCCTGGGTGGGTTACATTGACAGAGTGGGGTCAGTCTGCTCTTCCCTGGGTGTGTTACATTGACAGAGTGGGGTCAGTCTGCTCTTCCCTGGGTGTGTTACATTGGCAGAGTGGGGTCAGTCTGCTTTTCCCTGGGTGTCTTACATTGACAGAGTGGGGTCAGTCAGCTCTTCCCTGGGTGTGTTACATTGACAGAGTGGGGTCAGTCTGCTCTTCCCTGGGTGTGTTACATTGACAGAGTGGGGTCAGTCTGCTCTTCCCTCGGTGTGTTACACTGACAGAGTGGGGTCAGTCTGCCCTTCCCTGGGTGGGTTACATAGACAGAGTGGGGTCAGTCTGCTCTTCCCTGGGGGTGTTACATTGACAGGGTGGGGTCAGTCTGCTCTTCCCTGGGTGGGTTACATTGACAGAGTGGGGTCAGTCTGCTCTTCGCTGGGTTTGTTACATTGACAGAGTGGGGTCAGTCTGCTCTTCCCTGGGTGTGTTACATTGACAGAGTGGGTTCAGTCTGCTCTTCCCTGGGTGTGTTACATTGACAGAGTGGGGTCAGTCAGCTCTTCCCTGGGTGTGTTACACTGACAGAGTGGGGTCAGTCTGCTCTTCCCTGGGTGTGTTACAGTGACAGATTGGGGTCAGTCTGCTCTTCCCTGCGTGTGTTACATTTGCAGAGTGGGGTCAGTCTGCTCTTCCCTTGGTGTGTTACATTGACAGAGTGGGGTCAGTCTGCTCTTCCCTGGATGTGTTACACTGACAGAGTGGGGTCAGTCTGCCCTTCCCTGGGTGGGTTACATAGACAGAGTGGGGTCAGTCTGCTCTTCCCTGGGTGTGTTACATTGACAGGGTGGGGTCAGTCTACTCTTCCCAGGATGTGTTACATTGACAGAGTGGGGTCAGTCTGCTCTTCCCTGCGTGTGTTACATTGCCAGAGTGGGGTCAGTCTGCTCTTCCCTGGGTGTGTTACATTGACAGAGTGAGGACAGTCTGCCCTTCCCTGGGTGGATTACATAGACAGGGTGTGGTCAGTCTGCTCTTTCCTGGGTGTGTTACATTGACAGGGTGGGGTCAGTCTGCTCTTCCCTGGGTGTGTTACATTGACAGAGTGGTGTCAGTCTGCTCTTCATTGTGTTTGTTACATTGACAGAGAGCGGTCAGTCTGCCCTTCCCTGGGTGTGTTACCTAGACAGAGAGCAGTCAGGCTGCCCTTACCTGGGGGTGTTACATAGACAGAGAGCGGTCAGTCTGCTCTTCCCTGGGTGGGTTACATTGACAGAGTGGGGTCAGTCTGCTCTTCCCTGGGTGTGTTACATTGACAGAGAGCGGTCAGTCTGCTCTTTCCTGGATGTGTTAAATTGACAGAGTGAGGTCAGTCTGCTCTACCCTGGGTGTGTCACATTGACAGAGTGCGGTCAGTCTGCTCTTCCCTGGGTGGGTTACATTGACAGAGTGGGGTCAGTCTGCTCTTCCTTGGCTGTGTTACATTGACAGAGTGGGGTCAGTCTGCTCTTCCCTGGGTGTGTTACATTGACAGAGTGGGGTCAGTCTGCTTTTCCCTGGGTGTCTTACATTGACAGAGTGGGGTCAGTTAGCTCTTCCCTGGGTGTGTTACATTGACAGAGTGGGGTCAGTCTGCTCTTCCCTGGGTGTGTTACATTGACAGAGTGGGGTCAGTCTGCTCTTCCCTGGGTGTGTTACATTGACAGAGTGGGGTCAGTCTGCTCTTCCCTGGGTGTGTTACATTGACAGGGTGGGGTCAGTCTGCTCTTCCCTGGGTGGGTTACATTGACAGAGTGGGGTCAGTCTGCTCTTCGCTGGGTTAGTTACATTGACAGAGTGGGGTCAGTCTGCTCTTCCCTGGGTGTGTTACATTGACAGAGTGGGGTCAGTCTGCTCTTCCCTGGGTGTGTTACATTGACAGAGTGGGGTCAGTCAGCTCTTCCCTGGATGTGTTACATTGACAGAGTGAGGTCAGTCTGCTCTTCCCTGGGTGTGTTACACTGACAGAGTGGGGTCAGTCTGCTCTTCCCTGGGTGTGTTACAGTGACAGATTGGGGTCAGTCTGCTCTTCCCTGCGTGTGTTACATTTGCAGAGTGGGGTCAGTCTGCTCTTCCCTTGGTGTGTTACATTGACAGAGTGGGGTCAGTCTGACCTTCCCTGGGTGTGTTACATTGACAGAGTGGGGTCAGTCTGCTCTTCCCTGTGTGTGTTACATTCACAGAGTGGGGTCAGTCTGCTCTTCCCTAGGTGTGTTACAGTGACAGTGTGGGGTCAGTCTGCTCTTCCCTGGGTGGGTTACATTCACAGAGTGAGGTCAGTCTGCTCTTCCCTGGCTGTGTTACATTGACAGAGTGAGGTCAGTCTGCTCTTCCCTGGATGTGTTACATTGACAGGGTGGGGTCAGTCTGCTGTTCCCTGTGTGTGTTATATTGAGAGAATGGGGTCAGTCTGCTCTTCCCTGTGTGTGTTACATTGACAGAGAGCGGTAAGTCTGCTCTTCCCTGTGTGTGCTAAATTGATAGAGTGGGGTCAGTCTGCTCTTCCCTGGGTGTGTTACATTGACAGAGAGCGGTCAGTCTGCTCTTCCCTGGATGTGTTACATTGACAGAGTGAGGTCAGTCTGCTCTTCCCTGGGTGTGTTACATTGACAGAGAGCGGCCAGTCTGCACTTACCTGGGGGTGTTACATAGACAGAGAGCGGTCAGTCTGCTCTTCCCTGGGTGGGTTACATTGACAGAGTGGGGTCAGTCTGCTCTTCACTCGGTGTGTTACATTGACAGAGAGCGGTCAGTCTGCTCTTTCCTGGATGTGTTACATTCACAGAGTGAGGTCAGTCTGCTCTACCCTGGGTGTGTCACATTGACAGAGTGCGGTCAGTCTGCTCTTCCGTGGGTGGGTTACATTGACAGAGTGGGGTCAGTCTGCTCTTCCCTGGGTGTGTTACATTGACAGAGTGGGGTCATTCTGCTCTTACCTGGGTGTGTTACATTGACAGAGTGGGGTCAGTCTGTTTTTCCCTGGGTGTCTTACATTGACAGAGTGCGGTCAGTCAGCTCTTCCCTGGGTGTGTTACATTGACAGAGTGAGGTCAGTCTGCTCTTCCCTGGGTGTGTTACATTGACAGAGAGCAGCCAGTCTGCACTTACCTGGGGGTGTTACATAGACAGAGAGCGGTCAGTCTGCTCTTCCCTGGGTGGGTTACATTGACAGAGTGGGGTCAGTCTGCACTTCACTCGGTGTGTTACATTGACAGAGAGCGGTCAGTCTGCTCTTTCCTGGATGTGTTACATTCACAGAGTGAGGTCAGTCTGCTCTACCCTGGGTGTGTCACATTGACAGAGTGCGGTCAGTCTGCTCTTCCGTGGGTGGGTTACATTGACAGAGTGGGGTCAGTCTGCTCTTCCCTGGGTGTGTTACATTGACAGAGTGGGGTCATTCTGCTCTTACCTGGGTGTGTTACATTGACAGAGTGGGGTCAGTCTGTTTTTCCCTGGGTGTCTTACATTGACAGAGTGCGGTCAGTCAGCTCTTCCCTGGGTGTGTTACATTGACAGAGTGGGGTCAGTCTGCTCTTCCCTGGGTGTGTTACATTGACAGAGTGGGGTCAGTCTGCTCTTCCCTGCGTGTGTTACATTGACAGAGTGGGGTCAGTCTGCTCTTCCCTCGGTGTGTTACACTGACAGAGTGGGGTCAGTCTGCCCTTCCCTGGGTGGGTTACATAGACAGAGTGGGGTCAGTCTGCTCTTCCCTGGGTGTGTTACATTGACAGGGTGGGGTCAGTCTGCTCTTCCCTGGGTGGGTTACATTGACAGAGTGGGTTCAGTCTGCTCTTCGCTGGGTTTGTTACATTGACAGAGTGGGGTCAGTCTGCTCTTCCCTGGGTGTGTTACATTGACAGAGTGGGTTCAGTCTGCTCTTCCTTGGGTGTGTTACATTGACAGAGTGGGGTCAGTCAGCTCTTCCCTGGATGTGTTTCACTGACAGAGTGGGGTCAGTCTGCTCTTCCCTGGGTGTGTTACACTGACAGAGTGGGGTCAGTCTGCTCTTCCCTGGGTGTGTTACAGTGACAGATTGGGGTCAGTCTGCTCTTCCCTGCGTGTGTTACATTTGCAGAGTGGGGTCAGTCTGCTCTTCCCTTGGTGGGTTACATTGACTGAGTGGGGTCAGTATGCTCTTCCCTGGGTGTGTTACATTCACAGAGTGGGGTCAGTCTGCTCTTCCCTAGGTGTGTTACAGTGACAGTGTGGGGTCAGTCTGCTCTTCCCTGAGTGGGTTGCATTCACAGAGTGTGGTCAGTCTGCTCTTCCCTGGGTGTGTTACATTGACAGAGTGGGGTCAGTCTGCTCTTCCCTGTGTTTGTTACATTGACAGAGTGGGGTCAGTCTGCTCTTCCCTGTGTGTGTTACAGTGACAGAGAGCGGTAAGTCTGCTCTTCCCTGTGTGTGCTACATTGACAGAGTGGGGTCAGTCTGCTCTTCCCTGGGTATGTTACATTGACAGAGAGCGGTCAGTCTGCTCTTCCCTGGGTGTGTTACATTGACAGAGTGGGGTCAGTCAGTTCTTCCCTGGATGTGTTACATTGACAGAGTGAGGTCAGTCTGCTCTTGCCTGGATGTGTTTCATTGACAGAGTGAGGTCAGTCTGCTCTTCCCTGGGTGTGTTACATTGACAGAGTGGCGTCAGTCTGCTCTTCCTTGGGTGTGTTACATTGACAGAGTGTGGTCAGTCTGCTCTTCCCTGTGTGTGTTACATTGACAGAGTGGGGTCAGTCTGCTCTTCCCTGGGTGTGTTACGCTTACTGAGTGGGGTCAGTCTGCTCTTCACTAGGTGTGTTACATTGTCAAAGTGGGGTCAGTCTGCTCTTCCCTGGGTGTGTTACATTGACAGAGAGGGTTGAGTCTGCTCTTCCCTGGGTGTGTTATATTGACAGAGTGGGGTCAGTCTGCTTTTCCATGGGTGGGTTACATTGAGTGAGTGAGGTCAGTCTGCTCTTCCCTGGGTGTGTTACATTGACAGAGTGGGGTCAGTCTGCTCTTCCCTGTGTGTGTTACATTGACAGCGTGAGGTCAGTCTGCTGTTCCCTCGATGTGTTACATTGACAGAGTGAGGTCAGTCTGCTCTTCCCTGGGTGTGTTACACTGACAGAGTGGGGTCAGTCTGCTCTTCCCTGGGTGTCTTACATTGACAGAGTGGGGTCAGTCTGCTCTTTCCTGAGTGTGTTACATTGACAGAGTGGGTTGAGTCTGCTCTTCCCTGGGTGGGTTACATAGACAGAGTGGGGTCAGTCTGCTCTTCCCTGGGTGTGTTACATTGACAGGGTGGGGTCAGTCTGCTCTTCCCTGGGTGGGTTACATTGACAGAGTGGGGTCAGTCTGCTCTTCGCTGGGTTAGTTACATTGACAGAGTGGGGTCAGTCTGCTCTTCGCTGGGTTTTTTACATTGACAGAGTGGGGTCAGTCTGCTCTTCCCTGGGTGTGTTACAGTGACAGATTGGGGTCAGTCTGCTCTTCCCTGCGTGTGTTACATTTGCAGAGTGGGGTCAGTCTGCTCTTCCCTTGGTGGGTTACATTGACAGCGTGAGGTCAGTCTGCTGTTCCCTCGATGTGTTACATTGACAGAGTGGGGTCATTCTGCTCTTACCTGGGTGTGTTACATTGACAGAGTGGGGTTAGTCTGTTTTTCCCTGGGTGTGTTACATTGACAGAGTGTGGTCAGTCAGCTCTTCCCTGGGTGTGTTACATTGACAGAGTGGGGTCAGTCTGCTCTTCCCTGGGTGTGTTACATTGACAGAGTGGGGTCAGTCTGCTCTTCCCTGGTTGTGTTACATTGACAGAGTGGGGTCAGTCTGCTCTTCCCTGGGTGTGTTACACTGACAGAGTGGGGTCAGTCTGCCCTTCCCTGGGTGGGTTACATAGACAGAGTGGGGTCAGTCTGCTCTTCCCTGGGTGTGTTACATTGACAGGGTGGGGTCAGTCTGCTCTTCCCTGGGTGGGTTACATTGACAGAGTGGGGTCAGTCTGCTCTTCGCTGGGTTTTTACATTGACAGAGTGGGGTCAGTCTGCTCTTCCCTGGGTGTGTTACAGTGACAGATTGGGGTCAGTCTGCTCTTCCCTGCGTGTGTTACATTTGCAGAGTGGGGTCAGTCTGCTCTTCCCTTGGTGGGTTACATTGACAGAGTGGGGTCAGTCTGCTCTTCCCTGGGTGTGTTACATTCACAGAGTGGGGTCAGTCTGCTCTTCCCTAGGTGTGTTACAGTGACAGTGTGGGGTCAGTCTGCTCTTCCCTGGGTGGGTTACATTCACAGAGTGTCGTCAGTCTGCTCTTCCCTGGGTGTGTTACATTGACAGAGTGGGGTCAGTCTGCTCTTCCCTGTGTGTGTTACATTGACAGAGTGGGGTCAGTCTGCTCTTCCCTGTGTGTGTTACAGTGACAGAGAGCGGTAAGTCTGCTCTTCCCTGTGTGTGCTACATTGACAGAGTGGGGTCAGTCTGCTCTTCCCTGGGTGTGTTACATTGACAGAGAGCGGTCAGTCTGCTCTTCCCTGGCTGTGTTACATTGACAGAGTGGGGTCAGTCAGTTCTTCCCTGGATGTGTTACATTGACAGAGTGAGGTCAGTCTGCTCTTGCCTGGATGTGTTTCATTGACAGAGTGAGGTCAGTCTGCTCTTCCCTGGGTGTGTTACATTGACAGAGTGGCGTCAGTCTGCTCTTCCTTGGGTGTGTTACATTGACAGAGTGTGGTCAGTCTGCTCTTCCCTGTGTGTGTTACATTGACAGAGTGGGGTCAGTCTGCTCTTCCCTGGATGCGTTACATTGACAGAGTGGGGTCAGTCTGCTCTTTCCTGGGTGTGTTACATTGACAGAGTGGGTTGAGTCTGCTCTTCCCTGGGTGTGTTACAGTGACAGAGTGGGGTCAGTCTGCTCTTCCCTGGGTGTGTTACACTGACAGAGTGGGGTCAGTCTGCTCTTCCCTGGGTGGGTTACATTGACAGAGTGGGGTCAGTCTGCTCTTCCCTGGGTGTGTTACATTGACAGAGAGCGGTCAGTCTGCTCTTTCCTGGATGTGTTACATTGACAGAGTGAGGTCAGTCTGCTCTACCCTGGGTGTGTCACATTGACAGAGTGCGGTCAGTCTGCTCTTCCCTGGGTGTGTTACATTGACAGAGTGGGGTCAGTCTGCTCTTCCCTGGGTGTGTTACATTGACAGAGTGGGGTCAGTCTGCTCTTCCCTTGGTGTGTTACATTGGCAGAGTGGGGTCAGTCTGCTCTTCCCTGTGTTTGTTACATTGACAGAGTGGGGTCAGTCTGCTCTTCCCTGTGTGTGTTACAGTGACAGAGTGGGGTCAGTCTGCTCTTCCCTGGGTGTGTTACATTGACAGAGTGGGGTCAGTCTGCTCTTCCCTCGGTGTGTTACACTGACAGAGTGGGGTCAGTCTGCCCTTCCCTGGGTGGGTTACATAGACAGAGTGGGGTCAGTCTTCTCTTCCCTGGGGGTGTTACATTGACAGGGTGGGGTCAGTCTGCTCTTCCCTGGGTGGGTTACATTGACAGAGTGGGGTCAGTCTGCTCTTCGCTGGGTTTGTTACATTGACAGAGTGGGGTCAGTCTGCTCTTCCCTGGATGTGTTACATTGACAGAGTGGGTTCAGTCTGCTCTTCCCTGGGTGTGTTACATTGACAGAGTGGGGTCAGTCAGCTCTTCCCTGGGTGTGTTACACTGACAGAGTGGGGTCAGTCTGCTCTTCCCTGGGTGTGTTACAGTGACAGATTGGGGTCAGTCTGCTCTTCCCTGCGTGTGTTACATTTGCAGAGTGGGGTCAGTCTGCTCTTCCCTTGGTGTGTTACATTGACAGAGTGGGGTCAGTTTGCTCTTCCCTGGATGTGTTACACTGACAGAGTGGGGTCAGTCTGCCCTTCCCTGGGTGGGTTACATAGACAGAGTGGGGTCAGTCTGCTCTTCCCTGGGTGTGTTACATTGACAGGGTGGGGTCAGTCTACTCTTCCCAGGATGTGTTACATTGACAGAGTGGGGTCAGTCTGCTCTTCCCTGCGTGTGTTACATTGCCAGAGTGGGGTCAGTCTGCTCTTCCCTGGGTGTGTTACATTGACAGAGTGAGGACAGTCTGCCCTTCCCTGGGTGGATTACATAGACAGGGTGTGGTCAGTCTGCTCTTTCCTGGGTGTGTTACATTGACAGGGTGGGGTCAGTCTGCTCTTCCCTGGGTGTGTTACATTGACAGAGTGGTGTCAGTCTGCTCTTCCCTGTGTTTGTTACATTGACAGAGAGCGGTCAGTCTGCCCTTCCCTGGGTGTGTTACCTAGACAGAGTGCGGTCAGTCTGCTCTTCCCTGGGTGGGTTACATTGACAGAGTGGGGTCAGTCTGCTCTTCCTTGGCTCTGGTACATTGACAGAGTGGGGTCAGTCTGCTCTTCCCTGGGTGTGTTACATTGACAGAGTGGGGTCAGTCTGCTTTTCCCTGGGTGTCTTACATTGACAGAGTGGGGTCAGTCAGCTCTTCCCTGGGTGTGTTACATTGACAGAGTGGGGTCAGTCTGCTCTTCCCTGGGTGTGTTACATTGACAGAGTGGGGTCAGTCTGCTCTTCCCTGGGTGTGTTACATTGACAGAGTGGGGTCAGTCTGCTCTTCCCTCGGTGTGTTACACTGACAGAGTGGGGTCAGTCTGCCCTTCACTGGGTGGGTTACATAGACAGAGTGGGGTCAGTCTGCTCTTCCCTGGGTGTGTTACATTGACAGGGTGGGGTCAGTCTGCTCTTCCCTGGGTGGGTTACATTGACAGAGTGGGGTCAGTCTGCTCTTCGCTGGGTTAGTTACATTGACAGAGTGGGGTCAGTCTGCTCTTCCCTGGGTGTGTTACATTGACAGAGTGGGTTCAGTCTGCTCTTCCCTGGGTGTGTTACATTGACAGAGTGGGGTCAGTCAGCTCTTCCCTGGATGTGTTACATTGACAGAGTGAGGTCAGTCTGCTCTTCCCTGGGTGTGTTACACTGACAGAGTGGGGTCAGTCTGCTCTTCCCTGGGTGTGTTACAGTGACAGATTGGGGTCAGTCTGCTCTTCCCTGCGTGTGTTACATTTGCAGAGTGGGGTCAGTCTGCTCTTCCCTTGGTGTGTTACATTGACAGAGTGGGGTCAGTCTGACCTTCCCTGGGTGTGTTACATTGACAGAGTGGGGTCAGTCTGCTCTTCCCTGGGTGTGTTACATTCACAGAGTGGGGTCAGTCTGCTCTTCCCTATGTGTTACAGTGACAGTGTGGGGTCAGTCTGCTCTTCCCTGGGTGGGTTACATTCACAGAGTGAGGTCAGTCTGCTCTTCCCTGGCTGTGTTACATTGACAGAGTGAGGTCAGTCTGCTCTTCCCTGGATGTGTTACATTGACAGGGTGGGGTCAGTCTGCTGTTCCCTGTGTGTGTTATATTGACAGAATGGGGTCAGTCTGCTCTTCCCTGTGTGTGTTACATTGACAGAGAGCGGTAAGTCTGCTCTTCCCTGTGTGTGCTAAATTGATAGAGTGGGGTCAGTCTGCTCTTCCCTGGGTGTGTTACATTGACAGAGAGCGGTCAGTCTGCTCTTCCCTGGATGTGTTACATTGACAGAGTGAGGTCAGTCTGCTCTTCCCTGGGTGTGTTACATTGACAGAGAGCGGCCAGTCTGCACTTACCTGGGGGTGTTACATAGACAGAGAGCGGTCAGTCTGCTCTTCCCTGGGTGGGTTACATTGACAGAGTGGGGTCAGTCTGCTCTTCACTCGGTGTGTTACATTGACAGAGAGCGGTCAGTCTGCTCTTTCCTGGATGTGTTACATTCACAGAGTGAGGTCAGTCTGCTCTACCCTAGGTGTGTCACATTGACAGAGTGCGGTCAGTCTGCTCTTCCGTGGGTGGGTTACATTGACAGAGTGGGGTCAGTCTGCTCTTCCCTGGGTGTGTTACATTGACAGAGTGGGGTCATTCTGCTCTTACCTGGGTGTGTTACATTGACAGAGTGGGGTCAGTCTGTTTTTCCCTGGGTGTCTTACATTGACAGAGTGCGGTCAGTCAGCTCTTCCCTGGGTGTGTTACATTGACAGAGTGGGGTCAGACTGCTCTTCCCTGGGTGTGTTACATTGACAGAGTGGGGTCAGTCTGCTCTTCCCTGCGTGTGTTACATTGACAGAGTGGGGTCAGTCTGCTCTTCCCTCGGTGTGTTACACTGACAGAGTGGGGTCAGTCTGCCCTTCCCTGGGTGGGTTACATAGACAGAGTGGGGTCAGTCTGCTCTTCCCTGGGTGTGTTACATTGACAGGGTGGGGTCAGTCTGCTCTTCCCTGGGTGGGTTACATTGACAGAGTGGGTTCAGTCTGCTCTTCGCTGGGTTTGTTACATTGACAGAGTGGGGTCAGTCTGCTCTTCCCTGGGTGTGTTACATTGACAGAGTGGGTTCAGTCTGCTCTTCCTTGGGTGTGTTACATTGACAGAGTGGGGTCAGTCAGCTCTTCCCTGGATGTGTTTCACTGACAGAGTGGGGTCAGTCTGCTCTTCCCTGGGTGTGTTACACTGACAGAGTGGGGTCAGTCTGCTCTTCCCTGGGTGTGTTACAGTGACAGATTGGGGTCAGTCTGCTCTTCCCTGCTTGTGTTACATTTGCAGAGTGGGGTCAGTCTGCTCTTCCCTTGGTGGGTTACATTGACAGAGTGGGGTCAGTCTGCTCTTCCCTGGGTGTGTTACATTCACAGAGTGGGGTCAGTCTGCTCTTCCCTAGGTGTGTTACAGTGACAGTGTGGGGTCAGTCTGCTCTTCCCTGAGTGGGTTGCATTCACAGAGTGTGGTCAGTCTGCTCTTCCCTGGGTGTGTTACATTGACAGAGTGGGGTCAGTCTGCTCTTCCCTGTGTTTGTTACATTGACAGAGTTGGGTCAGTCTGCTCTTCCCTGTGTGTGTTACAGTGACAGAGAGCGGTAAGTCTGCTCTTCCCTGTGTGTGCTACATTGACAGAGTGGGGTCAGTCTGCTCTTCCCTGGGTGTGTTACATTGACAGAGAGCGGTCAGTCTGCTCTTCCCTGGGTGTGTTACATTGACAGAGTGGGGTCAGTCAGTTCTTCCCTGGATGTGTTACATTGACAGAGTGAGGTCAGTCTGCTCTTGCCTGGATGTGTTTCATTGACAGAGTGAGGTCAGTCTGCTCTTCCCTGGGTGTGTTACATTGACAGAGTGGCGTCAGTCTGCTCTTCCTTGGGTGTGTTACATTGACAGAGTGTGGTCAGTCTGCTCTTCCCTGTGTGTGTTACATTGACAGAGTGGGGTCAGTCTGCTCTTCCCTGGGTGTGTTACGCTGACTGAGTGGGGTCAGTCTGCTCTTCACTAGGTGTGTTACATTGTCAAAGTGGGGTCAGTCTGCTCTTCCCTGGGTGTGTTACATTGACAGAGAGGGTTGAGTCTGCTCTTCCCTGGGTGTGTTACATTGACAGAGTGGGGTCAGTCTGCTTTTCCATGGGTGGGTTATATTGAGTGAGTGAGGTCAGTCTGCTCTTCCCTGGGTGTGTTACATTGACAGAGTGGGGTCAGTCTGCTCTTCCCTGTGTGTGTTACATTGACAGCGTGAGGTCAGTCTGCTGTTCCCTCGATGTGTTACATTGACAGAGTGAGGTCAGTCTGCTCTTCCCTGGGTGTGTTACACTGACAGAGTGGGGTCAGTCTGCTCTTCCCTGGGTGTCTTACATTGACAGAGTGGGGTCAGTCTGCTCTTTCCTGGGTGTGTTACATTGACAGAGTGGGTTGAGTCTGCTCTTCCCTGGGTGTGTTACATTGACAGAGTGGGGTCAGTCTGCTCTTCCCTCGGTGTCTTACACTGACAGAGTGGGGTCAGTCTGCCCTTCCCTGGGTGGGTTACATAGACAGAGTGGGGTCAGTCTGCTCTTCCCTGGGTGTGTTACATTGACAGGGTGGGGTCAGTCTGCTCTTCCCTGGGTGGGTTAAATTGACAGAGTGGGGTCAGTCTGCTCTTCGCTGGGTTAGTTACATTGACAGAGTGGGGTCAGTCTGCTCTTCCCTGGGTGTGTTACATTGACAGAGTGGGTTCAGTCTGCTCTTCCCTGGGTGTGTTACATTGACAGAGTGGGGTCAGTCACCTCTTCCCTGGATGTGTTACATTGACAGAGTGAGGTCAGTCTGCTCTTCCTTGGGTGTGTTACACTGACAGAGTGGGGTCAGTCTGCTCTTCCCTGGGTGTGTTACAGTGACAGATTGGGGTCAGTCTGCTCTTCCCTGCGTGTGTTACATTTGCAGAGTGGGGTCAGTCTGCTCTTCCCTTGGTGTGTTACATTGACAGAGTGGGGTCAGTCTGACCTTCCCAGGGTGTGTTACATTCACAGAGTGGGGTCAGTCTGCTCTTCCCTAGGTGTGTTACAGTGACAGTGTGGGGTCAGTCTGCTCTTCCCTGGGTGGGTTACATTCACAGAGTGTGGTCAGTCTGCTCTTCCCTGGGTGTGTTACTTTGACAGAGTGAGGTCAGTCTGCTCTTCCCTGGATGTGTTACATTGACAGAGTGGGGTCAGTCTGCTGTTCCCTGTGTGTGTTATATTGACAGAGTGGGGTCAGTCTGCTCTTCCCTGTGTGTGTTACATTGACAGAGAGCGTTAAGTCTGCTCTTCCCTGTGTGTGCTAAATTGATAGAGTGGGGTCAGTCTGCTCTTCCCTGGGTGTGTTACATTGACAGAGAGCGGTCAGTCTGCTCTTCCCTGGGTGTGTTACATTGACAGAGTGGGGTCAGTCAGTTCTTCCCTGGATGTGTTACATTGACAGAGTGAGGTCAGTCTGCTCTTCCCTGGATGTGTTACATTGACAGAGTGAGGTCAGTCTGCTCTTCCCTGGGTGTGTTACATTGACAGAGAGCGGCCAGTCTGCACTGACCTGGGGGTGTTACATAGACAGAGTGTGGTCAGTCAGCTCTTCCCTGGGTGTGTTACATTGACAGAGTGGGGTCAGTCTGCTCTTCCCTGGGTGTGTTACATTGACAGAGTGGGGTCAGTCTGCTCTTCCCTGGTTGTGTTACATTGACAGAGTGGGGTCAGTCTGCTCTTCACTCGGTGTGTTACATTGACAGAGAGCGGTCAGTCTGCTCTTTCCTGGATGTGTTACATTCACAGAGTGAGGTCAGTCTGCTCTACCCTGGGTGTGTCACATTGACAGAGTGCGGTCAGTCTGCTCTTCCCTGGGTGGGTTACATTGACCGAGTGGGGTCAGTCTGCCCTTCCCTGGGTGTGTTACATTGACAGAGTGGGGTTAGTCTGTTTTTCCCTGGGTGTGTTACATTGACAGAGTGTGGTCAGTCAGCTCTTCCCTGGGTGTGTTACATTGACAGAGTGGGGTCAGTCTGCTCTTCCCTGGGTGTGTTACATTGACAGAGTGGGGTCAGTCTGCTCTTCCCTGGTTGTGTTACATTGACAGAGTGGGGTCAGTCTGCTCTTCCCTGGGTGTGTTACACTGACAGAGTGGGGTCAGTCTGCCCTTCCCTGGGTGGGTTACATAGACAGAGTGGGGTCAGTCTGCTCTTCCCTGGGTGTGTTACATTGACAGGGTGGGGTCAGTCTGCTCTTCCCTGGGTGGGTTACATTGACAGAGTGGGGTCAGTCTGCTCTTCGCTGGGTTTTTTACATTGACAGAGTGGGGTCAGTCTGCTCTTCCCTGGGTGTGTTACAGTGACAGATTGGGGTCAGTCTGCTCTTCCCTGCGTGTGTTACATTTGCAGAGTGGGGTCAGTCTGCTCTTCCCTTGGTGGGTTACATTGACAGAGTGGGGTCAGTCTGCTCTTCCCTGGGTGTGTTACATTCACAGAGTGGGGTCAGTCTGCTCTTCCCTAGGTGTGTTACAGTGACAGTGTGGGGTCAGTCTGCTCTTCCCTGGGTGGGTTACATTCACAGAGTGGGGTCAGTCTGCCCTTCCCTGGGTGGGTTACATAGACAGAGTGGGGTCAGTCTGCTCTTCCCTGGGTGTGTTACATTGACAGGGTGGGGTCAGTCTGCTCTTCCCTGGGTGGGTTACATTGACAGAGTGGGGTCAGTCTGCTCTTCGCTGGGTTTTTTACATTGACAGAGTGGGGTCAGTCTGCTCTTCCCTGGGTGTGTTACAGTGACAGATTGGGGTCAGTCTGCTCTTCCCTGCGTGTGTTACATTTGCAGAGTGGGGTCAGTCTGCTCTTCCCTTGGTGGGTTACATTGACAGAGTGGGGTCAGTCTGCTCTTCCCTGGGTGTGTTACATTCACAGAGTGGGGTCAGTCTGCTCTTCCCTAGGTGTGTTACAGTGACAGTGTGGGGTCAGTCTGCTCTTCCCTGGGTGGGTTACATTCACAGAGTGTGGTCAGTCTGCTCTTCCCTGGGTGTGTTACATTGACAGAGTGGGGTCAGTCTGCTCTTCCCTGTGTGTGTTACATTGACAGAGTGGGGTCAGTCTGCTCTTCCCTGTGTGTGTTACAGTGACAGAGAGCGGTAAGTCTGCTCTTCCCTGTGTGTGCTACATTGACAGAGTGGGGTCAGTCTGCTCTTCCCTGGGTGTGTTACATTCACAGAGAGCGGTCAGTCTGCTCTTCGCTGGGTGTGTTACATTGACAGAGTGGGGTCAGTCAGTTCTTCCCTGGATGTGTTACATTGACAGAGTGAGGTCAGTCTGCTCTTGCCTGGATGTGTTTCATTGACAGAGTGAGGTCAGTCTGCTCTTCCCTGGGTGTGTTACATTGACAGAGTGGCGTCAGTCTGCTCTTCCTTGGGTGTGTTACATTGACAGAGTGTGGTCAGTCTGCTCTTCCCTGTGTGTGTTACATTGACAGAGTGGGGTCAGTCTGCTCTTCCCTGGATGCGTTACATTGACAGAGTGGGGTCAGTCTGCTCTTTCCTGGGTGTGTTACATTGACAGAGTGGGTTGAGTCTGCTCTTCCCTGGGTGTGTTACATTGACAGAGTGGGGTCAGTCTGCTCTTCCCTGGGTGTGTTACATTGACTGGGTGCGGTCAATCTGGTCTTCCCTGGGTGTGTAATGTTGACGGAGTGGGTTGAGTCTGCTCTTCCCTGGGTGTGTTACATTGACAGAGTGGGGTCAGTCTGCTCTTCCCTGGGTGTGTTACATTGACTGGGTGCGGTCAATCTGGTCTTCCCTGGGTTTGAAATGTTGACGGAGTGGGTTGAGTCTGCTCTTCCCTGGGTGTGTTACATTGACAGAGTGGGGTCAGTCTGCTCTTCCCTGGGTGTGTAACACTGATAGAGTGCGGTCAGTCTTCTCTTCCCTGGGTGTGTTACATTGACAGAGTGCGGTCAGTCTGCTCTTCCCTGGGTGTGTAATATTGTCAGAGTGGGGTCAGTCTGCTCTTCCCTGGGTGTGTTACATTAACAGAGTGGGGTCAGTCTGCTCTTCCCTTGGTGTGTTACATTGACAGAGTGGGGTCAGTCTGACCTTCCCTGGGTGTGTTACATTGACAGAGTGGGGTCAGTCTGCTCTTCCCTGGGTGTGTTACATTAACAGAGTGGGGTCAGTCTGCTCTTCCCTAGGTGTGTTACAGTGACAGTGTGGGGTCAGTCTGCTCTTCCCTGGGTGAGTTACATTCACAGAGTGAGGTCAGTCTGCTCTTCCCTGGCTGTGTTACATTGACAGAGTGAGGTCAGTCTGCTCTTCCCTGGATGTGTTACATTGACAGGGTGGGGTCAGTCTGCTGTTCCCTGTGTGTGTTATATTGACAGAATGGGGTCAGTCTGCTCTTCCCTGTGTGTGTTACATTGACAGAGAGCGGTAAGTCTGCTCTTCCCTGTGTGTGCTAAATTGATAGAGTGGGGTCAGTCTGCTCTTCCCTGGGTGTGTTACATTGACAGAGAGCGGTCAGTCTGCTCTTCCCTGGATGTGTTACATTGACAGAGTGAGGTCAGTCTGCTCTTCCCTGGGTGTGTTACATTGACAGAGAGCGGCCAGTCTGCACTTACCTGGGGGTGTTACATAGACAGAGAGCGGTCAGTCTGCTCTTCCCTGGGTGGGTTACATTGACAGAGTGGGGTCAGTCTGCACTTCACTCGGTGTGTTACATTGACAGAGAGCGGTCAGTCTGCTCTTTCCTGGATGTGTTACATTCACAGAGTGAGGTCAGTCTGCTCTACCCTGGGTGTGTCACATTGACAGAGTGCGGTCAGTCTGCTCTTCCGTGGGTGGGTTACATTGACAGAGTGGGGTCAGTCTGCTCTTCCCTGGGTGTGTTACATTGACAGAGTGGGGTCATTCTGCTCTTACCTGGGTGTGTTACATTGACAGAGTGGGGTCAGTCTGTTTTTCCCTGGGTGTCTTACATTGACAGAGTGCGGTCAGTCAGCTCTTCCCTGGGTGTGTTACATTGACAGAGTGGGGTCAGTCTGCTCTTCCCTGGGTGTGTTACATTGACAGAGTGGGGTCAGTCTGCTCTTCCCTGCGTGTGTTACATTGACAGAGTGGGGTCAGTCTGCTCTTCCCTCGGTGTGTTACACTGACAGAGTGGGGTCAGTCTGCCCTTCCCTGGGTGGGTTACATAGACAGAGTGGGGTCAGTCTGCTCTTCCCTGGGTGTGTTACATTGACAGGGTGGGGTCAGTCTGCTCTTCCCTGGGTGGGTTACATTGACAGAGTGGGTTCAGTCTGCTCTTCGCTGGGTTTGTTACATTGACAGAGTGGGGTCAGTCTGCTCTTCCCTGGGTGTGTTACATTGACAGAGTGGGTTCAGTCTGCTCTTCCTTGGGTGTGTTACATTGACAGAGTGGGGTCAGTCAGCTCTTCCCTGGATGTGTTTCACTGACAGAGTGGGGTCAGTCTGCTCTTCCCTGGGTGTGTTACACTGACAGAGTGGGGTCAGTCTGCTCTTCCCTGGGTGTGTTACAGTTACAGATTGGGGTCAGTCTGCTCTTCCCTGCGTGTGTTACATTTGCAGAGTGGGGTCAGTCTGCTCTTCCCTTGGTGGGTTACATTGACTGAGTGGGGTCAGTCTGCTCTTCCCTGTGTTTGTTACATTGACAGAGTGGCGTCAGTCTGCTCTTACTTGGGTGTGTTACATTGACAGAGTGTGGTCAGTCTGCTCTTCCCTGTGTGTGTTACATTGACAGAGTGGGGTCAGTCTGCTCTTCCCTGGGTGTGTTACGCTGACTGAGTGGGGTCAGTCTGCTCTTCACTAGGTGTGTTACATTGTCAAAGTGGGGTCAGTCTGCTCTTCCCTGGGTGTGTTACATTGACAGAGAGGGTTGAGTCTGCTCTTCCCTGGGTGTGTTACATTGACAGAGTGGGGTCAGTCTGCTTTTCCATGGGTGGGTTACATTGAGTGAGTGAGGTCAGTCTGCTCTTCCCTGGGTGGGTTACATTGACAGAGTGGGGTCAGTCTGCTCTTCCCTGTGTGTGTTACATTGACAGCGTGAGGTCAGTCTGCTGTTCCCTCGATGTGTTACATTGACAGAGTGAGGTCAGTCTGCTCTTCCCTGGGTGTGTTACACTGACAGAGTGGGGTCAGTCTGCTCTTCCCTGGGTGTCTTACATTGACAGAGTGGGGTCAGTCTGCTCTTTCCTGGGTGTGTTACATTGACAGAGTGGGTTGAGTCTGCTCTTCCCTGGGTGTGTTACATTGACAGAGTGGGGTCAGTCTGCTCTTCCCTCGGTGTCTTACACTGACAGAGTGGGGTCAGTCTGCCCTTCCCTGGGTGGGTTACATAGACAGAGTGGGGTCAGTCTGCTCTTCCCTGGGTGTGTTACATTGACAGGGTGGGGTCAGTCTGCTCTTCCCTGGGTGGGTTACATTGACAGAGTGGGGTCAGTCTGCTCTTCGCTGGGTTAGTTACATTGACAGAGTGGGGTCAGTCTGCTCTTCGCTGGGTTTTTTACATTGACAGAGTGGGGTCAGTCTGCTCTTCCCTGGGTGTGTTACAGTGACAGATTGGGGTCAGTCTGCTCTTCCCTGCGTGTGTTACATTTGCAGAGTGGGGTCAGTCTGCTCTTCCCTTGGTGGGTTACATTGACAGCGTGAGGTCAGTCTGCTGTTCCCTCGATGTGTTACATTGACAGAGTGGGGTCATTCTGCTCTTACCTGGGTGTGTTACATTGACAGAGTGGGGTTAGTCTGTTTTTCCCTGGGTGTGTTACATTGACAGAGTGTGGTCAGTCAGCTCTTCCCTGGGTGTGTTACATTGACAGAGTGGGGTCAGTCTGCTCTTCCCTGGGTGTGTTACATTGACAGAGTGGGGTCAGTCTGCTCTTCCCTGGTTGTGTTACATTGACAGAGTGGGGTCAGTCTGCTCTTCCCTGGGTGTGTTACACTGACAGAGTGGGGTCAGTCTGCCCTTCCCTGGGTGGGTTACATAGACAGAGTGGGGTCAGTCTGCTCTTCCCTGGGTGTGTTACATTGACAGGGTGGGGTCAGTCTGCTCTTCCCTGGGTGGGTTACATTGACAGAGTGGGGTCAGTCTGCTCTTCGCTGGGTTTTTTACATTGACAGAGTGGGGTCAGTCTGCTCTTCCCTGGGTGTGTTACAGTGACAGATTGGGGTCAGTCTGCTCTTCCCTGCGTGTGTTACATTTGCAGAGTGGGGTCAGTCTGCTCTTCCCTTGGTGGGTTACATTGACAGAGTGGGGTCAGTCTGCTCTTCCCTGGGTGTGTTACATTCACAGAGTGGGGTCAGTCTGCTCTTCCCTAGGTGTGTTACAGTGACAGTGTGGGGTCAGTCTGCTCTTCCCTGGGTGGGTTACATTCACAGAGTGTGGTCAGTCTGCTCTTCCCTGGGTGTGTTACATTGACAGAGTGGGGTCAGTCTGCTCTTCCCTGTGTTTGTTACATTGACAGAGTGGGGTCAGTCTGCTCTTCCCTGTGTGTGTTACAGTGACAGAGAGCGGTAAGTCTGCTCTTCCCTGTGTGTGCTACATTGACAGAGTGGGGTCAGTCTGCTCTTCCCTGGGTGTGTTACATTGACAGAGAGCGGTCAGTCTGCTCTTCCCTGGGTGTGTTACATTGACAGAGTGGGGTCAGTCAGTTCTTCCCTGGATGTGTTACATTGACAGAGTGAGGTCAGTCTGCTCTTGCCTGGATGTGTTTCATTGACAGAGTGAGGTCAGTCTGCTCTTCCCTGGGTGTGTTACATTGACAGAGTGGCGTCAGTCTGCTCTTCCTTGGGTGTGTTACATTGACAGAGTGTGGTCAGTCTGCTCTTCCCTGTGTGTGTTACATTGACAGAGTGGGGTCAGTCTGCTCTTCCCTGGATGCGTTACATTGACAGAGTGGGGTCAGTCTGCTCTTTCCTGGGTGTGTTACATTGACAGAGTGGGTTGAGTCTGCTCTTCCCTGGGTGTGTTACAGTGACAGAGTGGGGTCAGTCTGCTCTTCCCTGGGTGTGTTACACTGACAGAGTGGGGTCAGTCTGCTCTTCCCTGGGTGGGTTACATTGACAGAGTGGGGTCAGTCTGCTCTTCCCTGGGTGTGTTACATTGACAGAGAGCGGTCAGTCTGCTCTTTCCTGGATGTGTTACATTGACAGAGTGAGGTCAGTCTGCTCTACCCTGGGTGTGTCACATTGACAGAGTGCGGTCAGTCTGCTCTTCCCTGGGTGTGTTACATTGACAGAGTGGGGTCAGTCTGCTCTTCCCTGGGTGTGTTACATTGACAGAGTGGGGTCAGTCTGCTCTTCCCTGGGTGTGTTACATTGGCAGAGTGGGGTCAGTCTGCTTTTCCCTGGGTGTCTTACATTGACAGAGTGGGGTCAGTCAGCTCTTCCCTGGGTGTGTTACATTGACAGAGTGGGGTCAGTCTGCTCTTCCCTGGGTGTGTTACATTGACAGAGTGGGGTCAGTCTGCTCTTCCCTCGGTGTGTTACACTGACAGAGTGGGGTCAGTCTGCCCTTCCCTGGGTGGGTTACATAGACAGAGTGGGGTCAGTCTGCTCTTCCCTGGGGGTGTTACATTGACAGGGTGGGGTCAGTCTGCTCTTCCCTGGGTGGGTTACATTGACAGAGTGGGGTCAGTCTGCTCTTCGCTGGGTTTGTTACATTGACAGAGTGGGGTCAGTCTGCTCTTCCCTGGGTGTGTTACATTGACAGAGTGGGTTCAGTCTGCTCTTCCCTGGGTGTGTTACATTGACAGAGTGGGGTCAGTCAGCTCTTCCCTGGGTGTGTTACACTGACAGAGTGGGGTCAGTCTGCTCTTCCCTGGGTGTGTTACAGTGACAGATTGGGGTCAGTCTGCTCTTCCCTGCGTGTGTTACATTTGCAGAGTGGGGTCAGTCTGCTCTTCCCTTGGTGTGTTACATTGACAGAGTGGGGTCAGTCTGCTCTTCCCTGGATGTGTTACACTGACAGAGTGGGGTCAGTCTGCCCTTCCCTGGGTGGGTTACATAGACAGAGTGGGGTCAGTCTGCTCTTCCCTGGGTGTGTTACATTGACAGGGTGGGGTCAGTCTACTCTTCCCAGGATGTGTTACATTGACAGAGTGGGGTCAGTCTGCTCTTCCCTGCGTGTGTTACATTGCCAGAGTGGGGTCAGTCTGCTCTTCCCTGGGTGTGTTACATTGACAGAGTGAGGACAGTCTGCCCTTCCCTGGGTGGATTACATAGACAGGGTGTGGTCAGTCTGCTCTTTCCTGGGTGTGTTACATTGACAGGGTGTGGTCAGTCTGCTCTTCCCTGGGTGTGTTACATTGACAGAGTGGTGTCAGTCTGCTCTTCCCTGTGTTTGTTACATTGACAGAGAGCGGTCAGTCTGCCCTTCCCTGGGTGTGTTACCTAGACAGAGTGCGGTCAGTCTGCTCTTCCCTGGGTGGGTTACATTGACAGAGTGGGGTCAGTCTGCTCTTCCTTGGCTGTGTTACATTGACAGAGTGGGGTCAGTCTGCTCTTCCCTGGGTGTGTTACATTGACAGGGTGGGGTCAGTCTGCTCTTCCCTGGGTGGGTTACATTGACAGAGTAGGGTCAGTCTGCTCTTCGCTGGGTTAGTTACATTGACAGAGTGGGGTCAGTCTGCTCTTCGCTGGGTTTTTTACATTGACAGAGTGGGGTCAGTCTGCTCTTCCCTGGGTGTGTTACAGTGACAGATTGGGGTCAGTCTGCTCTTCCCTGCGTGTGTTACATTTGCAGAGTGGGGTCAGTCTGCTCTTCCCTTGGTGGGTTACATTGACAGCGTGAGGTCAGTCTGCTGTTCCCTCGATGTGTTACATTGACAGAGTGGGGTCATTCTGCTCTTACCTGGGTGTGTTACATTGACAGAGTGGGGTTAGTCTGTTTTTCCCTGGGTGTGTTACATTGACAGAGTGTGGTCAGTCAGCTCTTCCCTGGGTGTGTTACATTGACAGAGTGGGGTCAGTCTGCTCTTCCCTGGGTGTGTTACATTGACAGAGTGGGGTCAGTCTGCTCTTCCCTGGTTGTGTTACATTGACAGAGTGGGGTCAGTCTGCTCTTCCCTGGGTGTGTTACACTGACAGAGTGGGGTCAGTCTGCCCTTCCCTGGGTGGGTTACATAGACAGAGTGGGGTCAGTCTGCTCTTCCCTGGGTGTGTTACATTGACAGGGTGGGGTCAGTCTGCTCTTCCCTGGGTGGGTTACATTGACAGAGTGGGGTCAGTCTGCTCTTCGCTGGGTTTTTTACATTGACAGAGTGGGGTCAGTCTGCTCTTCCCTGGGTGTGTTACAGTGACAGATTGGGGTCAGTCTGCTCTTCCCTGCGTGTGTTACATTTGCAGAGTGGGGTCAGTCTGCTCTTCCCTTGGTTGGTTACATTGACAGAGTGGGGTCAGTCTGCTCTTCCCTGGGTGTGTTACATTCACAGAGTGGGGTCAGTCTGCTCTTCCCTAGGTGTGTTACAGTGACAGTGTGGGGTCAGTCTGCTCTTCCCTGGGTGGGTTACATTCACAGAGTGTGGTCAGTCTGCTCTTCCCTGGGTGTGTTACATTGACAGAGTGGGGTCAGTCTGCTCTTCCCTGTGTGTGTTACATTGACAGAGTGGGGTCAGTCTGCTCTTCCCTGTGTGTGTTACAGTGACAGAGAGCGGTAAGTCTGCTCTTCCCTGTGTGTGCTACATTGACAGAGTGGGGTCAGTCTGCTCTTCGCTGGGTGTGTTACATTGACAGAGAGCGGTCAGTCTGCTCTTCCCTGGGTGTGTTACATTGACAGAGTGGGGTCAGTCAGTTCTTCCCTGGATGTGTTACAATGACAGAGTGAGGTCAGTCTGCTCTTGCCTGGATGTGTTTCATTGACAGAGTGAGGTCAGTCTGCTCTTCCCTGGGTGTGTTACATTGACAGAGTGGCGTCAGTCTGCTCTTCCTTGGGTGTGTTACATTGACAGAGTGTGGTCAGTCTGCTCTTCCCTGTGTGTGTTACATTGACAGAGTGGGGTCAGTCTGCTCTTCCCTGGATGCGTTACATTGACAGAGTGGGGTCAGTCTGCTCTTTCCTGGTTGTGTTACATTGACAGAGTGGGTTGTGTCTGCTCTTCCCTGGGTGTGTTACAGTGACAGAGTGGGGTCAGTCTGCTCTTCCCTGGGTGTGTTACACTGACAGAGTGGGGTCAGTCTGCTCTTCCCTGGGTGGGTTACATTGACAGAGTGGGGTCAGTCTGCTCTTCCCAGGGTGTGTTACATTGACAGAGAGCGGTCAGTCTGCTCTTTCCTGGATGTGTTACATTGACAGAGTGAGGTCAGTCTGCTCTACCCTGGGTGTGTCACATTGACAGAGTGCGGTCAGTCTGCTCTTCCCTGGGTGTGTTACATTGACAGAGTGGGGTCAGTCTGCTCTTCCCTGGGTGTGTTACATTGACAGAGTGGGGTCAGTCTGCTCTTCCCTGGGTGTGTTACATTGGCAGAGTGGGGTCAGTCTGCTTTTCCCTGGGTGTCTTACATTGACAGAGTGGGGTCAGTCAGCTCTTCCCTGGGTGTGTTTCATTGACAGAGTGGGGTCAGTCTGCTCTTCCCTGGGTGTGTTACATTGACAGAGTGGGTTCAGTCTGCTCTTCCCTCGGTGTGTTACACTGACAGAGTGGGGTCAGTCTGCCCTTCCCTGGGTGGGTTACATAGACAGAGTGGGGTCAGTCTGCTCTTCCCTGGGGGTGTTACATTGACAGGGTGGGGTCAGTCTGCTCTTCCCTGGGTGGGTTACATTGACAGAGTGGGGTCAGTCTGCTCTTCGCTGGGTTTGTTACATTGACAGAGTGGGGTCAGTCTGCTCTTCCCTGGGTGTGTTACATTGACAGAGTGGGTTCAGTCTGCTCTTCCCTGGGTGTGTTACATTGACAGAGTGGGGTCAGTCAGCTCTTCCCTGGGTGTGTTACACTGACAGAGTGGGGTCAGTCTGCTCTTCCCTGGGTGTGTTACAGTGACAGATTGGGGTCAGTCTGCTCTTCCCTGCGTGTGTTACATTTGCAGAGTGGGGTCAGTCTGCTCTTCCCTTGGTGTGTTACATTGACAGAGTGGGGTCAGTCTGCTCTTCCCTGGATGTGTTACACTGACAGAGTGGGGTCAGTCTGCCCTTCCCTGGGTGGGTTACATAGACAGAGTGGGGTCAGTCTGCTCTTCCCTGGGTGTGTTACATTGACAGGGTGGGGTCAGTCTACTCTTCCCAGGATGTGTTACATTGACAGAGTGGGGTCAGTCTGCTCTTCCCTGCGTGTGTTACATTGCCAGAGTGGGGTCAGTCTGCTCTTCCCTGGGTGTGTTACATTGACAGAGTGAGGACAGTCTGCCCTTCCCTGGGTGGATTACATAGACAGGGTGTGGTCAGTCTGCTCTTTCCTGGGTGTGTTACATTGACAGGGTGTGGTCAGTCTGCTCTTCCCTGGGTGTGTTACATTGACAGAGTGGTGTCAGTCTGCTCTTCCCTGTGTTTGTTACATTGACAGAGAGCGGTCAGTCTGCCCTTCCCTGGGTGTGTTACCTAGACAGAGTGCGGTCAGTCTGCTCTTCCCTGGGTGGGTTACATTGACAGAGTGGGGTCAGTCTGCTCTTCCTTGGCTGTGTTACATTGACAGAGTGGGGTCAGTCTGCTCTTCCCTGGGTGTGTTACATTGACAGAGTGGGGTCAGTCTGCTTTTCCCTGGGTGTCTTACATTGACAGAGTGGGGTCAGTCAGCTCTTCCCTGGGTGTGTTACATTGACAGAGTGGGGTCAGTCTGCTCTTCCCTGGGTGTGTTACATTGACAGAGTGGGGTCAGTCTGCTCTTCCCTGGGTGTGTTACATTGACAGAGTGGGGTCAGTCTGCTCTTCCCTCGGTGTGTTACACTGACAGAGTGGGGTCAGTCTGCCCTTCACTGGGTGGGTTACATAGACAGAGTGGGGTCAGTCTGCTCTTCCCTGGGTGTGTTACATTGACAGGGTGGGGTCAGTCTGCTCTTCCCTGGGTGGGTTACATTGACAGAGTGGGGTCAGTCTGCTCTTCGCTGGGTTAGTTACATTGACAGAGTGGGGTCAGTCTGCTCTTCCCTGGGTGTGTTACATTGACAGAGTGGGTTCAGTCTGCTCTTCCCTGGGTGTGTTACATTGACAGAGTGGGGTCAGTCAGCTCTTCCCTGGATGTGTTACATTGACAGAGTGAGGTCAGTCTGCTCTTCCCTGGGTGTGTTACACTGACAGAGTGGGGTCAGTCTGCTCTTCCCTGGGTGTGTTACAGTGACAGATTGGGGTCAGTCTGCTCTTCCCTGCGTGTGTTACATTTGCAGAGTGGGGTCAGTCTGCTCTTCCCTTGGTGTGTTACATTGACAGAGTGGGGTCAGTCTGACCTTCCCTGGGTGTGTTACATTGACAGAGTGGGGTCAGTCTGCTCTTCCCTGGGTGTGTTACATTCACAGAGTGGGGTCAGTCTGCTCTTCCCCATGTGTTACAGTGACAGTGTGGGGTCAGTCTGCTCTTCCCTGGGTGGGTTACATTCACAGAGTGAGGTCAGTCTGCTCTTCCCTGGCTGTGTTACATTGACAGAGTGAGGTCAGTCTGCTCTTCCCTGGATGTGTTACATTGACAGGGTGGGGTCAGTCTGCTGTTCCCTGTGTGTGTTATATTGACAGAATGGGGTCAGTCTGCTCTTCCCTGTGTGTGTTACATTGACAGAGAGCGGTAAGTCTGCTCTTCCCTGTGTGTGCTAAATTGATAGAGTGGGGTCAGTCTGCTCTTCCCTGGGTGTGTTACATTGACAGAGAGCGGTCAGTCTGCTCTTCCCTGGATGTGTTACATTGACAGAGTGAGGTCAGTCTGCTCTTCCCTGGGTGTGTTACATTGACAGAGAGCGGCCAGTCTGCACTTACCTGGGGGTGTTACATAGACAGAGAGCGGTCAGTCTGCTCTTCCCTGGGTGGGTTACATTGACAGAGTGGGGTCAGTCTGCTCTTCACTCGGTGTGTTACATTGACAGAGAGCGGTCAGTCTGCTCTTTCCTGGATGTGTTACATTCACAGAGTGAGGTCAGTCTGCTCTACCCTAGGTGTGTCACATTGACAGAGTGCGGTCAGTCTGCTCTTCCGTGGGTGGGTTACATTGACAGAGTGGGGTCAGTCTGCTCTTCCCTGGGTGTGTTACATTGACAGAGTGGGGTCATTCTGCTCTTACCTGGGTGTGTTACATTGACAGAGTGGGGTCAGTCTGTTTTTCCCTGGGTGTCTTACATTGACAGAGTGCGGTCAGTCAGCTCTTCCCTGGGTGTGTTACATTGACAGAGTGGGGTCAGTCTGCTCTTCCCTGGGTGTGTTACATTGACAGAGTGGGGTCAGTCTGCTCTTCCCTGCGTGTGTTACATTGACAGAGTGGGGTCAGTCTGCTCTTCCCTGGGTGTGTTACACTGACAGAGTGGGGTCAGTCTGCCCTTCCCTGGGTGGGTTACATAGAAAGAGTGGGGTCAGTCTGCTCTTCCCTGGGTGTGTTACATTGACAGGGTGGGGTCAGTCTGCTCTTCCCTGGGTGGGTTACATTGACAGAGTGGGTTCAGTCTGCTCTTCGCTGGGTTTGTTACATTGACAGAGTGGGGTCAGTCTGCTCTTCCCTGGGTGTGTTACATTGACAGAGTGGGTTCAGTCTGCTCTTCCTTGGGTGTGTTACATTGACAGAGTGGGGTCAGTCAGCTCTTCCCTGGATGTGTTTCACTGACAGAGTGGGGTCAGTCTGCTCTTCCCTGGGTGTGTTACACTGACAGAGTGGGGTCAGTCTGCTCTTCCCTGGGTGTGTTACAGTGACAGATTGGGGTCAGTCTGCTCTTCCCTGCTTGTGTTACATTTGCAGAGTGGGGTCAGTCTGCTCTTCCCTTGGTGGGTTACATTGACAGAGTGGGGTCAGTCTGCTCTTCCCTGGGTGTGTTACATTCACAGAGTGGGGTCAGTCTGCTCTTCCCTAGGTGTGTTACAGTGCAGGGTGGGGTCAGTCTGCTCTTCCCTGAGTGGGTTGCATTCACAGAGTGTGGTCAGTCTGCTCTTCCCTGGGTGTGTTACATTGACAGAGTGGGGTCAGTCTGCTCTTCCCTGTGTTTGTTACATTGACAGAGTGGGGTCAGTCTGCTCTTCCCTGTATGTGTTACAGTGACAGAGAGCGGTAAGTCTGCTCTTCCCTGTGTGTGCTACATTGACAGAGTGGGGTCAGTCTGCTCTTCCCTGGGTGTGTTACATTGACAGAGAGCGGTCAGTCTGCTCTTCCCTGGGTGTGTTACATTGACAGAGTGGGGTCAGTCAGTTCTTCCCTGGACGTGTTACATTGACAGAGTGAGGTCAGTCTGCTCTTGCCTGGATGTGTTTCATTGACAGAGTGAGGTCAGTCTGCTCTTCCCTGGGTGTGTTACATTGACAGAGTGGCGTCAGTCTGCTCTTCCTTGGGTGTGTTACATTGACAGAGTGTGGTCAGTCTGCTCTTCCCTGTGTGTGTTACATTGACAGAGTGGGGTCAGTCTGCTCTTCACTGGGTGTGTTACGCTGACTGAGTGGGGTCAGTCTGCTCTTCACTAGGTGTGTTACATTGTCAAAGTGGGGTCAGTCTGCTCTTCCCTGGGTGTGTTACATTGACAGAGAGGGTTGAGTCTGCTCTTCCCTGGGTGTGTTACATTGACAGAGTGGGGTCAGTCTGCTTTTCCATGGGTGGGTTACATTGAGTGAGTGAGGTCAGTCTGCTCTTCCCTGGGTGTGTTACATTGACAGAGTGGGGTCAGTCTGCTCTTCCCTGTGTGTGTTACATTGACAGCGTGAGGTCAGTCTGCTGTTCCCTCGATGTGTTACATTGACAGAGTGAGGTCAGTCTGCTCTTCCCTGGGTGTGTTACACTGACAGAGTGGGGTCAGTCTGCTCTTCCCTGGGTGTCTTACATTGACAGAGTGGGGTCAGTCTGCTCTTTCCTGGGTGTGTTACATTGACAGAGTGGGTTGAGTCTGCTCTTCCCTGGGTGTGTTACATTGACAGAGTGGGGTCAGTCTGCTCTTCCCTCGGTGTCTTACACTGACAGAGTGGGGTCAGTCTGCCCTTCCCTGGGTGTGTTACATAGACAGAGTGGGGTCAGTCTGCTCTTCCCTGGGTGTGTTACATTGACAGGGTGGGGTCAGTCTGCTCTTCCCTGGGTGGGTTACATTGACAGAGTGGGGTCAGTCTGCTCTTCGCTGGGTTAGTTACATTGACAGAGTGGGGTCAGTCTGCTCTTCCCTGGGTGTGTTACATTGACAGAGTGGGTTCAGTCTGCTCTTCCCTGGGTGTGTTACATTGACAGAGTGGGGTCAGTCACCTCTTCCCTGGATGTGTTACATTGACAGAGTGAGGTCAGTCTGCTCTTCCTTGGGTGTGTTACACTGACAGAGTGGGGTCAGTCTGCTCTTCCCTGGGTGTGTTACAGTGACAGATTGGGGTCAGTCTGCTCTTCCCTGCGTGTGTTACATTTGCAGAGTGGGGTCAGTCTGCTCTTCCCTTGGTGTGTTACATTGACAGAGTGGGGTCAGTCTGACCTTCCCTGGGTGTGTTACATTCACAGAGTGGGGTCAGTCTGCTCTTCCCTAGGTGTGTTACAGTGACAGTGTGGGGTCAGTCTGCTATTCCCTGGGTGGGTTACATTCACAGAGTGTGGTCAGTCTGCTCTTCCCTGGGTGTGTTACTTTGACAGAGTGAGGTCAGTCTGCTCTTCCCTGGATGTGTTACATTGACAGAGTGGCGTCAGTCTGCTCTTCCTTGGGTGTGTTACATTGACAGAGTGTGGTCAGTCTGCTCTTCCCTGTGTGTGTTACATTGACAGAGTGGGGTCAGTCTGCTCTTCCCTGGATGTGTTACATTGACAGAGTGGGGTCAGTCTGCTCTTTCCTGGGTGTGTTACATTGACAGAGTGGGTTGAGTCTGCTCTTCCCTGGGTGTGTTACATTGACAGAGTGGGGTCAGTCTGCTCTTCCCTGGGTGTGTTACATTGACTGGGTGCGGTCAATCTGGTCTTCCCTGGGTGTGTAATGTTGACGGAGTGGGTTGAGTCTCCTCTTCCCTGGGTGTGTTACATTGACAGAGTGGGGTCAGTCTGCTCTTCCCTGGGTGTGTAACACTGATAGAGTGCGGTCAGTCTTCTCTTCCCTGGGTGTGTTACATTGACAGAGTGCGGTCAGTCTGCTCTTCCCTGGGTGTGTAATATTGACAGAGTGGGGTCAGTCTGCTCTTCCCTGGGTGTGTTACATTAACAGAGTGGGGTCAGTCTGCTCTTCCCTGGGTGTGTTACATTGACAGAGTGGGGTCACTCTGCTCTTGCCTGGGTGTCTTACATTGACAGTGTGGCGTCAGTCTGCTCTTCCCTGGGTGGGTTACATAGACAGAGTGGGGTCAGTCTGCTCTTCCCTGGGTGTGTTACATTGACAGAGAGCGGCCAGTCTGCACTGACCTGGGGGTGTTACATAGACAGAGAGCGGTCAGCCTGCTCTTCCCTGGGTGGGTTACATTGACAGAGTGGGGTCAGTCTGCTCTTCCCTGGGTGTGTTACATTGACAGAGTGGGGTCAGTCTGCTCTTCCCTGGTTGTGTTACATTGACAGAGTGGGGTCAGTCTGCTCTTCCCTCGGTGTGTTACACTGACAGAGTGGGGTCAGTCTGCCCTTCCCTGGGTGGGTTACATAGACAGAGTGGGGTCAGTCTGCTCTTCCCTGGGTGTGTTACATTGACAGGGTGGGGTCAGTCTGCTCTTCCCTGGGTGGGTTACATTGACAGAGTGGGGTCAGTCTGCTCTTCGCTGGGTTTTTTACATTGACAGAGTGGGGTCAGTCTGCTCTTCCCTGGGTGTGTTACAGTGACAGATTGGGGTCAGTCTGCTCTTCCCTGCGTGTGTTACATTTGCAGAGTGGGGTCAGTCTGCTCTTCCCTTGGTGGGTTACATTGACAGAGTGGGGTCAGTCTGCTCTTCCCTGGGTGTGTTACATTCACAGAGTGGGGTCAGTCTGCTCTTCCCTAGGTGTGTTACAGTGACAGTGTGGGGTCAGTCTGCTCTTCCCTGGGTGGGTTACATTCACAGAGTGTGGTCAGTCTGCTCTTCCCTGGGTGTGTTACATTGACAGAGTGGGGTCAGTCTGCTCTTCCCTGTGTGTGTTACATTGACAGAGTGGGGTCAGTCTGCTCTTCCCTGTGTGTGCTACATTGACAGAGTGGGGTCAGTCTGCTCTTCCCTGGGTGTGTTACATTGACAGAGAGCGGTCAGTCTGCTCTTCCCTGGGTGTGTTACATTCACAGAGTGTGGTCAGTCTGCTCTTCCCTGGGTGTGTTACATTGACAGAGTGGGGTCAGTCTGCTCTTCCCTGTGTGTGTAACATTGACAGAGTGGGGTCAGTCTGCTCTTCCCTGGGTGTGTTACATTGACAGAGTGGGGTCAGTCAGTTCTTCCCTGGATGTGTTACATTGACATGGATGTGTTAGATGGTAAATATTCAGCATGGAGTCCAGTTACAAGTGGAGTTCCGCAGGGATCAGTTCTGGGCCCTCTGCTGTTTGTAATTTTTATTAATGACTTAGATGAGGGAGTCGAAGGGTGGGTCAGTAAATTTGCAGATGATACAAAGATAGGTGGAGTTGTGGACAGTGAGGAGGGCTGTTGTCGGCTGCAGAGGGACTTAGATATGATGCAGAGCTGGGCTGAGGAGTGGCAGATGGAGTTCAACCCTGCCAAGTGTGAAGTTGTCCATTTTGGAAGAACAAATAAGAATGCGGAATACAGGGTTAATGGTAGGGTTCTTGGTCAGGTGGAGGAACAGAGGGATCTTGGGGTCTATGTACATAGATCTTTGAAGGTTGCCACTCAGGTGGATAGAGTTTGTAAGAAGGCCTATGGAGTATTATCGTTCATTAGCAGAGGGATTGAATTCAAGAGTCGTGAGGTGATGTTGCAGCTGTACAGGACTTTGGTTAGGCCACATTTGGAGTACTGTGTGCAGTTCTGGTCGCCTCACTTTAGGAAAGATGTGGAAGCTTTGGAGAGGGTGCAGAGAAGATTTACCAGGATGTTGCCTGGAATGGAGAGTAGGTCATACGAGGATAGGTTGAGAGTTCTCGGCCTTTTCTCGTTGGAACGGCGAAGGATGAGGGGTGACTTGATAGAGGTTTACAAGATGATCAGAGGAATAGATAGAGTAGACAGTCAGAAACTTTTTCCACGGGTACAACAGAGTGTTACAAGGGGACATAAATTTAAGGTGAAGGGTGGAAGGTATAGGGGAGATGTCAGGGGTGGGTTCTTCACCCAGAGAGTGGTGGGGGCATGGAATGCGCTGCCCGTGGGAGTGGTAGAGTCAGATTCATTGGCGACCTTTAAGCGGCATTTGGATAGGTACATGGATGGGTGCTTAATCTAGGATAGAAGTTCGGCACAACATCGTGGGCCGAAGGGCCTGTTCTGTGCTGTATTGTTCTATGTTCTATTGTTCTATGTTCTATGACAGAGTGAGGTCAGTCTGCTCTTGCCTGGATGTGTTTCATTGACAGAGTGAGGTCAGTCTGCTCTTCCCTGGGTGTGTTACATTGACAGAGTGGCGTCAGTCTGCTCTTCCTTGGGTGTGTTACATTGACAGAGTGTGGTCAGTCTGCTCTTCCCTGTGTGTGTTACATTGACAGAGTGGGGTCAGTCTGCTCTTCCCTGGATGCGTTACATTGACAGAGTGGGGTCAGTCTGCTCTTTCCTGGGTGTGTTACATTGACAGAGTGGGTTGAGTCTGCTCTTCCCTGGGTGTGTTACATTGACAGAGTGGGGTCAGTCTGCTCTTCCCTGGGTGTGTTACATTGACTGGGTGCGGTCAATCTGGTCTTCCCTGGGTGTGTAATGTTGACGGAGTGGGTTGAGTCTGCTCTTCCCTGGGTGTGTTACATTGACAGAGTGGGGTCAGTCTGCTCTTCCCTGGGTGTGTTACATTGACTGGGTGCGGTCAATCTGGTCTTCCCTGGGTGTGTAATGTTGACGGAGTGGGTTGAGTCTGCTCTTCCCTGGGTGTGTTACATTGACAGAGTGGGGTCAGTCTGCTCTTCCCTGGGTGTGTAACACTGATAGAGTGCGGTCAGTCTTCTCTTCCCTGGGTGTGTTACATTGACAGAGTGCGGTCAGTCTGCTCTTCCCTGGGTGTGTAATATTGTCAGAGTGGGGTCAGTCTGCTCTTCCCTGGGTGTGTTACATTAACAGAGTGGGGTCAGTCTGCTCTTCCCTGGGTGTGTTACATTGACAGAGTGGGGTCAGTCTGCTCTTCGCTGGGTTAGTTACATTGACAGAGTGGGGTCAGTCTGCTCTTCCCTGGGTGTGTTTCATTGACAGAGTGGGTTCAGTCTGCTCTTCCCTGGGTGTGTTACATTGACAGAGTGGGGTCAGTCAGCTCTTCCCTGGATGTGTTTCATTCACAGAGTGAGGTCAGTCTGCTCTACCCTGGGTGTGTTTCATTCACAGAGTGAGGTCAGTCTGCTCTACCCTGGGTGTGTTACATTGACAGAGTGGGGTCAGTCTGCTCTTCGCTGGGTTAGTTACATTGACAGAGTGGGGTCAGTCTGCTCTTCCCTGGGTGTGTTACATTGACAGAGTGGGTTCAGTCTGCTCTTCCCTGGGTGTGTTACATTGACAGAGTGGGGTCAGTCAGCTCTTCCCTGGATGTGTTACATTGACAGAGTGAGGTCAGTCTGCTCTTCCCTGGGTGTGTTACAGTGACAGATTGGGGTCAGTCTGCTCTTCCCTGCGTTTGTTACATTTGCAGAGTGGGGTCAGTCTGCTCTTCCCTTGGTGTGTTACATTGACAGAGTGGGGTCAGTCTGACCTTCCCTGGGTGTGTTACATTCACAGAGTGGGGTCAGTCTGCTCTTCCCTGGGTGTGTTACATTGACAGAGTGGGGTCACTCTGCTCTTGCCTGGGTGTATTACATTGACAGTGTGGCGTCAGTCTGCTCTTCCCTGGTTGTGTTACATTGACAGATTGGGGTCAGTCTGCTCTTCCTTGGGTGTGTTTCATTGACAGAGTGGGATCAGTCTGCTCTTCCCTGGGTGTGTTACATTGACAGAGTGGGGTCAGTCTGCTCTTGCCTGGGTGTGTTACATTGACAGAGTGGGGTCAGTCTGCTGTTCCCTGGGTGTGTTACATTGTCAAAGTGGGTTCAGTCTGCTCTTCCCTGGGTGTGTAATATTGACAGAGTGGGGTCAGTCTGCTCTTCCCTGGGTGTGTAATATTGAGAGAGTGGGGTCAGTCTGCTCTTCCCTGGGTGTGTTACATTGACAGAGTGGGGTCAGTCTGCTCTTCCCTGCGTGTGTTACATTGACAGAGTGAGGTCAGTCTGCTCTTCCCTAGGTGTGTTACATTGACAGAGTGGGGTCAGTCTGCTCTTTCCTCGGTGTGTGACATTGACAGAGTGGGGTCAGTCTGCTCTTCCCTGGGTGTGTAATATTGACAGAGTGGGGTCAGTCTGCTCTTCCCTGGGTGTGTTACATTGACAGAGTGAGGTCAGTCTGCTCTTCCCTGGGTGTGTTACATTGACAGAGTGGGGTCTGTCTGCTTTTCCATGGATGGGTTACATTGTCAGAGTGGGGTCAGTCTGCTCTTCCCTGCGTGTGTTACATTTACAAAGTGGGGTCAGTCTGCTCTTCCCTGGGTGTGTTATATTGACAGAGTGGGGTTAGTCTGCTCTTCCTTGGGTGTGTTACATTGACAGAGTGGGGTCAGTCTGCTATTCCCTGCGTGAGTTACATTGACAGAGTGAGGTCAGTCTGCTCTTCCCGAGGTGGGTTACATTGTCAGAGTGGGGTCAGTCTGCTCTTCCCTGGGTGTGTTAGACTGACAGTGTTGGGTCAGTCTGCTCTTCTCTGGGTGTGTTACATTAACAGAGTGAGGTCAGTCTGCGCTTTCCTCGGTGTGTTACATTGACAGAGTGGGGTCAGTCTGCTCTTCCCTGGGTGTGTTACATTGACAGAGTGGGGTCAGTCTGCTCTTTCCTGGGTGTGTTACATTGACAGAGTGGGGTCAGTCTGCTCTTCCCTGGGTGTGTTAGACTGACAGTGTTGGGTCAGTCTGCTCTTCTCTGGGTGTGTTACATTAACAGAGTGAGGTCAGTCTGCTCTTCCCTGGGTGTCTTACATTGACAGAGTGGAGTCAGTCTGCTCTTCCCTGGGTGTTTTACAGTGACAGAGTGGGGTCAGTCTACTCTTCCCTGGGGTTGTTACATTGACAGAGTGGGGTCACTCTGCTCTTGCCTGGGTGTCTGACATTGACAGTGTGGCGTCAGTCTGCTCTTCCCTGGGTGTGTTACATTGACAGATTGGGGTCAGTCTGCTCTTCCCTGGGTGTGTTTCATTGACAGAGTGGGATCAGTCTGCTCTTCCCTGGGTGTGTTACATTGACAGAGTGGGGTCAGTCTGCTCTTGCCTGGGTGTGTTACATTGACAGAGTGGGGTCAGTCTGCTCTTCGCTGGGTTAGTTACATTGACAGAGTGGGGTCAGTCTGCTCTTCCCTGGGTGTGTTACATTGACAGAGTGGGTTCAGTCTGTTCTTCCCTGGGTGTGTTACATTGACAGAGTGGGGTCAGTCAGCTCTTCCCTGGATGTGTTACATTGACAGAGTGAGGTCAGTCTGCTCTTCCCTGGGTGTGTTACAGTGACAGATTGGGGTCAGTCTGCTCTTCCCTGCGTTTGTTACATTTGCAGAGTGGGGTCAGTCTGCTCTTCCCTTGGTGTGTTACATTGACAGAGTGGGGTCAGTCTGACCTTCCCTGGGTGTGTTACATTCACAGAGTGGGGTCAGTCTGCTCTTCCCTAGGTGTGTTACAGTGACAGTGTGGGGTCAGTCTGCTCTTCCCTGGGTGGGTTACATTCACAGAGTGTGGTCAGTCTGCTCTTCCCTGGGTGTGTTACATTGAAAGAGTGAGGTCAGTCTGCTCTTCCCTGGATGTGTTACATTGACAGAGTGGGGTCAGTCTGCTGTTCCCTGTGTGTGTTATATTGACAGAGTGGGGTCAGTCTGCTCTTCCCTGTGTGTGTTACATTGACAGAGAGCGGTCAGTCTGCTCTTCCCTGGGTGTGTTACATTGACAGAGTGGGGTCAGTCAGTTCTTCCCTGGATGTGTTACATTGACAGAGTGAGGTCAGTCTGCTCTTCCCTGGATGTGTTACATTGACAGAGTGAGGTCAGTCTGCTCTTCCCTGGGTGTGTTACATTGACAGAGAGCGGCCAGTCTGCACTTACCTGGGGGTGTTACATAGACAGAGAGCGGTCAGTCTGCTCTTCCCTGGGTGGGTTACATTGACAGAGTGGGGTCAGTCTGCTCTTCACTCGGAGTGTTACATTGACAGAGAGCGGTCAGTCTGCTCTTTCCTGGATGTGTTTCATTCACAGAGTGAGGTCAGTCTGCTCTACCCTGGGTGTGTTACATTGACAGAGTGGGGTCAGTCTGCTCTTCGCTGGGTTAGTTACATTGACAGAGTGGGGTCAGTCTGCTCTTCCCTGGGTGTGTTACATTGACAGAGTGGGTTCAGTCTGCTCTTCCCTGGGTGTGTTACATTGACAGAGTGGGGTCAGTCAGCTCTTCCCTGTATGTGTTACATTGACAGAGTGAGGTCAGTCTGCTCTTCCCTGGGTGTGTTACAGTGACAGATTGGGGTCAGTCTGCTCTTCCCTGCGTTTGTTACATTTGCAGAGTGGGGTCAGTCTGCTCTTCCCTTGGTGTGTTACATTGACAGAGTGGGGTCAGTCTGACCTTCCCTGGGTGTGTTACATTCACAGAGTGGGGTCAGTCTGCTCTTCCCTAGGTGTGTTACAGTGACAGTGTGGGGTCAGTCTGCTCTTCCCTGGGTGGGTTACATTCACAGAGTGTGGTCAGTCTGCTCTTCCCTGGGTGTGTTACATTGAAAGAGTGAGGTCAGTCTGCTCTTCCCTGGATGTGTTACATTGACAGAGTGGGGTCAGTCTGCTGTTCCCTGTGTGTGTTATATTGACAGAGTGGGGTCAGTCTGCTCTTCCCTGTGTGTGTTACATTGACAGAGAGCGGTCAGTCTGCTCTTCCCTGGGTGTGTTACATTGACAGAGTGGGGTCAGTCAGTTCTTCCCTGGATGTGTTACATTGACAGAGTGAGGTCAGTCTGCTCTTCCCTGGATGTGTTACATTGACAGAGTGAGGTCAGTCTGCTCTTCCCTGGGTGTGTTACATTGACAGAGAGCGGCCAGTCTGCACTTACCTGGGGGTGTTACATAGACAGAGAGCGGTCAGTCTGCTCTTCCCTGGGTGGGTTACATTGACAGAGTGGGGTCAGTCTGCTCTTTCCTGGATGTGTTTCATTCACAGAGTGAGGTCAGTCTGCTCTACCCTGGGTGTGTCACATTGACAGAGTGCGGTCAGTCTGCTCTTCCCTGGGTGGGTTACATTGACAGAGTGGGGTCAGTCTGCCCTTCCCTGGGTGTGTTACATTGACAGAGTGGGGTCATTCTGCTCTTACCTGGGTGTGTTACATTGACAGAGTGGGGTTAGTCTGTTTTTCTCTGGGTGTCTTACATTGACAGAGTGGGGTCAGTCAGCTCTTCCCTGGGTGTGTTACATTGACAGAGTGGGGTCAGTCTGCTCTTCCCTGTGTGTGTTACATTGACAGAGTGGGGTCAGTCTGCTCTTCCCTGGTTGTGTTACATTGACAGAGTGGGGTCAGTCTGCTCTTCCCTCGGTGTGTTACACTGACAGAGTGGGGTCAGTCTGCCCTTCCCTGGGTGGGTTACATAGACAGAGTGGGGTCAGTCTGCTCTTCCCTGGGTGTGTTACATTGACAGTGTGGGGTCAGTCTGCTCTTCCCTGGGTGGGTTACATTGACAGAGTGGGGTCAGTCTGCTCTTCGCTGGGTTTGTTACATTGACAGAGTGGGGTCAGTCTGCTCTTCCCTGGGTGTGTTACATTGACAGAGTGGGTTCAGTCTGCTCTTCCCTGGGTGTGTTACATTGACAGAGTGGGGTCAGTCAGCTCTTCCCTGGATGTTTTACATTGACAGAGTGAGGTCAGTCTGCTCTTCCCTGGGTGTGTTACACTGACAGAGTGGGGTCAGTCTGCTCTTCCCTGGGTGTGTTACAGTGACAGATTGGGGTCAGTCTGCTCTTCCCTGCGTGTGTTACATTTGCAGAGTGGGGTCAGTCTGCTCTTCCCTTGGTGGGTTACATTGACAGAGTGGGGTCAGTCTGCTCTTCCCTGGGTGTGTTACATTCACAGAGTGGGGTCAGTCTGCTCTTCCCTAGGTGTGTTACAGTGACAGTGTGGGGTCAGTCTGCTCTTCCCTGGGTGGGTTACATTCACAGAGTGAGGTCAGTCTGCTCTTCCCTGGGTGTGTTACATTGACAGAGTGGGGTCAGTCTGCTCTTCCCTGTGTGTGTTACAGTGACAGAGTGGGGTCAGTCTGCTCTTCCCTGTGTGTGTTACAGTGACAGAGAGCGGTAAGTCTGCTCTTCCCTGTGTGTGCTACATTGACAGAGTGGGGTCAGTCTGCTCTTCCCTGGGTGTGTTACATTGACAGAGAGCGGTCAGTCTGCTCGTCCCTGGGTGTGTTACATTGACAGAGTGGGGTCAGTCAGTTCTTCCCTGGATGTGTTACATTGACAGAGTGAGGTCAGTCTGCTCTTGCCTGGATGTGTTTCATTGACAGAGTGAGGTCAGTCTGCTCTTCCCTGGGTGTGTTACATTGACAGAGTGGCGTCAGTCTGCTCTTCCTTGGGTGTGTTACATTGACAGAGTGTGGTCAGTCTGCTCTTCCCTGTGTGTGTTACATTGACAGAGTGGGGTCAGTCTGCTCTTCCCTGGATGTGTTACATTGACAGAGTGGGGTCAGTCTGCTCTTTCCTGGGTGTGTTACATTGACAGAGTGGGTTGAGTCTGCTCTTCCCTGGGTGTGTTACATTGACAGAGTGGGGTCAGTCTGCTCTTCCCTGGGTGAGTTACATTGACTGGGTGCGGTCAATCTGGTCTTCCCTGGGTGTGTAATGTTGACGGAGTGGGTTGAGTCTGCTCTTCCCTGGGTGTGTTACATTGACAGAGTGGGGTCAGTCTGCTCTTCCCTGGGTGTGTAACACTGATAGAGTGCGGTCAGTCTTCTCTTCCCTGGGTGTGTTACATTGACAGAGTGCGGTCAGTCTGCTCTTCCCTGGGTGTGTAATATTGACAGAGTGGGGTCAGTCTGCTCTTCCCTGGGTGTGTTACATTAACAGAGTGGGGTCAGTCTGCTCTTCCCTGGGTGTGTTACATTGACAGAGTGGGGTCAGTCTGCTCTTGCCTGGGTGTGTTACATTGACAGAGTGGGGTCAGTCTGCTGTTCCCTGGGTGTGTTACATTGTCAAAGTGGGTTCAGTCTGCTCTTCCCTGGGTGTGTAATATTGACAGAGTGGGGTCAGTCTGCTCTTCCCTGGGTGTGTAATATTGAGAGAGTGGTGTCAGTCTGCTCTTCCCTGGGTGTGTTACATTGACAGAGTGAGGTCAGTCTGCTCTTCCCTGGGTGTGTTACATTGACAGAGTGGGGTCTGTCTGCTTTTCCATGGGTGGGTTACATTGTCAGAGTGGGGTCAGTCTGCTCTTCCCTGCGTGTGTTACATTTGCAAAGTGGGGTCAGTCTGCTCTTCCCTGGGTGTGTTATATTGACAGAGTGGGGTTAGTCTGCTCTTCCCTGGGTGTGTTACATTGACAGAGTGGGGTCAGTCTGCTCTTCCCTGCGTGTGTTACATTGACAGAGTGGGGTCAGTCTGCTCTTGCCTGGGTGTGTTACATTGACAGAGTGGGGTCAGTCTGCTGTTCCCTGGGTGTGTTACATTGTCAAAGTGGGTTCAGTCTGCTCTTCCCTGGGTGTGTAATATTGACAGAGTGGGGTAAGTCTGCTCTTCCCTGGGTGTGTTATATTGACAGAGTGGGGTTAGTCTGCTCTTCCCTGGGTGTGTTACATTGACAGAGTGGGGTCAGTCTGCTCTTCCCTGCGTGTGTTACATTGACAGAGTGAGGTCAGTCTGCTCTTCCCTAGGTGTGTTACATTGACAGAGTGGGGTCAGTCTGCTCTTTCCTCGGTGTGTGACATTGACAGAGTGGGGTCAGTCTGCTCTTCCCTGGGTGTGTAATATTGACAGAGTGGGGTCAGTCTGCTCTTCCCTGGGTGTGTTACATTGACAGAGTGAGGTCAGTCTGCTCTTCCCTGGGTGTGTTACATTGACAGAGTGGGGTCTGTCTGCTTTTCCATGGATGGGTTACATTGTCAGAGTGGGGTCAGTCTGCTCTTCCCTGCGTGTGTTACATTTACAAAGTGGGGTCAGTCTGCTCTTCCCTGGGTGTGTTATATTGACAGAGTGGGGTTAGTCTGCTCTTCCTTGGGTGTGTTACATTGACAGAGTGGGGTCAGTCTGCTCTTCCCTGCGTGAGTTACATTGACAGAGTGAGGTCAGTCTGCTCTTCCCGAGGTGTGTTACATTGACAGAGTGGGGTCAGTCTGCTTTTCCATGGGTGGGTTACATTGTCAGAGTGGGGTCAGTCTGCTCTTCCCTGGGTGTGTTAGACTGACAGTGTTGGGTCAGTCTGCTCTTCTCTGGGTGTGTTACATTAACAGAGTGAGGTCAGTCTGCGCTTTCCTCGGTGTGTTACATTGACAGAGTGGGGTCAGTCTGCTCTTCCCTGGGTGTGTTACATTGACAGAGTGGGGTCAGTCTGCTCTTTCCTGGGTGTGTTACATTGACAGAGTGGGGTCAGTCTGCTCTTCCCTGGGTGTGTTATACTGACAGTGTTGGGTCAGTCTGCTCTTCTCTGGGTGTGTTACATTAACAGAGTGAGGTCAGTCTGCTCTTCCCTGGGTGTCTTACATTGACAGAGTGGGGTCAGTCTGCTCTTCCCTGGGTGTGTTACAGTGACAGAGTGGGGTCAGTCTACTCTTCCCTGGGGTTGTTACATTGACAGAGTGGGGTCACTCTGCTCTTGCCTGGGTGTCTGACATTGACAGTGTGGCGTCAGTCTGCTCTTCCCTGGGTGTGTTACATTGACAGATTGGGGTCAGTCTGCTCTTCCCTGGGTGTGTTTCATTGACAGAGTGGGATCAGTCTGCTCTTCCCTGGGTGTGTTACATTGACAGAGTGGGGTCAGTCTGCTCTTGCTTGGGTGTGTTACATTGACAGAGTGGGGTCAGTCTGCTCATCGCTGGGTTAGTTACATTGACAGAGTGGGGTCAGTCTGCTCTTCCCTGGGTGTGTTACATTGACAGAGTGGGTTCAGTCTGCTCTTCCCTGGGTGTGTTACATTGACAGAGTGGGGTCAGTCAGCTCTTCCCTGGATGTGTTACATTGACAGAGTGAGGTCAGTCTGCTCTTCCCTGGGTGTGTTACACTGACAGAGTGGGGTCAGTCTGCTCTTCCCTGGGTGTGTTACAGTGACAGATTGGGGTCAGTCTGCTCTTCCCTGCGTGTGTTACATTTGCAGAGTGGGGTCAGTCTGCTCTTCCCTTGGTGTGTTACATTCACAGAGTGGGGTCAGTCTGCTCTTCCCTGGGTGGGTTACATTCACAGAGTGTGGTCAGTCTGCTCTTCCCTGGGTGTGTTACATTGAAAGAGTGAGGTCAGTCTGCTCTTCCCTGGATGTGTTACATTGACAGAGAGCGGTCAGTCTGCTCTTCCCTGGGTGTGTTACATTGACAGAGTGGGGTCAGTCAGTTTTTCCCTGGATGTGTTACATTGACAGAGTGAGGTCAGTCTGCTCTTCCCTGGATGTGTTACATTGACAGAGTGAGGTCAGTCTGCTCTTCCCTGGGTGTGTTACATTGACAGAGAGCGGCCAGTCTGCACTTACCTGGGGGTGTTACATAGACAGAGAGCGGTCAGTCTGCTCTTCCCTGGGTGGGTTACATTGACAGAGTGGGGTCAGTCTGCTCTTCACTCGGTGTGTTACATTGACAGAGAGCGGTCAGTCTGCTCTTTCCTGGATGTGTTACATTCACAGAGTGAGGTCAGTCTGCTCTACCCTGGGTGTGTCACATTGACAGAGTGCGGTCAGTCTGCTCTTCCCTGGGTGGGATACATTGACAGAGTGGGGTCAGTCTGCCCTTCCCTGGGTGTGTTACATTGACAGAGTGGGGTCATTCTGCTCTTACCTGGGTGTGTTACATTGACAGAGTGGGGTTAGACTGTTTTTCTCTGGGTGTCTTACATTGACAGAGTGGGGTCAGTCAGCTCTTCCCTGGGTGTGTTACATTGACAGAGTGGGGTCAGTCTGCTCTTCCCTGGGTGTGTTACATTGACAGAGTGGGGTCAGTCTGCTCTTCCCTGGTTGTGTTACATTGACAGAGTGGGGTCAGTCTGCTCTTCCCTCGGTGTGTTACACTGACAGAGTGGGGTCAGTCTGCCCTTCCCTGGGTGGGTTACATAGACAGAGTGGGGTCAGTCTGCTCTTCCCTGGGTGTGTTACATTGACAGGGTGGGGTCAGTCTGCTCTTCCCTGGGTGGGTTACATTGACAGAGTGGGGTCAGTCTGCTCTTCGCTGGGTTTGTTACATTGACAGAGTGGGGTCAGTCTGCTCTTCCCTGGGTGTGTTACATTGACAGAGTGGGTTCAGTCTGCTCTTCCCTGGGTGTGTTACATTGACAGAGTGGGGTCAGTCAGCTCTTCCCTGGATGTTTTACATTGACAGATTGAGGTCAGTCTGCTCTTCCCTGGGTGTGTTACACTGACAGAGTGGGGTCAGTCTGCTCTTCCCTGGGTGTGTTACAGTGACAGATTGGGGTCAGTCTGCTCTTCCCTGCGTGTGTTACATTTGCAGAGTGGGGTCAGTCTGCTCTTCCCTTGGTGGGTTACATTGACAGAGTGGGGTCAGTCTGCTCTTCCCTGGGTGTGTTACATTCACAGAGTGGGGTCAGTCTGCTCTTCCCTAGGTGTGTTACAGTGACAGTGTGGGGTCAGTCTGCTCTTCCCTGGGTGGGTTACATTCACAGAGTGTGGTCAGTCTGCTCTTCCCTGGGTGTGTTACATTGACAGAGTGGGGTCAGTCTGCTCTTCCCTGTGTGTGTTACATTGACAGAGTGGGGTCAGTCTGCTCTTCCCTGTGTGTGTTACAGTGACAGAGAGCGGTAAGTCTGCTCTTCCCTGTGTGTGCTACATTGACAGAGTGGGGTCAGTCTGCTCTTCCCTGGGTGTGTTACATTGACAGAGTGGGGTCAGTCAGCTCTTCCCTGGATGTGTTACATTGTCAGAGTGAGGTCAGTCTGCTCTTCCCTGGGTGTGTTACACTGACAGAGTGGGGTCAGTCTGCTCTTCCCTGGGTGTGTTACAGTGACAGATTGGGGTCAGTCTGCTCTTCCCTGCGTGTGTTACATTTGCAGAGTGGGATCAGTCTGCTCTTCCCTTGGTGTGTTACATTGACAGAGTGGGGTCAGTCTGACCTTCCCTGGGTGTGTTACATTCACAGAGTGGGGTCAGTCTGCTCTTCCCTAGGTGTGTTACAGTGACAGTGTGGGGTCAGTCTGCTCTTCCCTGGGTGGGTTACATTCACAGAGTGTGGTCAGTCTGCTCTTCCCTGGGTGTGTTACATTGAAAGAGTGAGGTCAGTCTGCTCTTCCCTGGATGTGTTACATTGACAGAGTGGGGTCAGTCTGCTGTTCCCTGTGTGTGTTATATTGACAGAGTGGGGTCAGTCTGCTCTTCCCTGTGTGTGTTACATTGACAGAGAGCGGTCAGTCTGCTCTTCCCTGGGTGTGTTACATTGACAGAGTGGGGTCAGTCAGTTTTTCCCTGGATGTGTTACATTGACAGAGTGAGGTCAGTCTGCTCTTCCCTGGATGTGTTACATTGACAGAGTGAGGTCAGTCTGCTCTTCCCTGGGTGTGTTACATTGACAGAGAGCGGCCAGTCTGCACTTACCTGGGGGTGTTACATAGACAGAGAGCGGTCAGTCTGCTCTTCCCTGGGTGGGTTACATTGACAGAGTGGGGTCAGTCTGCTCTTCACTCGGTGTGTTACATTGACAGAGAGCGGTCAGTCTGCTCTTTCCTGGATGTGTTACATTCACAGAGTGAGGTCAGTCTGCTCTACCCTGGGTGTGTCACATTGACAGAGTGCGGTCAGTCTGCTCTTCCCTGGGTGGGATACATTGACAGAGTGGGGTCAGTCTGCCCTTCCCTGGGTGTGTTACATTGACAGAGTGGGGTCATTCTGCTCTTACCTGGGTGTGTTACATTGACAGAGTGGGGTTAGTCTGTTTTTCTCTGGGTGTCTTACATTGACAGAGTGGGGTCAGTCAGCTCTTCCCTGGGTGTGTTACATTGACAGAGTGGGGTCAGTCTGCTCTTCCCTGGGTGTGTTACATTGACAGAGTGGGGTCAGTCTGCTCTTCCCTGGTTGTGTTACATTGACAGAGTGGGGTCAGTCTGCTCTTCCCTCGGTGTGTTACACTGACAGAGTGGGGTCAGTCTGCCCTTCCCTGGGTGGGTTACATAGACAGAGTGGGGTCAGTCTGCTCTTCCCTGGGTGTGTTACATTGACAGGGTGGGGTCAGTCTGCTCTTCCCTGGGTGGGTTACATTGACAGAGTGGGGTCAGTCTGCTCTTCGCTGGGTTTGTTACATTGACAGAGTGGGGTCAGTCTGCTCTTCCCTGGGTGTGTTACATTGACAGAGTGGGTTCAGTCTGCTCTTCCCTGGGTGTGTTACATTGACAGAGTGGGGTCAGTCAGCTCTTCCCTGGATGTTTTACATTGACAGAGTGAGGTCAGTCTGCTCTTCCCTGGGTGTGTTACACTGACAGAGTGGGGTCAGTCTGCTCTTCCCTGGGTGTGTTACAGTGACAGATTGGGGTCAGTCTGCTCTTCCCTGCGTGTGTTACATTTGCAGAGTGGGGTCAGTCTGCTCTTCCCTTGGTGGGTAACATTGACAGAGTGGGGTCAGTCTGCTCTTCCCTGGGTGTGTTACATTCACAGAGTGGGGTCAGTCTGCTCTTCCCTAGGTGTGTTACAGTGACAGTGTGGGGTCAGTCTGCTCTTCCCTGGGTGGGTTACATTCACAGAGTGTGGTCAGTCTGCTCTTCCCTGGGTGTGTTACATTGACAGAGTGGGGTCAGTCTGCTCTTCCCTGTGTGTGTTACATTGACAGAGTGGGGTCAGTCTGCTCTTCCCTGTGTGTGTTACAGTGACAGAGAGCGGTAAGTCTGCTCTTCCCTGTGTGTGCTACATTGACAGAGTGGGGTCAGTCTGCTCTTCCCTGGGTGTGTTACATTGACAGAGAGCGGTCAGTCTGCTCTTCCCTGGGTGTGTTACATTGACAGAGTGGGGTCAGTCAGTTCTTCCCTGGATGTGTTACATTGACAGAGTGAGGTCAGTCTGCTCTTGCCTGGATGTGTTTCATTGACAGAGTGAGGTCAGTCTGCTCTTCCCTGGGTGTGTTACATTGACAGAGTGGCGTCAGTCGGCTCTTCCTTGGGTGTGTTACATTGACAGAGTGTGGTCAGTCTGCTCTTCCCTGGATGTGTTACATTGACAGAGTGGGGTCAGTCTTTTCTTTCCTGGGTGTGTTACATTGACAGAGTGGGTTGAGTCTGCTCTTCCCTGGGTGTGTTACATTGACAGAGTGGGGTCAGTCTGCTCTTCCCTGGGTGTGTTACATTGACTGGGTGCGGTCAATCTGGTCTTCCCTGGGTGTGTAATGTTGACGGAGTGGGTTGAGTCTGCTCTTCCCTGGGTGTGTTACATTGACAGAGTGGGGTCAGTCTGCTCTTCCCTGGGTGTGTTACATTGACTGGGTGCGGTCAATCTGGTCTTCTCTGGGTGTGTAATGTTGACGGAGTGGGTTGAGTCTGCTCTTCCCTGGGTGTGTTACATTGACAGAGTGGGGTCAGTCTGCTCTTCCCTGGGTGTGTAACACTGATAGAGTGCGGTCAGTCTTCTCTTCCCTGGGTGTGTTACATTGACAGAGTGCGGTCAGTCTGCTCTTCCCTGGGTGTGTAATATTGACAGAGTGGGGTCAGTCTGCTCTTCCCTGGGTGTGTTACATTAACAGAGTGGGGTCAGTCTGCTCTTCCCTGGGTGTGTTACATTGACAGAGTGGGGTCACTCTGCTCTTGCCTGGGTGTCTTACATTGACAGTGTGGCGTCAGTCTGCTCTTCCCTGGGTGTGTTACATTGACAGATTGGGGTCAGTCTGCTCTTCCCTGGGTGTGTTTCATTGACAGAGTGGGATCAGTCTGCTCTTCCCTGTGTGTGTTACATTGACAGAGTGGGGTCAGTCTGCTCTTGCCTGGGTGTGTTACATTGACAGAGTGGGGTCAGTCTGCTGTTCCCTGGGTGTGTTACATTGTCAAAGTGGGTTCAGTCTGCTCTTCCCTGGGTGTGTAATATTGACAGAGTGGGGTCAGTCTGCTCTTCCCTGGGTGTGTAATATTGAGAGAGTGGGGTCAGTCTGCTCTTCCCTGGGTGTGTTACATTGACAGAGTGAGGTCAGTCTGCTCTTCCCTGGGTGTGTTACATTGACAGAGTGGGGTCTGTCTGCTTTTCCATGGGTGGGTTACATTGTCAGAGTGGGGTCAGTCTGCTCTTCCCTGCGTGTGTTACATTTGCAAAGTGGGGTCAGTCTGCTCTTCCCTGGGTGTGTTATATTGACAGAGTGGGGTTAGTCTGCTCTTCCCTGGGTGTGTTACATTGACAGATTGGGGTCAGTCTGCTCTTCCCTGCGTGTGTTACATTGACAGAGTGAGGTCAGTCTGCTCTTCCCTAGGTGTGTTACATTGACAGAGTGGGGTCAGTCTGCTCTTCCCTGGGTGTGTTACATTGACTGGGTGCGGTCAATCTGGTCTTCCCTGGGTGTGTAATGTTGACGGAGTGGGTTGAGTCTGCTCTTCCCTGGGTGTGTTACATTGACAGAGTGGGGTCAGTCAGCTCTTCCCTGGATGTTTTACATTGACAGAGTGAGGTCAGTCTGCTCTTCCCTGGGTGTGTTACACTGACAGAGTGGGGTCAGTCTGCTCTTCCCTGGGTGTGTTACAGTGACAGATTGGGGTCAGTCTGCTCTTCCCTGCGTGTGTTACATTTGCAGAGTGGGGTCAGTCTGCTCTTCCCTTGGTGGGTTACATTGACAGAGTGGGGTCAGTCTGCCCTTCCCTGGGTGTGTTACATTCACAGAGTGGGGTCAGTCTGCTCTTCCCTAGGTGTGTTACAGTGACAGTGTGGGGTCAGTCTGCTCTTCCCTGGGTGGGTTACATTCACAGAGTGTGGTCAGTCTGCTCTTCCCTGGGTGTGTTACATTGACAGAGTGGGGTCAGTCTGCTCTTCCCTGTGTGTGTTACATTGACAGAGTGGGGTCAGTCTGCTCTTCCCTGTGTGTGTTACAGTGACAGAGAGCGGTAAGTCTGCTCTTCCCTGTGTGTGCTACATTGACAGAGTGGGGTCAGTCTGCTCTTCCCTGGGTGTGTTACATTGACAGAGTGGGGTCAGTCAGCTCTTCCCTGGATGTGTTACATTGTCAGAGTGAGGTCAGTCTGCTCTTCCCTGGGTGTGTTACACTGACAGAGTGGGGTCAGTCTGCTCTTCCCTGGGTGTGTTACAGTGACAGATTGGGGTCAGTCTGCTCTTCCCTGCGTGTGTTACATTTGCAGAGTGGGGTCAGTCTGCTCTTCCCTTGGTGTGTTACATTGACAGAGTGGGGTCAGTCTGACCTTCCCTGGGTGTGTTACATTCACAGAGTGGGGTCAGTCTGCTCTTCCCTAGGTGTGTTACAGTGACAGTGTGGGGTCAGTCTGCTCTTCCCTGGGTGGGTTACATTCACAGAGTGTGGTCAGTCTGCTCTTCCCTGGGTGTGTTACATTGAAAGAGTGAGGTCAGTCTGCTCTTCCCTGGATGTGTTACATTGACAGAGTGGGGTCAGTCTGCTGTTCCCTGTGTGTGTTATATTGACAGAGTGGGGTCAGTCTGCTCTTCCCTGTGTGTGTTACATTGACAGAGAGCGGTCAGTCTGCTCTTCCCTGGGTGTGTTACATTGACAGATTGGGGTCAGTCAGTTTTTCCCTGGATGTGTTACATTGACAGAGTGGGGTCAGTCTGCTCTTCCCTGGATGTGTTACATTGACAGAGTGAGGTCAGTCTGCTCTTCCCTGGGTGTGTTACATTGACAGAGAGCGGCCAGTCTGCACTTACCTGGGGGTGTTACATAGACAGAGAGCGGTCAGTCTGCTCTTCCCTGGGTGGGTTACATTGACAGAGTGGGGTCAGTCTGCTCTTCACTCGGTGTGTTACATTGACAGAGAGCGGTCAGTCTGCTCTTTCCTGGATGTGTTACATTCACAGAGTGAGGTCAGTCTGCTCTACCCTGGGTGTGTCACATTGACAGAGTGCGGTCAGTCTGCTCTTCGCTGGGTTTGTTACATTGACAGAGTGGGGTCAGTCTGCTCTTCCCTGGGTGTGTTACATTGACAGAGTGGGGTCATTCTGCTCTTACCTGGGTGTGTTACATTGACAGAGTGGGGTTAGTCTGTTTTTCTCTGGGTGTCTTACATTGACAGAGTGGGGTCAGTCAGCTCTTCCCTGGGTGTGTTACATTGACAGAGTGGGGTCAGTCTGCTCTTCCCTGGGTGTGTTACATTGACAGAGTGGGGTCAGTCTGCTCTTCCCTGGTTGTGTTACATTGACAGAGTGGGGTCAGTCTGCTCTTCCCTCGGTGTGTTACACTGACAGAGTGGGGTCAGTCTGCCCTTCCCTGGGTGGGTTACATAGACAGAGTGGGGTCAGTCTGCTCTTCCCTGGGTGTGTTACATTGACAGGGTGGGGTCAGTCTGCTCTTCCCTGGGTGGGTTACATTGACAGAGTGGGGTCAGTCTGCTCTTCGCTGGGTTTGTTACATTGACAGAGTGGGGTCAGTCTGCTCTTCCCTGGGTGTGTTACATTGACAGAGTGGGTTCAGTCTGCTCTTCCCTGGGTGTGTTACATTGACAGAGTGGGGTCAGTCAGCTCTTCCCTGGATGTTTTACATTGACAGAGTGAGGTCAGTCTGCTCTTCCCTGGGTGTGTTACACTGACAGAGTGGGGTCAGTCTGCTCTTCCCTGGGTGTGTTACAGTGACAGATTGGGGTCAGTCTGCTCTTCCCTGCGTGTGTTACATTTGCAGAGTGGGGTCAGTCTGCTCTTCCCTTGGTGGGTAACATTGACAGAGTGGGGTCAGTCTGCTCTTCCCTGGGTGTGTTACATTCACAGAGTGGGGTCAGTCTGCTCTTCCCTAGGTGTGTTACAGTGACAGTGTGGGGTCAGTCTGCTCTTCCCTGGGTGGGTTACATTCACAGAGTGTGGTCAGTCTGCTCTTCCCTGGGTGTGTTACATTGACAGAGTGGGGTCAGTCTGCTCTTCCCTGTGTGTGTTACATTGACAGAGTGGGGTCAGTCTGCTCTTCCCTGTGTGTGTTACAGTGACAGAGAGCGGTAAGTCTGCTCTTCCCTGTGTGTGCTACATTGACAGAGTGGGGTCAGTCTGCTCTTCCCTGGGTGTGTTACATTGACAGAGAGCGGTCAGTCTGCTCTTCCCTGGGTGTGTTACATTGACAGAGTGGGGTCAGTCAGTTCTTCCCTGGATGTGTTACATTGACAGAGTGAGGTCAGTCTGCTCTTGCCTGGATGTGTTTCATTGACAGAGTGAGGTCAGTCTGCTCTTCCCTGGGTGTGTTACATTGACAGAGTGGCGTCAGTCGGCTCTTCCTTGGGTGTGTTACATTGACAGAGTGTGGTCAGTCTGCTCTTCCCTGGATGTGTTACATTGACAGAGTGGGGTCAGTCTTTTCTTTCCTGGGTGTGTTACATTGACAGAGTGGGTTGAGTCTGCTCTTCCCTGGGTGTGTTACATTGACAGAGTGGGGTCAGTCTGCTCTTCCCTGGGTGTGTTACATTGACTGGGTGCGGTCAATCTGGTCTTCCCTGGGTGTGTAATGTTGACGGAGTGGGTTGAGTCTGCTCTTCCCTGGGTGTGTTACATTGACAGAGTGGGGTCAGTCTGCTCTTCCCTGGGTGTGTTACATTGACTGGGTGCGGTCAATCTGGTCTTCTCTGGGTGTGTAATGTTGACGGAGTGGGTTGAGTCTGCTCTTCCCTGGGTGTGTTACATTGACAGAGTGGGGTCAGTCTGCTCTTCCCTGGGTGTGTAACACTGATAGAGTGCGGTCAGTCTTCTCTTCCCTGGGTGTGTTACATTGACAGAGTGCGGTCAGTCTGCTCTTCCCTGGGTGTGTAATATTGACAGAGTGGGGTCAGTCTGCTCTTCCCTGGGTGTGTTACATTAACAGAGTGGGGTCAGTCTGCTCTTCCCTGGGTGTGTTACATTGACAGAGTGGGGTCACTCTGCTCTTGCCTGGGTGTCTTACATTGACAGTGTGGCGTCAGTCTGCTCTTCCCTGGGTGTGTTACATTGACAGATTGGGGTCAGTCTGCTCTTCCCTGGGTGTGTTTCATTGACAGAGTGGGATCAGTCTGCTCTTCCCTGTGTGTGTTACATTGACAGAGTGGGGTCAGTCTGCTCTTGCCTGGGTGTGTTACATTGACAGAGTGGGGTCAGTCTGCTGTTCCCTGGGTGTGTTACATTGTCAAAGTGGGTTCAGTCTGCTCTTCCCTGGGTGTGTAATATTGACAGAGTGGGGTCAGTCTGCTCTTCCCTGGGTGTGTAATATTGAGAGAGTGGGGTCAGTCTGCTCTTCCCTGGGTGTGTTACATTGACAGAGTGAGGTCAGTCTGCTCTTCCCTGGGTGTGTTACATTGACAGAGTGGGGTCTGTCTGCTTTTCCATGGGTGGGTTACATTGTCAGAGTGGGGTCAGTCTGCTCTTCCCTGCGTGTGTTACATTTGCAAAGTGGGGTCAGTCTGCTCTTCCCTGGGTGTGTTATATTGACAGAGTGGGGTTAGTCTGCTCTTCCCTGGGTGTGTTACATTGACAGATTGGGGTCAGTCTGCTCTTCCCTGCGTGTGTTACATTGACAGAGTGAGGTCAGTCTGCTCTTCCCTAGGTGTGTTACATTGACAGAGTGGGGTCAGTCTGCTCTTCCCTGGGTGTGTTACATTGACTGGGTGCGGTCAATCTGGTCTTCCCTGGGTGTGTAATGTTGACGGAGTGGGTTGAGTCTGCTCTTCCCTGGGTGTGTTACATTGACAGAGTGGGGTCAGTCAGCTCTTCCCTGGATGTTTTACATTGACAGAGTGAGGTCAGTCTGCTCTTCCCTGGGTGTGTTACACTGACAGAGTGGGGTCAGTCTGCTCTTCCCTGGGTGTGTTACAGTGACAGATTGGGGTCAGTCTGCTCTTCCCTGCGTGTGTTACATTTGCAGAGTGGGGTCAGTCTGCTCTTCCCTTGGTGGGTTACATTGACAGAGTGGGGTCAGTCTGCCCTTCCCTGGGTGTGTTACATTCACAGAGTGGGGTCAGTCTGCTCTTCCCTAGGTGTGTTACAGTGACAGTGTGGGGTCAGTCTGCTCTTCCCTGGGTGGGTTACATTCACAGAGTGTGGTCAGTCTGCTCTTCCCTGGGTGTGTTACATTGACAGAGTGGGGTCAGTCTGCTCTTCCCTGTGTGTGTTACATTGACAGAGTGGGGTCAGTCTGCTCTTCCCTGTGTGTGTTACAGTGACAGAGAGCGGTAAGTCTGCTCTTCCCTGTGTGTGCTACATTGACAGAGTGGGGTCAGTCTGCTCTTCCCTGGGTGTGTTACATTGACAGAGTGGGGTCAGTCAGCTCTTCCCTGGATGTGTTACATTGTCAGAGTGAGGTCAGTCTGCTCTTCCCTGGGTGTGTTACACTGACAGAGTGGGGTCAGTCTGCTCTTCCCTGGGTGTGTTACAGTGACAGATTGGGGTCAGTCTGCTCTTCCCTGCGTGTGTTACATTTGCAGAGTGGGGTCAGTCTGCTCTTCCCTTGGTGTGTTACATTGACAGAGTGGGGTCAGTCTGACCTTCCCTGGGTGTGTTACATTCACAGAGTGGGGTCAGTCTGCTCTTCCCTAGGTGTGTTACAGTGACAGTGTGGGGTCAGTCTGCTCTTCCCTGGGTGGGTTACATTCACAGAGTGTGGTCAGTCTGCTCTTCCCTGGGTGTGTTACATTGAAAGAGTGAGGTCAGTCTGCTCTTCCCTGGATGTGTTACATTGACAGAGTGGGGTCAGTCTGCTGTTCCCTGTGTGTGTTATATTGACAGAGTGGGGTCAGTCTGCTCTTCCCTGTGTGTGTTACATTGACAGAGAGCGGTCAGTCTGCTCTTCCCTGGGTGTGTTACATTGACAGATTGGGGTCAGTCAGTTTTTCCCTGGATGTGTTACATTGACAGAGTGGGGTCAGTCTGCTCTTCCCTGGATGTGTTACATTGACAGAGTGAGGTCAGTCTGCTCTTCCCTGGGTGTGTTACATTGACAGAGAGCGGCCAGTCTGCACTTACCTGGGGGTGTTACATAGACAGAGAGCGGTCAGTCTGCTCTTCCCTGGGTGGGTTACATTGACAGAGTGGGGTCAGTCTGCTCTTCACTCGGTGTGTTACATTGACAGAGAGCGGTCAGTCTGCTCTTTCCTGGATGTGTTACATTCACAGAGTGAGGTCAGTCTGCTCTACCCTGGGTGTGTCACATTGACAGAGTGCGGTCAGTCTGCTCTTCCCTGGGTGGGATACATTGACAGAGTGGGGTCAGTCTGCCCTTCCCTGGGTGTGTTACATTGACAGAGTGGGGTCATTCTGCTCTTACCTGGGTGTGTTACATTGACAGAGTGGGGTTAGTCTGTTTTTCTCTGGGTGTCTTACATTGACAGAGTGGGGTCAGTCAGCTCTTCCCTGGGTGTGTTACATTGACAGAGTGGGGTCAGTCTGCTCTTCCATGGGTGTGTTACATTGACAGAGTGGGGTCAGTCTGCTCTTCCCTGGTTGTGTTACATTGACAGAGTGGGGTCAGTCTGCTCTTCCCTCGGTGTGTTACACTGACAGAGTGGGGTCAGTCTGCCCTTCCCTGGGTGGGTTACATAGACAGAGTGGGGTCAGTCTGCTCTTCCCTGGGTGTGTTACATTGACAGGGTGGGGTCAGTCTGCTCTTCCCTGGGTGGGTTACATTGACAGAGTGGGGTCAGTCTGCTCTTCGCTGGGTTTGTTACATTGACAGAGTGGGGTCAGTCTGCTCTTCCCTGGGTGTGTTACATTGACAGAGTGGGTTCAGTCTGCTCTTCCCTGGGTGTGTTACATTGACAGAGTGGGGTCAGTCAGCTCTTCCCTGGATGTTTTACATTGACAGAGTGAGGTCAGTCTGCTCTTCCCTGGGTGTGTTACACTGACAGAGTGGGGTCAGTCTGCTCTTCCCTGGGTGTGTTACAGTGACAGATTGGGGTCAGTCTGCTCTTCCCTGCGTGTGTTACATTTGCAGAGTGGGGTCAGTCTGCTCTTCCCTTGGTGGGTTACATTGACAGAGTGGGGTCAGTCTGCTCTTCCCTGGGTGTGTTACATTCACAGAGTGGGGTCAGTCTGCTCTTCCCTAGGTGTGTTACAGTGACAGTGTGGGGTCAGTCTGCTCTTCCCTGGGTGGGTTACATTCACAGAGTGTGGTCAGTCTGCTCTTCCCTGGGTGTGTTACATTGACAGAGTGGGGTCAGTCTGCTCTTCCCTGTGTGTGTTACATTGACAGAGTGGGGTCAGTCTGCTCTTCCCTGTGTGTGTTACAGTGACAGAGAGCGGTAAGTCTGCTCTTCCCTGTGTGTGCTACATTGACAGAGTGGGGTCAGTCTGCTCTTCCCTGGGTGTGTTACATTGACAGAGAGCGGTCAGTCTGCTCTTCCCTGGGTGTGTTACATTGACAGAGTGGGGTCAGTCAGTTCTTCCCTGGATGTGTTACATTGACAGAGTGAGGTCAGTCTGCTCTTGCCTGGATGTGTTTCATTGACAGAGTGAGGTCAGTCTGCTCTTCCCTGGGTGTGTTACATTGACAGAGTGGCGTCAGTCTGCTCTTCCTTGGGTGTGTTACATTGACAGAGTGTGGTCAGTCTGCTCTTCCCTGGTTGTGTTACATTGACAGAGTGGGGTCAGTCTGCTCTTCCCTCGGTGTGTTACACTGACAGAGTGGGGTCAGTCTGCCCTTCCCTGGGTGGGTTACATAGACAGAGTGGGGTCAGTCTGCTCTTCCCTGGGTGTGTTACATTGACAGGGTGGGGTCAGTCTGCTCTTCCCTGGGTGGGTTACATTGACAGAGTGGGGTCAGTCTGCTCTTCGCTGGGTTTGTTACATTGACAGAGTGGGGTCAGTCTGCTCTTCCCTGGGTGTGTTACATTGACAGAGTGGGTTCAGTCTGCTCTTCCCTGGGTGTGTTACATTGACAGAGTGGGGTCAGTCAGCTCTTCCCTGGATGTTTTACATTGACAGAGTGAGGTCAGTCTGCTCTTCCCTGGGTGTGTTACACTGACAGAGTGGGGTCAGTCTGCTCTTCCCTGGGTGTGTTACAGTGACAGATTGGGGTCAGTCTGCTCTTCCCTGCGTGTGTTACATTTGCAGAGTGTGGTCAGTCTGCTCTTCCCTTGGTGGGTTACATTGACAGAGTGGGGTCAGTCTGCTCTTCCCTGGGTGTGTTACATTCACAGAGTGGGGTCAGTCTGCTCTTCCCTAGGTGTGTTACAGTGACAGTGTGGGGTCAGTCTGCTCTTCCCTGGGTGGGTTACATTCACAGAGTGTGGTCAGTCTGCTCTTCCCTGGGTGTGTTACATTGACAGAGTGGGGTCAGTCTGCTCTTCCCTGTGTGTGTTACATTGACAGAGTGGGGTCAGTCTGCTCTTCCCTGTGTGTGTTACAGTGACAGAGAGCGGTAAGTCTGCTCTTCCCTGTGTGTGCTACATTGACAGAGTGGGGTCAGTCTGCTCTTCCCTGGGTGTGTTACATTGACAGAGAGCGGTCAGTCTGCTCTTCCCTGGGTGTGTTACATTGACAGAGTGGGGTCAGTCAGTTCTTCCCTGGATGTGTTACATTGACAGAGTGAGGTCAGTCTGCTCTTGCCTGGATGTGTTTCATTGACAGAGTGAGGTCAGTCTGCTCTTCCCTGGGTGTGCTACATTGACAGAGTGGCGTCAGTCTGCTCTTCCTTGGGTGTGTTACATTGACAGAGTGTGGTCAGTCTGCTCTTCCCTGTGTGTGTTACATTGACAGAGTGGGGTCAGTCTGCTCTTCCCTGGATGTATTACATTGACAGAGTGGGGTCAGTCTGCTCTTTCCTGGGTGTGTTACATTGACAGAGTGGGTTGAGTCTGCTCTTCCCTGGGTGTGTTACATTGACAGAGTGGGGTCAGTCTGCTCTTCCCTGGGTGTGTTACATTGACTGGGTGCGGTCAATCTGGTCTTCCCTGGGTGTGTAATGTTGACGGAGTGGGTTGAGTCTGCTCTTCCCTGGGTGTGTTACATTGACAGAGTGGGGTCAGTCTGCTCTTCCCTGGGTGTGTTACATTGACTGGGTGCGGTCAATCTGGTCTTCCCTGGGTGTGTAATGTTGACGGAGTGGGTTGAGTCTGCTCTTCCCTGGGTGTGTTACATTGACAGAGTGGGGTCAGTCTGCTCTTCCCTGGGTGTGTAACACTTATAGAGTGCGGTCAGTCTTCTCTTCGCTGGGTGTGTTACATTGACAGAGTGCGGTCAGTCTGCTCTTCCCTGGGTGTGTAATATTGACAGAGTGCGGTCAGTCTGCTCTTCCCTGGGTGTGTTACATTAACAGAGTGGGGTCAGTCTGCTCTTCCCTGGGTGTGTTACATTGACAGAGTGGGGTCACTCTGCTCTTGCCTGGGTGTCTTACATTGACAGTGTGGCGTCAGTCTGCTCTTCCCTGGGTGTGTTACATTGACAGATTGGGGTCAGTCTGCTCTTCCCTGGGTGTGTTTCATTGACAGAGTGGGATCAGTCTGCTCTTCCCTGGGTGTGTTACATTGACAGAGTGGGGTCAGTCTGCTCTTGCCTGGGTGTGTTACATTGACAGAGTGGGGTCAGTCTGCTGTTCCCTGGGTGTGTTACATTGTCAAAGTGGGTTCAGTCTGCTCTTCCCTGGGTGTGTAATATTGACAGAGTGGGGTCAATCTGCTCTTCCCTGGGTGTGTAATATTGAGAGAGTGGGGTCAGTCTGCTCTTCCCTGGGTGTGTTACATTGACAGAGTGAGGTCAGTCTGCTCTTCCCTGGGTGTGTTACATTGACAGAGTGGGGTCTGTCTGCTTTTCCATGGGTGGGTTACATTGTCAGAGTGGGCTCAGTCTGCTCTTCCCTGCGTGTGTTACATTTGCAAAGTGGGGTCCGTCTGCTCTTCCCTGGGTGTGTTATATTGACAGAGTGGGGTTAGTCTGCTCTTCCCTGGGTGTGTTACATTGACAGAGTGGGGTCAGTCTGCTCTTCCCTGCGTGTGTTACATTGACAGAGTGAGGTCAGTCTGCTCTTCCCTAGGTGTGTTACATTGACAGAGTGGGGTCAGTCTGCTCTTTCCTCGGTGTGTGACATTGACAGAGTGGGGTCAGTCTGCTCTTCCCTGGGTGTGTAATATTGACAGAGTGGGGTCAGTCTGCTCTTCCTTGGGTGGGATACATTGACAGAGTGGGGTCAGTCTGCCCTTCCCTGGGTGTGTTACATTGACAGAGTGGGGTCATTCTGCTCTTCCCTGTGTGTGTTACATTGACAGAGTGGGGTCAGTCTGCTCTTCCCTGTGTGTGTTACAGTGACAGAGAGCGGTAAGTCTGCTCTTCCCTGTGTGTGCTACATTGACAGAGTGGGGTCAGTCTGCTCTTCCCTGGGTGTGTTACATTGACAGAGAGCGGTCAGTCTGCTCTTCCCTGGGTGTGTTACATTGACAGAGTGGGGTCAGTCAGTTCTTCCCTGGATGTGTTACATTGACAGAGTGAGGTCAGTCTGCTCTTGCCTGGATGTGTTTCATTGACAGAGTGAGGTCAGTCTGCTCTTCCCTGGGTGTGTTACATTGACAGAGTGGCGTCAGTCTGCTCTTCCTTGGGTGTGTTACATTGACAGAGTGTGGTCAGTCTGCTCTTCCCTGGTTGTGTTACATTGACAGAGTGGGGTCAGTCTGCTCTTCCCTCGGTGTGTTACACTGACAGAGTGGGGTCAGTCTGCCCTTCCCTGGGTGGGTTACATAGACAGAGTGGGGTCAGTCTGCTCTTCCCTGGGTGTGTTACATTGACAGGGTGGGGTCAGTCTGCTCTTCCCTGGGTGGGTTACATTGACAGAGTGGGGTCAGTCTGCTCTTCGCTGGGTTTGTTACATTGACAGAGTGGGGTCAGTCTGCTCTTCCCTGGGTGTGTTACATTGACAGAGTGGGTTCAGTCTGCTCTTCCCTGGGTGTGTTACATTGACAGAGTGGGGTCAGTCAGCTCTTCCCTGGATGTTTTACATTGACAGAGTGAGGTCAGTCTGCTCTTCCCTGGGTGTGTTACACTGACAGAGTGGGGTCAGTCTGCTCTTCCCTGGGTGTGTTACAGTGACAGATTGGGGTCAGTCTGCTCTTCCCTGCGTGTGTTACATTTGCAGAGTGTGGTCAGTCTGCTCTTCCCTTGGTGGGTTACATTGACAGAGTGGGGTCAGTCTGCTCTTCCCTGGGTGTGTTACATTCACAGAGTGGGGTCAGTCTGCTCTTCCCTAGGTGTGTTACAGTGACAGTGTGGGGTCAGTCTGCTCTTCCCTGGGTGGGTTACATTCACAGAGTGTGGTCAGTCTGCTCTTCCCTGGGTGTGTTACATTGACAGAGTGGGGTCAGTCTGCTCTTCCCTGTGTGTGTTACATTGACAGAGTGGGGTCAGTCTGCTCTTCCCTGTGTGTGTTACAGTGACAGAGAGCGGTAAGTCTGCTCTTCCCTGTGTGTGCTACATTGACAGAGTGGGGTCAGTCTGCTCTTCCCTGGGTGTGTTACATTGACAGAGAGCGGTCAGTCTGCTCTTCCCTGGGTGTGTTACATTGACAGAGTGGGGTCAGTCAGTTCTTCCCTGGATGTGTTACATTGACAGAGTGAGGTCAGTCTGCTCTTGCCTGGATGTGTTTCATTGACAGAGTGAGGTCAGTCTGCTCTTCCCTGGGTGTGCTACATTGACAGAGTGGCGTCAGTCTGCTCTTCCTTGGGTGTGTTACATTGACAGAGTGTGGTCAGTCTGCTCTTCCCTGTGTGTGTTACATTGACAGAGTGGGGTCAGTCTGCTCTTCCCTGGATGTATTACATTGACAGAGTGGGGTCAGTCTGCTCTTTCCTGGGTGTGTTACATTGACAGAGTGGGTTGAGTCTGCTCTTCCCTGGGTGTGTTACATTGACAGAGTGGGGTCAGTCTGCTCTTCCCTGGGTGTGTTACATTGACTGGGTGCGGTCAATCTGGTCTTCCCTGGGTGTGTAATGTTGACGGAGTGGGTTGAGTCTGCTCTTCCCTGGGTGTGTTACATTGACAGAGTGGGGTCAGTCTGCTCTTCCCTGGGTGTGTTACATTGACTGGGTGCGGTCAATCTGGTCTTCCCTGGGTGTGTAATGTTGACGGAGTGGGTTGAGTCTGCTCTTCCCTGGGTGTGTTACATTGACAGAGTGGGGTCAGTCTGCTCTTCCCTGGGTGTGTAACACTTATAGAGTGCGGTCAGTCTTCTCTTCGCTGGGTGTGTTACATTGACAGAGTGCGGTCAGTCTGCTCTTCCCTGGGTGTGTAATATTGACAGAGTGCGGTCAGTCTGCTCTTCCCTGGGTGTGTTACATTAACAGAGTGGGGTCAGTCTGCTCTTCCCTGGGTGTGTTACATTGACAGAGTGGGGTCACTCTGCTCTTGCCTGGGTGTCTTACATTGACAGTGTGGCGTCAGTCTGCTCTTCCCTGGGTGTGTTACATTGACAGATTGGGGTCAGTCTGCTCTTCCCTGGGTGTGTTTCATTGACAGAGTGGGATCAGTCTGCTCTTCCCTGGGTGTGTTACATTGACAGAGTGGGGTCAGTCTGCTCTTGCCTGGGTGTGTTACATTGACAGAGTGGGGTCAGTCTGCTGTTCCCTGGGTGTGTTACATTGTCAAAGTGGGTTCAGTCTGCTCTTCCCTGGGTGTGTAATATTGACAGAGTGGGGTCAATCTGCTCTTCCCTGGGTGTGTAATATTGAGAGAGTGGGGTCAGTCTGCTCTTCCCTGGGTGTGTTACATTGACAGAGTGAGGTCAGTCTGCTCTTCCCTGGGTGTGTTACATTGACAGAGTGGGGTCTGTCTGCTTTTCCATGGGTGGGTTACATTGTCAGAGTGGGCTCAGTCTGCTCTTCCCTGCGTGTGTTACATTTGCAAAGTGGGGTCCGTCTGCTCTTCCCTGGGTGTGTTATATTGACAGAGTGGGGTTAGTCTGCTCTTCCCTGGGTGTGTTACATTGACAGAGTGGGGTCAGTCTGCTCTTCCCTGCGTGTGTTACATTGACAGAGTGAGGTCAGTCTGCTCTTCCCTAGGTGTGTTACATTGACAGAGTGGGGTCAGTCTGCTCTTTCCTCGGTGTGTGACATTGACAGAGTGGGGTCAGTCTGCTCTTCCCTGGGTGTGTAATATTGACAGAGTGGGGTCAGTCTGCTCTTCCTTGGGTGGGATACATTGACAGAGTGGGGTCAGTCTGCCCTTCCCTGGGTGTGTTACATTGACAGAGTGGGGTCATTCTGCTCTTACCTGGGTGTGTTACATTGACAGAGTGGGGTTAGTCTGTTTTTCCCTGGGTGTCTTACATTGACAGAGTGGGGTCAGTCAGCTCTTCCCTGGGTGTGTTACATTGACAGAGTGGGGTCAGTCTGCTCTTCCCTGGGTGTGTTACATTGACAGAGTGGGGTCAGTCTGCTCTTCCCTGGTTGTGTTACATTGACAGAGTGGGGTCAGTCAGCTCTTCCCTCGGTGTGTTACACTGACAGAGTGGGGTCAGTCTGCCCTTCCCTGGGTGGGTTACATAGACAGAGTGGGGTCAGTCTGCTCTTCCCTGGGTGTGTTACATTGACAGGGTGGGGTCAGTCTGCTCTTCCCTGGGTGGGTTACATTGACAGAGTGGGGTCAGTCTGCTCTTCGCTGGGTTTGTTACATTGACAGAGTGGGGTCAGTCTGCTCTTCCCTGGGTGTGTTACATTGACAGAGTGGGTTCAGTCTGCTCTTCCCTGGGTGTGTTACATTGACAGAGTGGGGTCAGTCAGCTCTTCCCTGGATGTTTTACATTGACAGAGTGAGGTCAGTCTGCTCTTCCCTGGGTGTGTTACACTGACAGAGTGGGGTCAGTCTGCTCTTCCCTGGGTGTGTTACAGTGACAGATTGGGGTCAGTCTGCTCTTCCCTGCGTGTGTTACATTTGCAGAGTGGGGTCAGTCTGCTCTTCCCTTGGTGGGTAACATTGACAGAGTGGGGTCAGTCTGCTCTTCCCTGGGTGTGTTACATTCACAGAGTGGGGTCAGTCTGCTCTTCCCTAGGTGTGTTACAGTGACAGTGTGGGGTCAGTCTGCTCTTCCCTGGGTGGGTTACATTCACAGAGTGTGGTCAGTCTGCTCTTCCCTGGGTGTGTTACATTGACAGAGTGGGGTCAGTCTGCTCTTCCCTGTGTGTGTTACATTGACAGAGTGGGGTCAGTCTGCTCTTCCCTGTGTGTGTTACAGTGACAGAGAGCGGTAAGTCTGCTCTTCCCTGTGTGTGCTACATTGACAGAGTGGGGTCAGTCTGCTCTTCCCTGGGTGTGTTACATTGACAGAGAGCGGTCAGTCTGCTCTTCCCTGGGTGTGTTACATTGACAGAGTGAGGTCAGTCTGCTCTTGCCTGGATGTGTTTCATTGACAGAGTGAGGTCAGTCTGCTCTTCCCTGGGTGTGTTACATTGACAGAGTGGCGTCAGTCGGCTCTTCCTTGGGTGTGTTACATTGACAGAGTGTGGTCAGTCTGCTCTTCCCTGGATGTGTTACTTTGACAGAGTGGGGTCAGTCTTTTCTTTCCTGGGTGTGTTACATTGACAGAGTGGGTTGAGTCTGCTCTTCCCTGGGTGTGTTACATTGACAGAGTGGGGTCAGTCTGCTCTTCCCTGGGTGTGTTACATTGACTGGGTGCGGTCAATCTGGTCTTCCCTGGGTGTGTAATGTTGACGGAGTGGGTTGAGTCTGCTCTTCCCTGGGTGTGTTACATTGACAGAGTGGGGTCAGTCTGCTCTTCCCTGGGTGTGTTACATTGACTGGGTGCGGTCAATCTGGTCTTCTCTGGGTGTGTAATGTTGACGGAGTGGGTTGAGTCAGCTCTTCCCTGGGTGTGTAACATTGACAGAGTGGGGTCAGTCTGCTCTTCCCTGGGTGTGTAACACTGATAGAGTGCGGTCAGTCTTCTCTTCCCTGGGTGTGTTACATTGACAGAGTGCGGTCAGTCTGCTCTTCCCTGGGTGTGTAATATTGACAGAGTGGGGTCAGTCTGCTCTTCCCTGGGTGTGTTACATTAACAGAGTGGGGTCAGTCTGCTCTTCCCTGGGTGTGTTACATTGACAGAGTGGGGTCACTCTGCTCTTGCCTGGGTGTCTTACATTGACAGTGTGGCGTCAGTCTGCTCTTCCCTGGGTGTGTTACATTGACAGATTGGGGTCAGTCTGCTCTTCCCTGGGTGTGTTTCATTGACAGAGTGGGATCAGTCTGCTCTTCCCTGGGTGTGTTACATTGACAGAGTGGGGTCAGTCTGCTCTTGCCTGGGTGTGTTACATTGACAGAGTGGGGTCAGTCTGCTGTTCCCTGGGTGTGTTACATTGTCAAAGTGGGTTCAGTCTGCTCTTCCCTGGGTGTGTAATATTGACAGAGTGGGGTCAGTCTGCTCTTCCCTGGGTGTGTAATATTGAGAGAGTGGGGTCAGTCTGCTCTTCCCTGGGTGTGTTACATTGACAGAGTGAGGTCAGTCTGCTCTTCCCTGGGTGTGTTACATTGACAGAGTGGGGTCTGTCTGCTTTTCCATGGGTGGGTTACATTGTCAGAGTGGGGTCAGTCTGCTCTTCCCTGCGTGTGTTACATTTGCAAAGTGGGGTCAGTCTGCTCTTCCCTGGGTGTGTTATATTGACAGAGTGGGGTTAGTCTGCTCTTCCCTGGGTGTGTTACATTGACAGATTGGGGTCAGTCTGCTCTTCCCTGCGTGTGTTACATTGACAGAGTGAGGTCAGTCTGCTCTTCCCTAGGTGTGTTACATTGACAGAGTGGGGTCAGTCTGCTCTTTCCTCGGTGTGTGACATTGACAGAGTGGGGTCAGTCTGCTCTTCCCTGGGTGTGTAATATTGACAGAGTGGGGTCAGTCTGCTCTTCCTTGGGTGTGTCACATTGACAGAGTGAGGTCAGTCTGCTCTTCCCTGGGTGTGTTACATTTACAAAGTGGGGTCTGTCTGCTCTTCCCTGGGTGTGTTATATTGACAGAGTGGGGTTAGTCTGCTCTTCCCTGGGTGTGTTACATTGACAGAGTGGGGTCAGTCTGCTCTTCCCTGCGTGAGTTACATTGACAGAGTGAGGTCAGTCTGCTCTTCCCGAGGTGTGTTACATTGACAGAGTGGGGTCAGTCTGCTTTTCCATGGGTGGGTTACATTGTCAGAGTGAGGTCAGTCTGCTCTTCCCTGGGTGTGTTACATTGACGAGTGGGGTCAGTCTGCTTTTCCATGGGTGTGTTACATTGTCAGAGTGGGGTCAGTCTGCTCTTCCCTGGGTGTGTTAGACTGACAGTGTTGGGTCAGTCTGCTCTTCTCTGGGTGTGTTACATTAACAGAGTGAGGTCAGTCTGCTCTTCCCTGGGTGTCTTACATTGACAGAGTGGAGTCAGTCTGCTCTTCCCTGGGTGTGTTACAGTGACAGAGTGGGGTCAGTCTGCTTTTCCATGGGTGGGTTACATTGTCAGAGTGAGGTCAGTCTGCTCTTCCCTGGGTGTGTTACATTGACGAGTGGGGTCTGTCTGCTTTTTCATGGTTGGGTTACATTGTCAGAGTGGGGTCAGTCTGCTCTTCCCTGGGTGTGTTAGACTGACAATGTTGGGTCAGTCTGCTCTTCTCTGGGTGTGTTACATTAACAGAGTGAGGTCAGTCTGCTCTTCCCTGGGTGTCTTACATTGACAGAGTGGAGTCAGTCTGCTCTTCCCTGGGTGTGTTACAGTGACAGAGTGGGGTCAGTCTACTCTTCCCTGGGGTTGTTACATTGACAGAGTGGGGTCACTCTGCTCTTGCCTGGGTGTCTGACATTGACAGTGTGGCGTCAGTCTGCTCTTCCCTGGGTGTGTTACATTGACAGATTGGGGCCAGTCTGCTCTTCCCTGGGTGTGTTTCATTGACAGAGTGCGATCAGTATCCTCTTCCCTGGGTGTGTTACATTGACAGAGTGGGGTCAGTCTGCTCTTGCCTGGGTGTGTTACATTGACAGAGTGGGGTCAGTCTGCTCTTCGCTGGGTTAGTTACATTGACAGAGTGGGGTCAGTCTGCTCTTCCCTGGGTGTGTTACATTGACAGAGTGGGTTCAGTCTGCTCTTCCCTGGGTGTGTTACATTGACAGAGTGGGGTCAGTCAGCTCTTCCCTGGATGTGTTACATTGACAGAGTGAGGTCAGTCTGCTCTTCCCTGGGTGTGTTACACTGACAGAGTGGGGTCAGTCTGCCATTCCCTGGGTGTGTTACAGTGACAGATTGGGGTCAGTCTGCTCTTCCCTGCGTGTGTTACATTTGCAGAGTGGGGTCAGTCTGCTCTTCCCTTGGTGTGTTACATTGACAGAGTGGGGTCAGTCTGACCTTCCCTGGGTGTGTTACATTCACAGAGTGGGGTCAGTCTGCTCTTCCCTAGGTGTGTTACAGTGACAGTGTGGGGTCAGTCTGCTCTTCCCTGGGTGGGTTACATTCACAGAGTGTGGTCAGTCTGCTCTTCCCTGGGTGTGTTACATTGACAGAGTGAGGTCAGTCTGCTCTTCCCTGGATGTGTTACATTGACATTTTGGGGTCAGTCTGCTGTTCCCTGTGTGTGTTATATTGACAGAGTGGGGTCAGTCTGCTCTTCCCTGTGTGTGTTACATTGACAGAGAGCGGTTAGTCTGCTCTTCCCTGTGTGTGCTAAATTGACAGAGTGAGGTCAGTCTGCTCTTGCCTGGATGTGTTTCATTGACAGAGTGAGGTCAGTCTGCTCTTCCCTGGGTGTGTTACATTGACAGAGTGGCGTCAGTCGGCTCTTCCTTGGGTGTGTTACATTGACAGAGTGTGGTCAGTCTGCTCTTCCCTGGATGTGTTACTTTGACAGAGTGGGGTCAGTCTTTTCTTTCCTGGGTGTGTTACATTGACAGAGTTGGTTGAGTCTGCTCTTCCCTGGGTGTGTTACATTGACAGAGTGGGGTCAGTCTGCTCTTCCCTGGGTGTGTTACATTGACTGGGTGCGGTCAATCTGGTCTTCTCTGGGTGTGTAATGTTGACGGAGTGGGTTGAGTCTGCTCTTCCCTGGGTGTGTTACATTGACAGAGTGGGGTCAGTCTGCTCTTCCCTGGGTGTGTAACACTGATAGAGTGCGGTCAGTCTTCTCTTCCCTGGGTGTGTTACATTGACAGAGTGCGGTCAGTCTGCTCTTCCCTGGGTGTGTAATATTGACAGAGTGGGGTCAGTCTGCTCTTCCCTGGGTGTGTTACATTAACAGAGTGGGGTCAGTCTGCTCTTCCCTGGGTGTGTTACATTGACAGAGTGGGGTCACTCTGCTCTTGCCTGGGTGTCTTACATTGACAGTGTGGCGTCAGTCTGCTCTTCCCTGGGTGTGTTACATTGACAGATTGGGGTCAGTCTGCTCTTCCCTGGGTGTGTTTCATTGACAGAGTGGGATCAGTCTGCTCTTCCCTGGGTGTGTTACATTGACAGAGTGGGGTCAGTCTGCTCTTGCCTGGGTGTGTTACATTGACAGAGTGGGGTCAGTCTGCTGTTCCCTGGGTGTGTTACATTGTCAAAGTGGGTTCAGTCTGCTCTTCCCTGGGTGTGTAATATTGACAGAGTGGGGTCAGTCTGCTCTTCCCTGGGTGTGTAATATTGAGAGAGTGGGGTCAGTCTGCTCTTCCCTGGGTGTGTTACATTGACAGAGTGAGGTCAGTCTGCTCTTCCCTGGGTGTGTTACATTGACAGAGTGGGGTCTGTCTGCTTTTCCATGGGTGGGTTACATTGTCAGAGTGGGGTCAGTCTGCTCTTCCCTGCGTGTGTTACATTTGCAAAGTGGGGTCAGTCTGCTCTTCCCTGGGTGTGTTATATTGACAGAGTGGGGTTAGTCTGCTCTTCCCTGGGTGTGTTACATTGACAGATTGGGGTCAGTCTGCTCTTCCCTGCGTGTGTTACATTGACAGAGTGAGGTCAGTCTGCTCTTCCCTAGGTGTGTTACATTGACAGAGTGGGGTCAGTCTGCTCTTTCCTCGGTGTGTGACATTGACAGAGTGGGGTCAGTCTGCTCTTCCCTGGGTGTGTAATATTGACAGAGTGGGGTCAGTCTGCTCTTCCTTGGGTGTGTCACATTGACAGAGTGAGGTCAGTCTGCTCTTCCCTGGGTGTGTTACATTTACAAAGTGGGGTCTGTCTGCTCTTCCCTGGGTGTGTTATATTGACAGAGTGGGGTTAGTCTGCTCTTCCCTGGGTGTGTTACATTGACAGAGTGGGGTCAGTCTGCTCTTCCCTGCGTGAGTTACATTGACAGAGTGAGGTCAGTCTGCTCTTCCCGAGGTGTGTTACATTGACAGAGTGGGGTCAGTCTGCTTTTCCATGGGTGGGTTACATTGTCAGAGTGAGGTCAGTCTGCTCTTCCCTGGGTGTGTTACATTGACGAGTGGGGTCAGTCTGCTTTTCCATGGGTGGGTTACATTGTCAGAGTGGGGTCAGTCTGCTCTTCCCTGGGTGTGTTAGACTGACAGTGTTGGGTCAGTCTGCTCTTCTCTGGGTGTGTTACATTAACAGAGTGAGGTCAGTCTGCTCTTCCCTGGGTGTCTTACATTGACAGAGTGGAGTCAGTCTGCTCTTCCCTGGGTGTGTTACAGTGACAGAGTGGGGTCAGTCTGCTTTTCCATGGGTGGGTTACATTGTCAGAGTGAGGTCAGTCTGCTCTTCCCTGGGTGTGTTACATTGACGAGTGGGGTCTGTCTGCTTTTTCATGGTTGGGTTACATTGTCAGAATGGGGTCAGTCTGCTCTTCCCTGGGTGTGTTAGACTGACAATGTTGGGTCAGTCTGCTCTTCTCTGGGTGTGTTACATTAACAGAGTGAGGTCAGTCTGCTCTTCCCTGGGTGTCTTACATTGACAGAGTGGAGTCAGTCTGCTCTTCCCTGGGTGTGTTACAGTGACAGAGTGGGGTCAGTCTACTCTTCCCTGGGGTTGTTACATTGACAGAGTGGGGTCACTCTGCTCTTGCCTGGGTGTCTGACATTGACAGTGTGGCGTCAGTCTGCTCTTCCCTGGGTGTGTTACATTGACAGATTGGGGTCAGTCTGCTCTTCCCTGGGTGTGTTTCATTGACAGAGTGCGATCAGTATCCTCTTCCCTGGGTGTGTTACATTGACAGAGTGGGGTCAGTCTGCTCTTGCCTGGGTGTGTTACATTGACAGAGTGGGGTCAGTCTGCTCTTCGCTGGGTTAGTTACATTGACAGAGTGGGGTCAGTCTGCTCTTCCCTGGGTGTGTTACATTGACAGAGTGGGTTCAGTCTGCTCTTCCCTGGGTGTGTTACATTGACAGAGTGGGGTCAGTCAGCTCTTCCCTGGATGTGTTACATTGACAGAGTGAGGTCAGTCTGCTCTTCCCTGGGTGTGTTACACTGACAGAGTGGGGTCAGTCTGCCATTCCCTGGGTGTGTTACAGTGACAGATTGGGGTCAGTCTGCTCTTCCCTGCGTGTGTTACATTTGCAGAGTGGGGTCAGTCTGCTCTTCCCTTGGTGTGTTACATTGACAGAGTGGGGTCAGTCTGACCTTCCCTGGGTGTGTTACATTCACAGAGTGGGGTCAGTCTGCTCTTCCCTAGGTGTGTTACAGTGACAGTGTGGGGTCAGTCTGCTCTTCCCTGGGTGGGTTACATTCACAGAGTGTGGTCAGTCTGCTCTTCCCTGGGTGTGTTACATTGACAGAGTGAGGTCAGTCTGCTCTTCCCTGGATGTGTTACATTGACATTTTGGGGTCAGTCTGCTGTTCCCTGTGTGTGTTATATTGACAGAGTGGGGTCAGTCTGCTCTTCCCTGTGTGTGTTACATTGACAGAGAGCGGTTAGTCTGCTCTTCCCTGTGTGTGCTAAATTGATAGAGTGGGGTCAGTCTGCTCTTCCCTGGGTGTGTTACATTGACAGAGAGCGGTCAGTCTGCTCTTCCCTGGGTGTGTTACATTGACAGAGTGGGGTCAGTCAGTTCTTCCCTGGATGTGTTACATTGACAGAGTGAGGTCAGTCTGCTCTTCCCTGGATGTGTTACATTGACAGAGTGAGGTCAGTCTGCTCTTCCCTGGGTGTGTTACATTGACAGAGAGCGGCCAGTCTGCACTTACCTGGGTGTGTTACATAGACAGAGAGCGGTCAGTCTGCTCTTCCCTGGGTGGGTTACATTGACAGAGTGGGGTCAGTCTGCTCTTCACTCGGTGTGTTACATTGACAGAGAGCGGTCAGTCTGCTCTTTCCTGGATGTGTTACATTCACAGAGTGAGGTCAGTCTGCTCTACCCTGGGTGTGTCCCATTGATAGAGTGCGGTCAGTCTGCTGTTCCCTGGGTGGGTTATATTGACAGAGTGGGGTCAGTCTGCCCTTCCCTGGGTGTGTTACATTGACAGAGTGGGGTCATTCTGCTCTTACCTGGGTGTGTTACATTGACAGAGTGGGGTTAGTCTGTTTTTCCCTGGGTGTCTTACATTGACAGAGTGGGGTCAGTCAGCTCTTCCCTGGGTGTGTTACATTGACAGAGTGGGGTCAGTCTGCTCTTCCCTGGGTGTGTTACATTGACAGAGTGGGGTCAGTCTGCTCTTCCCTGGTTGTGTTACATTGACAGAGTGGGGTCAGTCTGCTCTTCCCTCGGTGTGTTACACTGACAGAGTGGGGTCAGTCTGCCCTTCCCTGGGTGGGTTACATAGACAGAGTGGGGTCAGTCTGCTCTTCCCTGGGTGTGTTACATTGACAGGGTGGGGTCAGTCTGCTCTTCCCTGGGTGGGTTACATTGACAGAGTGGGGTCAGTCTGCTCTTCGCTGGGTTTGTTACATTGACAGAGCGGGGTCAGTCTGCTCTTCCCTGGGTGTGTTACATTGACAGAGTGGGTTCAGTCTGCTCTTCCCTGGGTGTGTTACATTGACAGAGTGGGGTCAGTCAGCTCTTCCGTGGATGTTTTACATTGACAGAGTGAGGTCAGTCTGCTCTTCCCTGGGTGTGTTACACTGACAGAGTGGGGTCAGTCTGCTCTTCCCTGGGTGTGTTACAGTGACAGATTGGGGTCAGTCTGCTCTTCCCTGCGTGTGTTACATTTGCAGAGTGGGGTCAGTCTGCTCTTCCCTTGGTGGGTTACATTGACAGAGTGGGGTCAGTCTGCTCTTCCCTGGGTGTGTTACATTCACAGAGTGGGGTCAGTCTGCTCTTATCTAGGTGTGTTACAGTGACAGTGTGGGGTCAGTCTGCTCTTCCCTGGGTGGGTTACATTCACAGAGTGTGGTCAGTCTGCTCTTCCCTGGGTGTGTTACATTGACAGAGTGGGGTCAGTCTGCTCTTCCCTGTGTGTGTTACATTGACAGAGTGGGGTCAGTCTGCTCTTCCCTGTGTGTGTTACAGTGACAGAGAGCGGTAAGTCTGCTCTTCCCTGTGTGTGCTACATTGACAGAGTGGGGTCAGTCTGCTCTTCCCTGGGTGTGTTACATTGACAGAGAGCAGTCAGTCTGCTCTTCCCTGGGTGTGTTACATTGACAGAGTGAGGTCAGTCTGCTCTTGCCTGGATGTGTTTCATTGACAGAGTGAGGTCAGTCTGCTCTTCCCTGGGTGTGTTACATTGACAGAGTGGCGTCAGTCTGCTCTTCCTTGGGTGTGTTACATTGACAGAGTGTGGTCAGTCTGCTCTTCCCTGTGTGTGTTACATTGACAGAGTGGGGTCAGTCTGCTCTTCCCTGGATGTGTTACATTGACAGAGTGGGGTCAGTCTGCTCTTTCCTGGGTGTGTTACATTGACAGAGTGGGTTGAGTCTGCTCTTCCCTGGGTGTGTTACATTGACAGAGTGGGGTCAGTCTGCTCTTCCCTGGGTGTGTTACATTGACTGGGTGCGGTCAATCTGGTCTTCCCTGGGTGTGTAATGTTGACGGAGTGGGTTGAGTCTGCTCTTCCCTGGGTGTGTTACATTGACAGAGTGGGGTCAGTCTGCTCTTCCCTGGGTGTGTTACATTGACTGGGTGCGGTCAATCTGGTCTTCCCTGGGTGTGTAATGTTGACGGAGTGGGTTGAGTCTGCTCTTCCCTGGGTGTGTTACATTGACAGAGTGGGGTCAGTCTGCTCTTCCCTGGGTGTGTAACACTGATAGAGTGCGGTCAGTCTTCTCTTCCCTGGGTGTGTTACATTGACAGAGTGCGGTCAGTCTGCTCTTCCCTGGGTGTGTAATATTGACAGAGTGGGGTCAGTCTGCTCTTCCCTGTGTGTGTTACATTAACAGAGTGGGGTCAGTCTGCTCTTCCCTGGGTGTGTTACATTGACAGAGTGGAGTCACTCTGCTCTTGCCTGGGTGTCTTACATTGACAGTGTGGCGTCAGTCTGCTCTTCCCTGGGTGTGTTACATTGACAGATTGGGGTCAGTCTGCTCTTCCCTGGGTGTGTTTCATTGACAGAGTGGGATCAGTCTGCTCTTCCCTGGGTGTGTTACATTGACAGAGTGGGGTCAGTCTGCTCTTGCCTGGGTGTGTTACATTGACAGAGTGGGGTCAGTCTGCTGTTCCCTGGGTGTGTTACATTGTCAAAGTGGGTTCAGTCTGCTCTTCCCTGGGTGTGTAATATTGACAGAGTGGGGTCAGTCTGCTCTTCCCTGGGTGTGTAATATTGAGAGAGTGGGGTCAGTCTGCTCTTCCCTGGGTGTGTTGCATTGACAGAGTGAGGTCAGTCTGCTCTTCCCTGGGTGTGTTACATTGACAGAGTGGGGTCTGTCTGCTTTTCCATGGGTGGGTTACATTGTCAGAGTGGGGTCAGTCTGCTCTTCCCTGCGTGTGTTACTTTTGCAAAGTGGGGTCAGTCTGCTCTTCCCTGGGTGTGTTATATTGACAGAGTGGGATTAGTCTGCTCTTCCCTGGGTGTGTTACATTGACAGAGTGGGGTCAGTCTGCTCTTCCCTGCGTGTGTTACATTGACAGAGTGAGGTCAGTCTGCTCTTCCCTAGGTGTGTTACATTGACAGAGTGGGGTCAGTCTGCTCTTTCCTCGGTGTGTGACATTGACAGAGTGGGGTTAGTCTGCTCTTCCCTGGGTGTGTAATATTGACAGAGTGGGGTCAGTCTGCTCTTCCTTGGGTGTGTTACATTGACAGAGTGAGGTCAGTCTGCTCTTCCCTGGGTGTGTTACATTTACAAAGTGGGGTCAGTCTGCTCTTCCCTGGGTGTGTTATATTGACAGAGTGGGGTTAGTCTGCTCTTCCCTGGGTGTGTTACATTGACAGAGTGGGGTCAGTCTGCTCTTCCCTGCGTGAGTTCCATTGACAGAGTGAGGTCAGTCTGCTCTTCCCGAGGTGTGTTACATTGACAGAGTGGGGTCAGTCTGCTTTTCCATGGGTGGGTTACATTGTCAGAGTGAGGTCAGTCTGCTCTTCCCTGGGTGTGTTACATTGACGAGTGGGGTCTGTCTGCTTTTTCATGGTTGGGTTACATTGTCAGAGTGGGGTCAGTCTGCTCTTCCCTGCGTGTGTTACATCTGCAAAGTGGGGTCATTCTGCTCTTCCCTGGGTGTGTTATATTGACAGAGTGGGGTTAGTCTGCTCTTCCCTGGGTGTGTTACATTGACAGAGTGGGGTCAGTCTGCTCTTCCCTGCGTGAGTTACATTGACAGAGTGAGGTCAGTCTGCTCTTCCCGAGGTGTGTTACATTGACAGAGTGGGGTCAGTCTGCTTTTCCATGGGTGGGTTACATTGTCAGAGTGAGGTCAGTCTGCTCTTCCCTGGGTGTGTTACATTGACGAGTGGGGTCTGTCTGCTTTTTCATGGTTGGGTTACATTGTCAGAGTGGGGTCAGTCTGCTCTTCCCTGCGTGTGTTACATCTGCAAAGTGGGGTCAGTCTGCTCTTCCCTGGGTGTGTTATATTGACAGAGTGAGGTCAGTCTGCTCTTCCCTCGGTGTGTTACATTGACAGAGTGGGTTAAGTCTGCTCTTCCTTGGGTGTGTTACATTGACAGAGTGGGGATGACAGCCTTATGTTGTTTCAGAACAAGTGAATTTGTATACGCGCATTATCATTCACTTCCCGGTGTATGGTGCTCCATGTTGGACAGGGCGTGTGGAAATGTACTGTGCTGTTACGTAATGTTACCCAGACTTTAACAACACGCTCTTGAATGTTGTTCGAGTCTTGCTATACATGGTCACAAATTGTTTCAAGAGCTGAAGAGGGACAACCTGTCCTGAAAATTTTGTAGACTTCAGTGAATGCCCCCTCTTCTGCTGCCACGGTGAAGCAGTAGCTAACACTGCTGCCTCACAGCACCAGGGTCCCAGGTTCGATTCCAGCCTGGGGCAACTGTCTGTGTGGAGTTTGCACATTCCCCACTTGTCTGCATGAGTTTCCTTCGGGTGCTCCGGTTTCCTCTCACAGTCCGAAGATGTGCACGCAGGGTGAATTGGCCATACTAAATTGTCCATCATGTTAGGTGCATTAGTCAGACGGAAATGTGTTTGGGTGGGTTACTCTTCGGAGGGTCGGTGTGGACTGGTTGGGCCGAAGTGCCTGTTTCCACATTGTAGGGAATCTAATCTGCTCAGTTTGGACTCAATGGGATGAATAGCCTTCTTCCACACTGTAGGGAATCTATGATGACAAGCTGGAGATGCCTGAGCTGAGGAAGCTACGCTGAGGATCTCCTGCAGTTGTGCACCACGGCTGAGATGATTGATGCCCACCAATGATAATCATCTTCCCTTGTGCCGTGAATGACTCCAAGCAGTGTAGAGGTCATAATTAATTCTCAGTAAGTGTGATTTCGTTCAGGTTCCTTGATGTCATCCTCAGTCAAATACTGTCTTGAATTCAGGGTCATTCTCTCTTACATGAGCCGCTGCGTTACCTCTTTTGTTGATATCAATAGGTCATGGTGTAGAAGCAGAGAAGCTTTTCTTAAAACAGAGGGTAGTGAATGTCAGGAACTCGCTTACACAGAGAGTTAGGGGAGCTAGATCACTGAAAGGGACCAGTGGTGTCCCGCTGGGATCAGTTCAGTGACCTCTGCTCTCTGTTATCTTCAAAAATGACTTGGATGTGGGTGTTGAAGAGTTGGCTAGTAAGTTTGCCGATGACACAAAGGTGGTTGGAGTAGTGCAGAATGTGTAGGGCTATTGTAGGTTGCAATGGGACATCGACAGGATGCAGAGCTTGGCTGAGAAGTGGCACATGGAGTTCAAACTGAAGTAATTCACTTTGCAAGCTGGAATGTGAATGCAGAATACATGGTTAAAGGCAGGATTCTTGACAGTGTGGAGAAACAGAGGGATCCTGACGTCCGTGTCCACAGATCCCTCAAAGCTGCCACCCAAGTTGATCGGGTTGTTAAGAAGGCGTATGGCATGTTGGCTTTCAGTTGCAATGGGATTGAGTTTTAAGAGCCGCGAGGTTATGCTGCAGCTCGATAGAGCCCCGCTCAGACCGCACAGGGAATATTGTGTTCAGTTCTGGTCTCCTCATTATAGGAAGGATAATGAAGATTTTGAGAGTGTAAAGAGGAGATTTATCAGGATGCTGCCTGGACTAGAAGTCTTACGAAGAAACTGTGAGGGAGTGAGGGCTTTTATCATTGGAGGAAAAATAGATGAGAGGTGACTTGATAGAAGTGTACAAGATGATGAGAGGCGGAGAGAGAGTGAATAGCCAGAGACATTTTCCCATGGCAAAAATGTCTATCACTAGGTGGCATAATTTTAAGGTAATTGGGGGAAGTTTTAGGGGAGATATCAGAGGTAGATTCTTTACACAGAGAGTGGAGGGTTTAATGCACTACCATCAGTGGTAGTAGAGTCAAATACGTGAGGGAAACTTAAGAGACTCTTGGATAGGCAAATGGAACAAAGACAACTGAAGCATGTAGGTTAGAGTAGGACAAACAACACAACGTCGAGGACTGAAGGTCCTAACTGCATGCATTCATGTAGAACCTTGAACTCAAAATCTGCATGAATTCATGTAAAACTCCGTTATCTCACTTTTTAGCTTAGAATCAATCTAAACATTATAGCATTGTTAGAGAACACAGGTGGGCAAAACCTTCAACATTTTATCTTGCTATCACCATTGTTCACAGCTCACCTGAGAATGCAACTTTTAAAAAAAAATTATGATTTACACATGAAAGAAGTGAAACTATCATGGTATTCTAACAGATGAAAGGCTTAACAGACAATCAATTTTTCCATGTATAATTTCAGTTACATCACACTGTAACTTTTTGCTATAAATTCTGTTTTACAATCTAGCCCTCCACTATCACCTGATGAAGGAGCGATGCTCCAAAAGCTACTGTGCTTCCAATTACACCTGTTGGACTATAAGCTGGTGCTACGTGATTTCTAACTTTGTACACCCCAGTCGAACACCGACATCTCCAAATCAATACTGTTCTTTGTTCTGTGTTCTATGGAAGTGCTCAAGAAGACTTGGACATTAAGAAGATTTGAGACTGGAGCAGGTCAGCCTTGATCTTAGTGAAGGGCAAGGCAGGCTTGGGATGTGAATGACCTGCCCCTGTTTCTGATGCTCTCCCATTCTGTTATTGGAAAGTTAGTATGTGTTATTTTCCTGGAAGGTCTTTTATGGAATGTTGCAATCAGGGAGACCCGTGGATTTTGTGAGCCATCACTGGGTGAGATTTGGGGGCTGTATTCACAGTGAATCTGGGTCTACAACATGTTCAACAAATGAAGCACTAGACACAGAGAGGGGAGGTTTTGGAAAGAGAAATGAGCAACCTCTTCCATATCCAGCCTGGGTCTTCCAATTACATTTTCCAATCTCCCAAACCGAGTGGGACAGTCTCGAGGGATCGAACTGTTTCCTCTATTTCTATGCACCATGCTATAACAATAAGTGGACTCTAACTGCTCCTGTCTAGCCGGTTAGAGGGGTTGAATGGAACACAGAAACATGGGACTGAGGAGCAGGAGTGGGTCATTAGAGAATTTGAGCCTTCTCCACCAGGCATTAAGATTGTGGCTGATCAGATTGTGGTCTCAGCCTCATTGTCCTGTCTATGTCCCATTTTCCGTGACTCACTTTTCTGTCAAATCTTTAACTAACTCAGCTGTGAATACTTGTAATCAGAGAGGCACCATAAACTTCCGGGGAAGAGAATTCCCATTCGAATGGCCCTTTTAGAATTCTTCCTCATCCCGCTGTGAGAATAAGAGAATCATACAGCGTGGAAAAAGATCCTTTTGTCCAATTTGTCCATGCCAATCAGGCATCTTAATCAGATCTCGTCCCACTTGCCAGCATTTGGCCCACATCACATGATCCATTCCTATTATGTACCTATCCAGTTACATTGTAAACATTTAATTGTACACGCTTTCACTACTTTCTCTGACAGTACACCCACCAGCCTCTGTATGAAAAGTTTTCCCCTCAGGTCCCTTCTAAGTCTTTGCCCTGTCACCTTCACCCTATGCCATCTAATTCTGGACAGCCCTACACTGGGAAAAAGATCTTGTCCAATCAGACTATCCATGCCCCTCAGGACTTTATTAAACCTCTGTCATGTCACCATTCAGTCTCTGACAGTCCAGAGGAAAAAGCCTCATCCTGTTCATAATCTCCCTGTAGCTCAAACCCTCAGGTTCCAGAAAATCCTTGTAAATCTTTTCTGCACCCTTTCAAGCTTAACAACATCAATCCTTGAAAAGAGTCAACTGATATGTACGCAGTTTTCTTAATGCGGCCTCACCTACGTCCTGTACAATCGCAACACGTTACTCCAACTCCTATTCTCAATGTTCTAGCCAATTAAGGCAAGCATGGCAACCATGTTCCTTACTACTCTACCGACCTAAACTCCACTTACAAGGAACTATGAATCTTCACCCGTAGGTCTCTTAGTTAAGCAATATTTCCCAGGGCACTACCCCACTTTAACTTGCCAAAATGTAAAACCTCACAAATATCTAAACTAAACACCATCTGCCAATCCTTGGCTCATTGATGTTCAAGGATCCCGTTATATTCCGAGATAATCTTCTTCACTGTCCACTGCACCGCGTTGGTGATGTTATCTGTAAACTTACTAACGATGCCTCCGATAATCACATCAAAGTTGTTTCTATCCGTTATGAAAAGCAGTGAGCTGAGCACTGATTCTTTCAGAACACCGCTGGCCACAGGTCTTCAGTTTGGAAAACAATGCATTACCTTCAATCCAATTTTGTATCCAATTGGTTAGCTTTACCTCGATTACATATAACCTAATTTTAGTAATCTGCCGACGATGGGGAACCTTATTAAATGCCTTGCTGAAGTTTGCGTAAAAATTGTACACCACAGTGTATTCTTCAATCTTCTTTGTCATCTCTTCATAATAATCAATCACTTTAATTAGACATGATTTCCATCTCACAAATCCATATTGACTATCTCTAATTATTCCTTGCCTTTCTAAATAAATGAAAATTCTATCCCTCAGAATCCCCTCCAAGGAACTCCTCGTCTCTGACGTTGGCTGATTGAGTCGATAATTCCCTGTGTTGTTTTGGCTCACTTCTCCCTTTTCTAGCCCCACTCCTCCACTGCCCACAAAAAATAATTATAACTATGTTGGTGATATGGCCAATGATATCGTTCTCAGAGTGTGTCAGGGTCAGTGTTAGGAACAAGTCAGGCAGATTTCTTTAATTTACTAAAACAACATGTCTATGACCAAAACAAACTAAGATGCAAAGAGGAATGACGAGACGATATTGCAAATATGTACAGTGATATTTCCCTTTGAAAAATACTGAGAAACACACACACATACACACAGACAGACACACACACACGCATGCGCACACACATACGTATTGTTGATAACAAACTGAAAAGCAAAATATCTGCAAAGTTAACTTGAAAGAACATTGTCCAAATCTGATTCGAACTTATGACCTAAGGAAAAATGAGAGTTTGACCCAAATGCTGTTCTATTTGTACAGCCATCAAGTCCGACAGCACGGAGAGAGGCAGAGAGGCCCTTTGGCCCACACTCGTCCATGCTGACCCAAATATCAAACCACACAAAACTCATTTCCCAGCACTTGGCCCATAGCATTCTCGACCTTTCCTGTCCATGTACTTGCCCAAATGCCATTTAAATATCGTTAATATAAATGATTCAACTCCTTGTGTGCCACTCTCTGTGTAAAGCAGTTTCCATTAGTTTCCCTTTTATTCTTTCCCCTCTCACCTTAAACTGAGGCTGTCCCATCCTTGATTCCCCAACTCTAGGAAACAAAGGTTGGGTCCATTCACCCTAACCATGTAAACTTCTATAAGACCCCTCTCCTGTGCTCTAAAGAAAAAAGTCCTCGCTTGTCCAACCTCTCCCTATAATTCATACTGTTGGGTCCAGGCAACATTTTTGTAAAATCCGTCTGCACACATTCCAAATTAAAAACATCCTTCCGATCGCAATGTGACTAAAACTGAACACAACACTACAAGTGCAGCCTCACCAACATCCTGTATAATTGCAACATAACTTCCCAACTGCTCTCCTCCATGTCCTGACCAATGCTTGCTCGTGTGGCAAAAGCCTACTTCACTACCATGTCTAACTATGACCCCACTTTCAGAGAACGGAGGACCTAAACTCCATGGTCCCTCTGCTCAACTACACTCCCTAAGGTCCTACCAATCAACATGAAACTCCTACTTTGATCTAACGTTGCCAAAATATTCCTCGGCCCACTTCTCCAGTTTGATCAAGGTCCTGCTGCAATTTCTGATATACTTTCTCACTGTCCACGATACCACCTATTTTAGTCATGAATCGGAGATGCCGGTGTTGGACTGGGGTGTACAAAGTTAAAAATCACACAACACCAGGTTATAGTCCAACAGGTTTAATTGGAAGCACACTCGCTTTCGGAGCGACGCTCCTTCATCAGGTGATTGTCAATCACCTGATGAAGGAGCGTCGCTCCTAAATCTAGTGTGCTTCCAATTAAACCTGTAGGACTATAACCTGGTGTTGTGTGATTTTTAACCTATCTTAGTGTCATCTTCAAGCTTCCTAACCTTGTACATACCTTGTACATTCGCAAGAATATCATTGATTCAGATTACAAACAGCACCGGGCCCAGCAGAGACCCCTGAGGCACTTCATGTGTCACAGGCCTCCAGTCCGAGAGCATCCTTCCACTATTAACCTCTGCTTAGTACCATCAAGCCAATTGTGTGTCCAATTTGCTAGCTCCCTCTGGATTCCATGCGATTCTAACCTTCCAGACCAGCCTATCAATGGCAACCTTGTCAAAGGCCTCCGTGAAAACCACACACTCTATCGCCCTACCCTCATCAACATTCCTGGTCACTTCATCAATGAACTCAAACAAATTTGAGAGGCATGATCTCCCACTCACAAAGCCATGCAATCTTTCCAGTCTAAAACAACTATTAATAATAATTATTAAAATTAATAATATAAAACTAATAAATAATAATAATATGACACTTTCAGTGGAGAATACATTATTCATGGTATGTGATATTCGAACGTGCATCATGGGTGAAGGGCAGAATAGATTTTGTCCCTGTGTCATTGAACTGTGTTGAAAAAAAGCAAGGGTGACATGGTAGTTCAGTGGCTAGTACTGCTGCCTCATAATGTCATGGATCCGGGTTTGGTTCCAGCTTCCGGTGACTCTCTGCGTGGAGACTGCACATTCTCACTGTGTTTGTGTATGTTTCCTCTGGGTGCTCCATTTTCCTTCCACAATCCAAAGATCTATAGGTCGGGTGAATTGGCCATGCTAAGTTACCTATAGTGTTATGTGCATTCGTCAGGGGTAATATAGGTTAAGGGAATGGGACTGGGTGGGTTACTGTTTGGAGGGTCGGTGTGGTCTTGTTGTTACAGATGGCCTGTTTCCATACTGTAGGGAATCTTTCAAAAAAACTATTTCTAAACAAACCTTATCTTTCCAAATGCATGCATATCTCATCCCTCAGACTCTTCTCAAGCAGCCTACGTACCACAGATGTTAGACATCCTGGTCTATCGATCCCAGATTTTTCTTTGCTTCCCTTTTTGAATAATGGAACAACATTTGCTAATCTCCAATATTCTGGAACCTAACCTGTCGCTAACGATGATGCAAAAATATCAACCAGGGTCCCCGTAGTTTCTTCTGTAGCATCTTGCAGTATTCTTGGATGCATCTGTTTAGGACCAGGAGATTTATCCACCTTCATACATTCTAATGCATCCAACACATCTTCTCCTGTGACGTTGACTCACCCCAAGAAAACACTACGACTTTTGTTAACCTCCCAAGTTTCATGTATTTCTCCACGGTAAAGACAGAGGAGAAATATCCATTGAGAATCTCGCAAATCTCCTACGGTTCTAGACATGCATGTCCACTTTGGGACTTGAGGGGTCATATTCTCATTTAGTTATTCCTTTTACTTTAATATACTTAATGAACCTCTTTGCATTAACCTTAATCTTCTCAGCCAAAGCTACCTTGTGCCCCCTTTTAGCCCTACTGATTTCCTTCTTCAGTGAACTACTGTATCCCCTGTATACCTCCGGGTATTCCCTCGATCTCGGCTGCCTGGACCTGAGCCACGCCTGTTTTTTGCTGGTCAAAGTCTCATTATCTCCTGACATCCGAGGTTCCCCCTTCCTACCAACCTTGCCTTTACCTTCACAGGAACATATAGACCTTGAACTGTAGACATTTCACTTTTAAAGTCCTCCCACTTGCAGGAGGTCCCTTCGCCTGCAAACAAACTCCTCCAACCAACCCCTACAAGCTCCTGTCTAATTCCATCAAAATTCGCCTTGCCCCAAGTTTGAACTTGAACATGTGGACCAGTTTTGTCCTTCTCCATTACTATTTAAAAATTAATAGAACTATGTTCACGGGTCCTAGAGGGCGCCCCACTGTCACCTCAGTCACCTGTCCTGCCCGAGATCTTAGAGTAGGTCAAGTTTTGTCCCTTCCCGATTTGCACCCTCTACTTACTGCTTGAGGAAACTATTCTGAACACACTTAATAGATACACCCCATCCCAGTCTTTAATTCTATGTCATTCCCAGTCTATGTTAGGAAAATTAAAATCTCCTACTAATGCAATCCTATTAGGCCTGCAAGTCTCCCCAGTCTGTCTACATACTTTTGCTCCCCTAATTCCTCGTTTATTATTTGGGGGCCTATAGTACAACCCAAATCCTATCACCATTCCCTTCTTATTTATTAGCTCCCCAGAAAAATCCTCTCAGGATGATCCACCAGTTATTTTATCTCTGTTTACTGCTGTGTTACTCGCCTTAATCAAAAATGAAACTCCCCGTCCCCTCTTTCCACCATCTCTGTCCCGCATAAAGCACCTGTACCCGGGTACATTAAGATGCCGGTGCTGTCCCTCCCTTAGCCATGTTTCAGTAATGGCTATAATATCCCAGTCCCACGCACCGATCCATGCCCTGAGTTCATCGGCCTTACCTGTCAGCCATCTTGCATTGAAACAGTTGCAATTTAATCCAACAGGCATTCCGTGCTCCCCGTCATTGTCTAGCCTGACCTGTCTCTTCATTTTACTGTTTCTGATTACTGTATCTCCTTCCAGCCTCGCACTTGTCTCCCTGCTGTTGAGGATCCCACCACTCCCCAACCCCAGCCAATCTAGTTGAAACCCTCCCTTGCAGCAGTTGCAAACATGCCTGCCAGGATATTGGTCCCCTTCCAGCTGAGGTACAACCTGTCCTTCCTGAACACGTCACCTTGCCCCACAAAAGATCCCAGTAATCCAAAAATCTCTGCCCCCTGCACCAATTCTTTAGCCACCCCTTCATCTGCCATATCATCCTATTCTTACCCTCACTAGCACGGAGAACTGGAAGTAAACTGGATATTAGCACTGTCTTTTATCCTTTTCCCTAGCTCTCCACAATCACTCTGCAGGATGCCATCACTATTTCTACCTGTGTCATTCTGTCCTTTGTACCAATGAGCGCAATGACTTCTGGCTGCTTCCCCCAATTCTCCCCCCCCCCCAACCCCCAGTGAGAACGTTCTGCAGCCACTCTGATACATCCTGGACCCTGGGCATGTGGGAGGCTACACACCATTCCGGATTCCCATTTGCAGCCACAGAATCTCCTGTCTGTTCCCCTCACTTTCGAGTCGAATAATTACTTCTGTTGTTATTCTGCTTGCACAGCCTTCTGACAATGGGACTTCTTCATGAAACAGTTGAGTTTTGCTGAATTGCTTTGCTTCAGGCAATGGGCAGATTCCAATGAATCCTCATCAGGAATCCTCCATTAGTGGGAAAGGCGACTGGGCTTTTTTTCACTCCCACACATTGCTGTGATGAGCGATTGGGAAACAGAAAAGGAGCAATAGAATGTTTCTCCACAGATAGGCTACATTTTCCATCTGTAAGTTAAATCAGTAACGTTATCAGTCCCACACTGAACTCCGTGAGCTCTTCTTGAATATTGTCTTAACTATATGACTCCATCACATTCTCGACTCCAGGTCAGTGCGTTATTGCAGTATCAATTCATTAACAATAAATGTTTCTACTTGTCTTGAAGATGTGTTACTATGTGCTTGCATAATGTAAAAATAAGTGTTTCATGTCTTCACAATATCTGTGTTAAAATGAATATTCTTAAACATATACAGTAATTGCTGAAAAAGCTCAGCTTGACTGTCAGCATGTAGGAAGAGAATTCCCAGTTCAATTTTACTGTCAAATGACCTTTCCTTTGAAACTTACTTATTCTTAAATTATTTCCCCAGTTTTATTCTCACACACAATGAGAAACATCCATCCGGTATTCACCAACTACACTCTTCTCAAGATCTTATGTGGCCAATAAAACATCCCTCATTCTCAGGCCGAACTGTTAATTCTTCACAACGTAATGCCTTCATTCTAAGAATGCGTAAAGAGAAACATCTTTGAGACGTTTCGAAAGCTTTTTTTTTCAGTTTAGGCTGTTATAACTACACATAATACAACAGATGTAATCTCAGCAATGGCCTGTACTGATGCAAAAAACATCGCTAAGATCATACCCAACACCCCTTGCACGAAATAGGATCACGACATTTACCTTCCAAATCACTTGCTACATCTTCAGGTTAATTTGATGTGATTCATGTACTAAGACACACAAATCTCTCTGTACCACTGAGTTCTGCATTCTCCTTGTATTTAAATAAATTTCTGCTGTTTCGTCTTTTCCACAAAACAGAAAATTTCCATCACATATATATTGTACTGGTTTTTTTCTGCTGAAAATTTGCTCACAGCCATCATCTGTCTGTGTGCCATTGCTTGTTGCTATTCCCTCCACCCGTCTGTGTCCCATTGCAGACGTTCTGCACTCCCACTGTCTGTATCCCATTGTAGAAGCACTGCCCTCCTCCGTCTGTATCCCATTGCTGATGCTCTGCCTCCCCGTCTGGATCCAATAGCAGACCATCTGCCCTCACCCATCAGTATACCATTGCAGACGCTCTGCCCTTCTCCTGTCTGTATCCCATTGTAGACGCACTGCTCTTGCTCTGCCCTCCGCTGTCTGTATCCCATTGCAGACGCTCTGCACTCCCCCGTCTGTATCCCATTGCAGACGATCTACCCTTCCCCGTCTGTATCCCATTGCAGACGATCTACCCTTCCCCGTCTGTATCCCATTGCAGACGATCTACCCTTCCCCGTCTGTATCCCATTACAGACGCACTGCCTTCAGCTGTCTATATCACATTGTAGATGCTCTCCCCTCCCCTGTCTTTATCCCATTGCAGACTCTCTGCCCTCCCCGTCTATATCCCACAGCAGACGCTCTGCCCTTCCCCTGTCTGGATCCGATTGCAGATGCTTTGCCCTCCCCGTCTGTATCCCACTGCAGACTCTCTGCCCTCACCCATCAGTGTTCCATTGCAGGCGCTCTTCCCTGCCCCTGTCTGTCTCCCTTTGCAGACGCCTGCCCTTCTCCTGTCTGTATCTCATTGCAGACGCTCTGCCCTTCCCTGTCTGTATCCCATTGCAGAGTGCATCCCTCCCCCAGTCTGTCTCCCATTGCAGACACACTGCCCCTGCCCTGTCTGTATCCCATGGCAAACGCTCTGCCTCCCCAGTCTGTATCCCATTGCAGATGCTCTGCCGTCCCTCTGTCTGTATCCCATTGCAGACGCTCTGCCTCCCCTGTCTGTATCCCATTGCAGACACACTGCCCCTCCCCTGTCTGTATCCCATTCCAGGCACTCTTCCCTCCCCCTGTCTGTATCCCGTTACAGACGCTCTGCCCTTCCCCAGTCTGTCTCCCATTGCAGATGCTCTGCCTTCCCCCTGTCTGTATCCCATTGTAGACGCACTGCCCTCGCTCTGCCCTCCACTGTCTGTATCTCATTGCAGTCGCTTTTCCCTCCCCCTGTCTGTATTCCATTGCAGGTGATCTGCCCTCCCCCTGTCTGTATCCCATTACAGATGCTCTGCCCTCCCCCTGTCTGTATCCCATTGGAGATGCTCTTCCCTCCCCCTGTCTGTATCCCATTGCATATGCTCTGCCCTACCCTGTCTGTATCCCACTGCAGACAGTCTTCCCTCCACTGTCTGTATCCCATTGCAGACGCTCTGCCGTCTCCTGTCTGTATCCAATTGCAGGTGATCTGCCCTCCCCCTGCCTGTATCACATTACAGATGCTCTTCCCTCCCCCTGTCCGTATCCCATTGCAGACGCTTTGCCCTCCCCCCGTCTGTATCCAATTGCAGGTGATCTGCCCTCCCCCTGTCTGTATCCCATTGCAGATGCTCTGCCCTCCCCCTGTCTGTATCCCATTGTAGACGCTCTGTCTCCATCTGACATCTTTTAACTAAGCCTGAAAAGTGAGAGAGATGAGATTGGAACAGCCAGCGAGTTTAAATTGAGAATTGCTCTTTACTGAACATTGCAGCTTACTTGGCTGGTGGGACGTCGATGTTTCAGAATCTCCACACAAGGTGTCCTGGTCCTCTCTGGCTTTTTCCAGGATCCTCCCCACATGTCGAGGTAGAGGGTGAGGGAACGGATATCGGGAACTCTAACACCCTGCGTGGACATTTATGTCCTATTCCAGGATGTTTCTCCTGGAATGGGAGAAGAGGAGGGACGGAGTGAGGGTGGGAGTGGGTGTCCTTGCTGTTAATGCTGGTATAGGGGAAGGGTGAGATGTCCGGAGGGAGTCTGACCACAGTGTTGTATCCATGCAGTGGTATTAGTGTGCGGGGCTATTGCGTCAGTGACAGAAAAAGTGAGGGAGGGAAGGTGCTGAATTCAACAGTGAGTAAGGTCGTGCTTGAGCCTTATTTGGAGATAGAGTGTGAGCCTTGTTCGGGGGTAGGTATTATAACAGATATACAGTGAGTGTGATGGAGCAGAAGAATATAGTGACACTTATCCTGGCAAAGTGGGGGGAAAGAATGCTTGTCCTGTATTGCTGACCAATTCTTCAGATCATCTCAGCGTTGAGGTGAGTCTCCCTGAACGTCTTGTCCAAGTCTATCAGTAATAACGCCTCAGACCCTTTCCCTCGCTTGTGTGGATCTTACAAATAACAAGGTGAAGCAAACATTAGTGTATAATATATCAAAATCAAATCTGTCATGTAAATACTTTACAGCATATGCTCTGGAAATTAGGTATGCAAGTATATTCAAGGGGAAGCAATGACACAGTGATATTTTCACTGCGGTCTTAACCCAGAGACCCAGGTAATATTCTGGGGACATGAATTCAAATCCTGACAAGGCAGATGGTGGAATTTGAATTCAATATGTATCTGGAATCAAGGGCTTATGATGACCAGGAATCCATTGTCGATTGTTGGAAAAACTCATCTGGTTCACTGATATCCTTGAGGGAAGGATACTGCAGTCCTTACCTGGTGTAGCCTGCATGTGACTCCAGACTCAAGACAACGCTACTGACTCTTAACTGCCATCTGGCATGTGCAATAAATGCTGGTTATCCAGCGACACCCTCATCCTGTGAATGAGTAACAAATAATCGTGTGTGCTGCAGTAATAATGGATGGTCTCAAGTTGCAACGAAACTGCAGTGACTACTAATACTGTGAAGATAAACTTCCGTAAGTTTGTATTAGGTAGGTTGAACAGTATGTTGTGAACCAAACTAGAGAGCAGGTTATTTCAGATTTGGTGTTGTGTGGTCAGGAGGACTAATTAATAACCTTGCTCTGAAGCAGCTTTGGAGGAATAGTGACATCATATGTTGCATTTTTACACGGCGTCTGAATACAATATCGAATGTTTGATCATTCTGGTTAAGCATCATGGAAGCCCGGAGGCTGGAGGGTCAAGCACGCTTCAATGAATTGGGGAAGTATAATATAACATTCAATGGGAGAAGCAATGATTGTGAGAGTCATAGAGTCCGACAGCACGGAGAAAGGCCCTTCAGCCCAAATTGGTCCATTCCGAACAAAATGTCCATTCACATTAACCCCATTTCCCTGCTCTTGCCCCATATCCTTCTTATTCTTTCCTATCCGTGTATTTGTCCAAATGCATTTTAAATTTTGTGAATGTACCGCCCTCAACCACTTCTGCTGGCAGCTCATTCCATGTGCACACTACCCTGTGTGTAAAAGACATTGCCCCTCAGGTTCCCTTTTACTCTTTCCCCTCGAATCTTAAATTGATGCCCTCTAGTTCGTGGGTTGTTCAATCTTGTGGAAAAAAAAGACTGATTGCATTCACTCTATCCATGCTTCCCATGATCCTATACAGTTCTATCAGATCCCCCTCAGTCTCATACACGCTAAAGTAAAATCTCCTATCTTGCCCAAACTCTCACTATATCTCAGGCCATTGAGTCCGGGCAACATCTTTGTAAATTTCTTCTGCACTATTTCCAGTTTAATAACATCCTTCCTATAGCGAAGTGAACAACACTGAACATAACACTACCAGTATTGCCTCACCAGCATCCTGTATAACTGCAACATAATTCCCAAATTTCGATACTCATTACTCTGACTGATGAAGGTCCGTATGCCAAATGCCTTTTTTCACTGCCCTATCTACCTGCGACTCCACTTTCAGAGAACCTTGATCCTGAATTCCAAGGTCCCTTTATCTCAATACACTCCTTAAGACCCTGTCATTCACCATGAAACGCCTACCTTAATTTGACTTTCTAAAATGCAAGAACTGACACTTATCCGAATTAATCTCCATTTGCCATTTCTCGGCCCACTTCCTCACCTGATTAAGGCACTGCTGTAATTTCTGAAATTTCTAATAATCTTCCTCACTGTCCACGATACCACCTATTTTTGTGTCACCTTGAAACTTATAATTCATGCCTGTACATTCTCATCTAAATCATAGATGTGTGTAATATGTATATATATATATATATATATATATATATATATATATAATATACATGGATAAAACTAACAGTAATTGCCCCAGAACCGACCCCTGAGGCATTCCACTCATCACAGGCCTTCAGTCCGACGAGCATCCTTCCACTTTAACTGTATGTGTCTTACCATCAAGCAAATTTTGGATCTGATTTGCAAGCTCCCCCTCAATTCCATAGGATCTAAACTTCCAGACCAGCCTACCATGTGGAACCTGACTGAAGGCCTTACTGAAATCCATATACACTACGTACACCACAATGCCCTTGTCAAAGTTACTGGTCATTTCACCAAAGCACACTCACAAATATTTAAGCCATGATCCCCCATGCACAAGGACATGCTGACTGCTCATAATCACACCCTGCCTTGCCAAATGCACGTATATCGTCTCTCTCAGAGTCTTCTCAAGAAACTTACCTACTAGAGATGTTAGGTTTACTGGTCTCTAATTCCCAGGTTTTTCTTTGTAGCTCTTCTTGAATAAGGGCACAGCAGTCGCTACCCTCCAGTCCTCCGGGACCTCACCCGTTGGCTACTGATGATACAAAAGTACCAACCAGTGCCCCCACTATTACTTCTCTGTCCTCCTGCAGTGTTCCAGAATATATCTGGTCAGGACCAGGAGATTTATAGAAATACTGCATAGTCTGAAAGATATGTCGACTTATTTCAGGTGAAAATACCAAAGAGAGAGTCAGTGACTCGATGATTAACATAAGAAATTAAAGAATATATTAATCACAGGAAGCGACTTCAGAAGAATTCCAGACATTGTGGAATCCAAAGAAAATCTCAGAAAATTGCAATACAGAAAAGGATGGTCATGAAACTGATCAGGAAATTAAAAAGCGAACATGCATGCAAACAAACAGGAACACAAGGACTGCAAACATCGATGATCTATAATTCAAAAGAAAACAAAAGTCAAATGTGGAAATTTGCAATCGGGGGAGACATGTTTGTGGTGAATAACAGGGAAATTGCAAAGCAAATGCCCAGTTACTTTCCATCTGTCTTAATGGAGCAAGATCCAGAAAATCACCCAGAAATACGAAGTGATCGTATAGGACTTGTGGAAGTGAAGACATAAAGTCAATTCATGTCAGTAACAAGGCAATATTGAACATGCAGCCGGATTGAGCATTGCTAAGTTTGACAAACCAGATGCACTTCGTACAAAAATCTTCAGAAATAAATCACAAATAGAAGTATTGATTGCATTGTTGATGACTGCGTTCTATTTTCCTGTACATTCTGCAGAGTCCAGAAGATGATGTAGATAAATGTACATTAGTAAACGTGATCCGAGCACTATAGATGAATGATCCAAGCATCTACAAAGAGAAGAAGAGATAGTGTGGAGAACTGCTGACAAATTAACTTGACATTTGTGAGGAAACTGTTGGAATCTATTATATAGGATGTGATATTGGATACTTAGACATTAATTGCAAACTTTGAGAGACTCAGTATGCATTTCTGAAAGGGAAATCATACTTGACAAACTTTGTAATTGTTTGAAGTTGATTCTTACAGCATAGATAATGGGGATCCAGTAGAATTGGCATATTTTAGATTATCAGAAGGCTTTCTATAAGAACTCACACAGTGAGTTCGAATATGCAATGATGTGAAGGGTATTTGGAGGAATATATGTAAGTGGAGACTTAAAGTTTGGTTTGCCTTCCTTTAAGGGAGTCAGAATATAGATGTAAAGACATGTTGAAGCAGTTTCACAGAGTGTTGGTGAGACTGTACCTGGAGTATTGAGAACAGTTTTGGTGACCACATCTAAGAAAGAATATCCTGACCACAGAGGAAGTGTAATGTACATTATCCAGATAAATCCCTCAGATGGCGAGATTGCGTGATGAGGAAGCTCGGCCTATGTTCTCTAGAGTTTCAACGAATCAGCTGTGGGTCACTGTAAACTTATAAAACTCACAAAACATACAGCAAGTTGGAAATTAACAGGAAATTTATCAGTCTGTCTAATCCACATTCAAAGCACATAATGACAGGATAAGGGACAAATCATTGCAGACTGCAAGAAGGAGGAAAGTCTGCACGTGGAGGGGACTGACGAACACAGGGGCAAGGCAGGACAAAAGAAATAAAGAAAAAATAATACAAGCATGGACTACTTTCTAAAAGGTGAGAAAATTCATAAAGCCAAAGTACAGAGGGATCTGGGAGTGCTAGTTGAGGAGTCTCTAAAGGTAAACATGCAGTTTGAGTCCGTGATTAAGAAAGCGAATGCAATGTTGTCAATTATCTCAAGAGGGTTGGAATATAAAAGCACCGTTGTGCTACGGAGACTTTATAGAGCTCTGGGTAGGCCCCATTTGGAGTACTGTGTCCAGTTTTGGTCCCCACACCTCAGGAAGGACATACTGGCACTGGAGTGTGTCCAGCGGAGATTCACACGGACTAACATATGAGGAACGGCTGAGGATCCTGGGATTGTATTCCTTGGAGTTTAGAAGATTAAGGGGAGATTTAATAGAAACTTACAAGATAATACATGGCATGGAGAGGGTGGACGCTAGGAAATTGTTTCCGTTAGGCGAGGAGACGAGGACCCGTGGACACAGCCTTAGAAATAGAGGGAGTAAATTCAGAACAGAAATGCAGAGACATTTCTTCAGCCAGAGAGTGGTTGGCTTGTGGAATTCATTGCTGCAGAGTGCAGTGCAGGCTGGGACGCTAAAAGTCTTCAAGGCAAAAATTGATAAATTCTTGATGTCACAAAAAATTAAGGGCTACGGGGAGAATGCGGGTAAGCGGAGTTGAAATGGCCATCAGCCATGATTGAATGGCGGAGTCGATTCGATGGGCCGAATGGCCTTACTTACGCTCCTATATCTTATGGTCTTATGGTCTTATGGGCAAGATTACAGAGAATCCCCAGATAACCTACAAGTGTGTCAAGCGGAACAGAATAACCAGTGAACACGTAGGACTCATTAGTGACTTGCCAAGTTGCATCTAAATCAACTTTAGTAGTAGGAGAAAGAGGGGAGTGGTAGAAGGCTGTTTGTGTGACTGGAGGCCAGTGTCCAATGCTGTACCACGGACATCAGTGCTGGGTCCCTTATTATTTGTGATTCGGAGGTGCTAGTGTTGGGCTGCAGTTGACAAATCTAAAAATAGAATAACACCAGCACCACTAATCCAGTATTTGGTTTTCAGCATCTGCAGTCATTGTTTTTACCTAACACCAGACCAAGTCTAACAGGTTTATTCTGCAGCACTAGCTTTCGAAACGCTGCTTCTCCATCAACGTGCACAACCACGTGATGCAACTGATGTTGAGAGATTTTTATCCTTATTATTTGTGGTATTCATAAATGATGCAGCTGTGAATATGGACGAGGGGTGGGGTGTGTAATAAATAAGTTTGTGTTTGATACAAAGATTGGCCGGGTGGTTGGCAGTGATGAGGAAGACTTTATGTTACAGGTAGATACTGATGGCATGGTCAGATGGGTGGATCAATGGCAGATGGAATGTATCCCTGATAAAGATGAGGGTTACTTTGGAAGAAGGAACCAGACAGGGGAGTACTCAATGAATGGCAGCACACTAGGAAGCTCAGAAGGTGCTTCTCGAGACATCGCTGAATGTGACTGCACAGGTTAATACACAATCTGGGAAAGGCTAGGGGAATGTAAACAAAGCCTTTATTAATCGAGGCATAGATTATAAGAACTATGTGGAACATTGGTGAGGGCAAGATGGAATACTGTGTGTAGGTCTGGGAACAACATTACATGAAGGATGTGATTGTAGTGCAGGTGGTGCAGAGATGTTCCCTAGGATGGAGCATATCAGGTATGGAGAGTGGCTGGATAACCTCAGGTTGTTTAGTTTGGAGGAGAGAAGGCTGAGAGGTCTGTGATTCAGAAGGATAGGATTACGAGGTACATGGACAGGGTGAATAGACAGCAGCTGTTGCTGTTACTCAAAGGGCCACACTTTAAAAGTGAAGGATTTGCGGTTTAGTGAAGAGTTGAGAATTGTTTTTCAACCAGAGCGTGCTGAGATCTGGAATGCACTTCTTGAGAGTGGAGTTGTCATGCTAACCTCAAACCATTAGAAACGACACGGTTGTGCATTTCAAATGCTTTAAGATTCATGGCTAAGGTCTTGTGTTGGAAAATGGGCCGAGTGTAGACTGTGCTGTATTTCTGGTAGTACAGAGTCTGTGCTTCTGTGATTGTATGGCTGTGGAAGGTCAATCATTGAATAGCTTAAGGTAGGAATTGATGAGTTTCTGAAGATTGTCATAACAAAGTTGATAAGGGAGAACTTGTAATATTTTCTGGAAACATGTCAATGGCAAAATTAAGAGAAAAAAGTTGCAGATTTCTTACAGTCTGATGCCAGATAATTGAGGACCGGAAAATAGCAGAACTATGGAGCAAATACTTCAGTAATGCCTTCACAGAAGAAAACAAAACCAAAAAGAAAACTTCCTAGTCATACTAGGAAACTTCAGTCTTGTGAGAAAAAGGGAATAGAATGAAAATAGCGACTAAACAGTTTAGAGAAAGTATTGGACTGAAATTAATGGGCATAGACAAAGTCAACAGAGATTTCTGAAATGGGAATCATATTTGAGAAAGTGGCTATTCGTAAATTTATGTAGGAGGTATCAATGCCATACGAGTGGAATCTCAGAAAGATTTTTGATAAAGCCCCAAGCCTATTGTGCAAATTTGAATCCTCTGGGACTCGGCCTTATATATGGTCATAGATTTAGAATGGGAGAGCTGGCAGGAAACAGTGAGTAGGAATAAAACAATGTTTTATTTTTATATGGAAGGCTTGGAGGATATTGTACGGATCGTGTCTTGGGCTCCAGCTATTCCCAATACCCATCATATCTTTGGGTGAAGGGCGCAAATGCAATATTCCCAAGTCTGCTGACAGCACAAAACGATGTCAGCCTGTGAGTGGATGAAGAGGATGTAAAGAAGTTCCAAGGTGACTGAGACAAGTGGAGTGACTGGGCCAATACGTGGCAGGTGGAGAGTAATTGGGGAGATTGAGATGTTGTGTACTTTGATGGGAACAATGGACTGGCAGCCTCCCATTTGAAAAAGGAGTGGTTGAAAAATGTTGCATTATAAATGAACTTAAGCTGCATTTTTGTTTATTTCTGCGTCGCCCTCAGAGTCCATGTGTGGCAATGCGTTCTGAAGCCAGACGTCAATACTGGGAATGGCATTGGAACGCTGACCATTGCATGAAGGCCCAGCACGTAGGGAACTGCAACTTTGAAAGGAATCTGGGGCTCCCTGTACACCAATCACTGAAAGCAATATTGCAGGAGCAGAAAGCAGGAAGGAACATAAATGCTGTATTTACCTTCATTTCAGGGGCATTTGAGTACAGGAGTAAATGTATCTTACTGCACCTGTACAGTGTCTTGGTGAGACCCCATCTCGAACATTGTGCAGTATTGTGTGCAGTTTTGGTCTCTTTTCCGAACAGATGACAAACCTGACATTGAGGGAGAGCAGCGAAGGATGACCAGACTGATCTCGGGGATGACAGACTTGTTGTGGGAGCAGAGTTTGGGGCAACTGGACTTGTATTCAATGGGGTTTAGGAAAATGAGTGGAAATCTCAGTGAATTATATAACACTCTGACAGGGCGAGACAGATTAAAAGCAGGGATGGTAATTCCCCCGGCTGGGACGTCTAAAACAAGAGGCCACAATATTAGGTACAGACAGGCCACTTTGCGTTGAGATGAGAATAAATGTCTGCACTCGGAGACTGGCGAACCAGGGGTACTCTCTCCCAGATCAGGTTGTGGAAGTCAAGGGGCTGAATATAAATAATGGATTTCTGGAAACTAAAGGGATAGGGAGAGAGCAGGAGTATGGTGTGAAGATAGAAAATCAGCTCTCATTCCAGGTTGTTCTCTAATAACGCAGTAACTGTGTTCCTGTACAACATTGTATTGTAGAAAATGGTGCAATATTAATAATGGGGTCTATGGAAAAAAGAGGGTAAGTGGCGAACTCCCAAAAATATCAGTAAAAACCAAAAATTAAATTTGATCTAACACACAATAGGACAGTCTAAATAAATCATTAAATTACATGTTGTAATGGAACAGTGCTGTAAATGTAATGCTTTCACATGACAGTCACTCACTAGAGCACTGTACCTTTCACCACAATCTTCACCAGAAAGCGTGCGGGGGCTGACCGACCATGTGATGCCGATGCCGAATTCCAGTTCTCTCCAAGATTCTCCCCACAGTTTGAAATAAAGTTCTTTCAAAATAATCTACAATTCCCAGTTTCAGGCTCAGTTTCAAGGCCTGCAGAGTCGATTGCAATCCTGTTTTAGCTGAACACGGTGATTGTAACTTTTGTAGACAGAGGGTTTCTGAGGCTGGGTTTGCTGTTCAGCTGGTGCCCGACAAGGAATCGCGTCACAGTAAACGCCAGGTTCAATTTATAGAAAAAGTTTCATGAACTGCAATGCAGCAGAAATATATTTAATCAACACGTGTTATTGGTGAACTGCCTGTACATAGAATGGAGGCGCAAAACTGGTGGGCTGAATGGACTACAGCAGTTCTCATTTTATGGTTCACAATGTTTAAACATATTAAGGGATATGTATATTGTATGGGGAAAACTGCGTTGAGGAGATGTTCGGCCATTAACTAGAATAGGGAAAGCTCAATGAGTTGTATGACGCATTCCTTTCCCGATGCTTCTGTACAGTGTGTGGGAAAGCTCTGTAAATGTTTTCACAAGCTCTCAGCTGTTAGGAAGGAGGTCTCTGCAGGGTCGACAGGATTGTGTTTCCCATTCCCTTTTCTGGTAACGAGGCTGGTGCCGGCTGTTCTCTCCGGGTTTATCCTTTAAGACCTCGGAGCAGTTTGATACAATTGAGTGCCTTGCTTGCCCATTTCACAGACCATTGAAGAGTGTATCACATGTCTGTGTGTCTGGAGTCACTTTTAGGCCAGACAGGAATGCACGGGGATTCACTTCCTGAAAGTATATTGGGGAAGGAGATCGACATCAATAATCCACCTTGAATACACCATCACTATTACTGACACCAGGTATTATATCTCGATATTTTATTAATTGTTTTTAACTTGCACCAGTTGCCAGAGAATTATCCTGGTCTGGATTAGCAATCCAATGACAATTCCACAACAGCACCATCTCCACATGGGGGCCTATCAGAAACCACACTGAACCAATTATTTCTGTGCTGTTTGACAGCTCCGTCAAAAATAACCCCAACCAATTTGACTATCGTGATGGGACTGAGGGCGTGGTAATTGGTCTGATTGTAATTATTCCCTTCTTAGGGGATGGGACATTGTTGACTAATTACCCACATTAGGAGAAAGTGAGGACTGCAGTTGCTAATTACCCACATTGCCATGGAGTTGTCAGAGTTGGAGCTGGAATGAAACAGCTTCCCCAGCGACACGGCTTGTTGTGTAGCAAAAGTCCTCAGTCCTATTGCAGGAATGGTGTCAGGGCCAAATGCCTTTGTCATATCTACAGTGTCCAGCTGTTGCTTCATGTCACGTGCAGTGAATTGAATTGATTAAGACGGGCATCAGTGATTCTGAGGGTATCATGGTGAGGGTGAGGTGGGTAATCGACTCAACACTTCTGGCTGAGGATGGTGCAGATACTGTATCGTCTACATGGATGCACCGGGCTGTTCCATTATTTAGGATGGGGATATTTGTGGAGTCCTCTCCTCCAGTAAGTTGTTTAATGGTCCATCGACTTTTATCCATGGATTTGAGAGGACGAGAGAGCTTTTATCTGATTTGTTAGTCTTGAGCTCATCTCTCTGTCTGTATCAGATGTTAGTCCTGCTGTTTGTAGTGTAACCAGTCAAGTGCGGTAGCTTTAATGGATTGTCATCTGGTTTAGGTGCACGTGATTCCGACCCGACCATGTTCACCTGCACTCGTCACTGACCCATGGATCGGTTTGATGGAAATGGTAGATGGATGGACTATCCTGGGGGAAAAGTTACAGATTGGCATTGAAATCTACAGCATCAGATGATAACCCAGTTTTAGAACATAGAACATAGAACAATACAGCACAGAACAGGCCCTTCGGCCCACGATGTTGTGCCGAACTTCTAACCTAGATTAAGCACCCATCCATGTACCTATCCAAATGCCGCTTAAAGGTCGCCAATTATTCTGACTCTACCACTCCCACGGGCAGCGCATTCCATGCACCCACCACTCTCTGGGTAAAGAACCCACCCCTGATATCTCCCCTGTACCTTCCACCCTTCACCTTAAATTTATGTCCCCTTGTAACACTGTGTTGTAACCGGGGGAAACGTTTCTGACTGTCTACTCTATCTATTCCTCTGATCATCTTATAAACCTCTATCAAGTCACCCCTCATCCTTCGCCGTTCCAACGAGAAAAGGCCGAGAACTCTCAACCTATCCTCGTATGACCTAGTCTCCATTCCAGGCAACATCCTGGTAAATCTTCTCTGCACCCTCTCCAAAGCTTCCACATCTTTCCTAAAGTGAGGCGACCAGAACTGCACACAGTACTCCAACTGTGGCCTAACCAAAGTCCTGTACAGCTGCAACATCACTTCACGACTCTTGAATTCAATCCCTCTGCTAATGAACGATAATACTCCATCGGCCTTCTTACAAACTCTATCCACCTGAGTGGCAACCTTCAAAGATCTATGTACATAGACCCCAAGATCCCTCTGTTCCTCCACCTGACTAAGAACCCTACCATTAACCCTGTATTCCGCATTCTTATTTGTTCTTCCAAAATGGACAACCTCACACTTGGCAGGGTTGAACTCCATCTGCCACTCCTCAGCCCAGCTCTGCATCATATCTAAGTCCCTCTGCAGCCGACAACAGCCCTCCTCACTATCTACAACTCCACCTATCTTCGTATCATCTGCAAATTTACTGACCCACCCTTCGTCTCCCTCATCTAAGTCATTAATAAAAATTACAAACAGCAGAGGACCCAGAACTGAACCCTGCGGAACTCCACTTGTAACTGGGCTCCAGGCTGAATATTTACCATCTACCACCACTCTCTGCCTTCGACCGGTTAGCCAGTTTTCTATCCAATTGGCCAAATTTCCCTCTATCCCATGCCTCCTGACTTTCCGCATAAGCCTACCATGGGGAACCTTATCAAATGCCTTACTAAAATCCATGTACACGACATCCACTGCTCTACCCTCATCCACATGCTTGGTCACCTCCTCGAAGAATTCAATAAGACTTGTAAGGCAAGACCTACCCTTCACAAATCCGTGTTGGCTGTCCATAATCAAGCAGTATCTTTCCAGATACTCGTAAATCCTATCCCTCAGTACCCTTTCCATTACTTTGCCTACCACAGAAGTAAGACTAACTGGCCTGTAATTCCCGGGGTTATCCCTATTCCCTTTTTTGAACAGGGGCACAACATTCGCTACTCTCCAGTCCCCTGGTACTACCCCCGTTGCCAGTGAAGACGAGAAGATCATTGCCAACGGTACTGCAATTTCCTCTCTTGCTTCCCACATAATCCTAGGATATATCCGGTCAGGCCCGGGGGACTTGTCTATCCTCAAGTTGTTCAAAATGTCCAACACATCTTCCTTCCTAACAGGTATCTCTTCTAGCTTATCAGTCCGTTTCACACTCTCCTCTTCAACAATACGGTCCCTCTCGTTCGTAAATACTGAAGAGAAGTACTTGTTCAAGACCTCTCCTGTCTCTTCCGACTCAATACACAGTCTCCCACTACTGTCCTTGATTGGACCTACCCTCGTTCTTGTCATTCTCAGGTTTCTCACATACGCATAGAATGCCTTGGGGTTATCCTTGATCCTATCCGCCAAGGATTTTTCATGCCCTCTCTTAGCTCTCCTAATCCCTTTCTTCAGGTCCCTTCTGGCTATCCTGTATCCCTCCACTGCTCTGTCTGAACCCTGTTTCCTCAACCTTATGTAAGCCTCCTTCTTCCTCTTTACTAGACATTCAACCTCCCTCGTCAACCAAGGCTCCCTCACACGACCATTTCTTTCCTGCCTGATAGGTACATACATATCAAGGACACGTCGTATCTGCTCCTTGAAAAAGTTCCACATTTCCACCACATCCTTCCCTGACAGCCTATGCTCCCAACGTATGCTCCTCAAATCCTGTCTTACAGCATCGTAATTTCCCTTCCCCCAATTGTAAAATCTTCCTTGTTGTGCGCACCTATCTCTCTCCATAACTAAGGTGAAAGTCACAGAATTGTGGTCACCATCACCAAAATGTTCACCCACTAACAAGCCCACCACTTGTCCCGGTTCATTACCGAGTACCAAATCCAATATGGCCTCCCCTCTGGTTGGACACTCTACATACTGCGTTAGAAAAGCTTCCTGGACACACTGCACAAACACCGCCCCATCCAATCTACTTGATCTAAAGAGCTTCCAATCAATATTTGGGAAGTTGAAGTCGCCCATGACTACGACCCTGTGGCTTCTGCACCTTTCCAAAATCTGTTTCCCAATCTGTTTCTCCGCATCTCTGCTGCTATTGGGGGGCCTATAATAAACTCCCAACAAGGTGACTGCACCTTTCCATTTTCTGACTTCAGCCCATACTACCTCCAGAGGCAGATCCCCCTCAAACTTCCTTTCTGCAGCCGTTATACCATTTCTAATTAGCAATGCCACCCCCCCTCCTTTTTTACCACCCTCCCTAATCTTACTGAAACATCTGTAACCAGGAACCTCCAACAGCCATTCCTGTCCCTCATCTATCCATGTTTCCGTGATGGCCACAACATCGTAGTCCCAGGTACCGATCCACGCCTTAAGTTCACCCACCTTATTTCTGATACTCCTTGCATTGAAGTATACGCACTTGAGCCCATCTCTGTGTCCGCAAGTAGTCCCTGTCAGTGCTACCTTCTCCACAGCCTCCCTACAGTCTTGGGCATCCTGACACACAGCGAGCTTACTTGCTGGACTACAAGTCCGGGTCCCATCCCCCTGCCAAATTAGTTTAAACCCCCCCGAAGAGTGCTAGCAAACCTACTCCCCAGGATATTGATGCCCTTCTGGTTCAGGTGCAACCCGTCCTGTTTATACAGGTCCCACCTTCCCCAGAATGCAGTCCAATTGTCCAAATATCTGAAGCCCTCCCTCCTACACCATCCTTGCAGCCACGTGTTCAACTGCACTCTCTCCCTATTCTTTGCCTCTCTGTCACGTGGCACCGGCGACAACCCAGAGATGACGACTCTGTCTGTCCTAGCTTTTAGCTTCCAGCCTAACTCCTTGAGCTCTTGAATGACCTCCCCACCCCTCTTCCTACCTATGTCGTTGGTGCCAATGTGTGCCACGACTTCTGGCTGCACACCCTCCCCCTTAAGGATTCTGAAGACACGGTCCGAGACGTCTCGGACCCTAGCACCCGGGAGGCAACAAACCATCCGAGAGTCTCGCCCATGTCCACAGAACCGCCTGTCCGTCCCTCTAACTAAAGAGTCCCCTATAACTAGCGCTCTCCTCTTCTCCCCCTTTCCCTTCTGAGTCTCAGAGCCACAGACCCCTTCACTGCAACTTACACCTGCAAGGCTGTCCCCCCCAACAGTTTCCAAAGCTGCATACTTATTTTTTAGGGGAACGACCACAGGGGAACCCTGCACTGCCTGCTTCTTCCCCTTCCCACCTCTAACTGTTACCCAGCTACCTCTGTTCTCCGGCGTAACTATGTCACTGTAGCTTCTATCAATCACCCTCTCAGCCTCTCGAATAATCCTCAGCTCATCCAGCTCCAGTTCCAGTTCCCTAACTCGTTCGGTGAGGATCAGGATCTGACTGCATTTACTGCAGACGAAGTCGGCAGGAGTATCGGTGGTCACCCCTACCTCAAACATCCTGCAGGAGGAACATTCCACCGCCTGCGCTGCCATGACTGTACACTTTGTCTCCAAAAACAAGAACACTGAGTCAATAACCTGGGGTCTAGAACACACCTACTCAAATACTAATCACTTACCTTCCCGCCCAGCTATGCGCTCCAACCTCACTTCCGCTGCCCGCTGCAGGTAAGTAATTTTGAAACAAACTGTCTTACCTGAGCTGTAGTCTCCCGGGTTCGCTTTTCCTCGGCCGCTGCTCCCACTCAAGTGACCGTTGGTGATTAAAGGGTGAGTATTTATACTCACAGTTCTCCTTCCCGGCTGCCCCTCTGTTTGCCGTCACTGCAATATCTACAATTCAATTCTACTGACTGTTCCCCCCCCACCCCCAGGTTAAAACTGAGACCCATTCACCCATCAGCCCTGTATTCAGTGACCTACTCTGGTTTCTGGTGCGGAAATACTTCCATTTTCATGTTCTCATTCTGCTGGAAGTCTTTCCTTGGTGTCACACCTCCAATTTGTTGCATAAATAATATCCATTTAAAGTACTAATCTGAATCTTTTCCTTTCGGTAATGCCATCTTCTGTATTTGAAGTGAATGTGTTTCCTTCTGTTTTTCTCCCTGACCACGAATCAGAGCTCTGCAGTGTCAGTGATGCCAGCCTTATGCAGTTTCAGAGTCAAGGAACTTGTCACCATGCGTTACTGTTCAGTTCCCAGAGTACAACGCTCCATGTTGGACAGGATGTTTGGGCATCTTTGACAATATGTCGTTGGAAATTGTTCATAAACAGAAATTGCTGAAGAAATTGCAAACGTGTTACAGAATTTAATGGAGTGAATGCAGAGTTAAACTTTCAGGTCCAGTGAACCTTCTTTAAAGGTTTTTTATTTTTATTTCCAGTATCTGTGATTATTTATTTAATTGAAAAATTGTTCTGCGCCTATTCATTTCTGGAGAACCTCAGCAGGTCTGTCAGCATCTGCAGAGAAAGAGAAACAGAGTTAGCGGTTCCAGTCCAGTGTGAAAATTCTTCAAAACTGAGGACAATTGCAAAATGGTCTTTTGATCACTTGCCAGATGTGGAGAATGGGTGGCAGGGAAAAGAGGGTGTGGCAAAAGAAAAACGGGCTTTTAACAGCGGTGAACTAAAATATTCTGTATAACGGGTAGAATTTAAGGTGTAAATGGGGGAAAGGGATTCTCTCTATTGAATGCAAGATAAAAAAGACACAACCACAAAGTTATACGGAGGCCAGGAGGGAGAATGTTGACTATGTGGTATTGCATAGATCTGGCCACAGATACGTTTTCACTGTCGTGATCATCACCCCCTTTAGATAAAGGAATTCAGGTGCTTGACTTCTTATTGGCACTAGTAAGCGTTTCATGCTGCCTCATTATTGTAATATGGAGAAAAGCAAATCACAGTTTGACGTTTGGGCTGAGTGTTGGTTACCTGTCATTTTTAATATTGTTTCAATTTTGCAGTGCTTATCTTTAAACGCTTGTTCTTGAAGTTAGCATCAGATGGAGTGTAGGATGTTGAGGAGTGACATTATAGAAACGAATAAAATCATGAGAGATATGGATAGAGTGAATAGCCAAGGTCTTTTCCAAAGGGTAGGGGAATCCAAACATAGAGGGAATAGGTTTAAGGTGAAAGAGAGTAGATTTAAAAGGGACTAAGGGGCAGCTTTTTTACACAGAGGGCGGTGTGGGTATGGAATGAGCTTCCAGAGGAAGAGTGGGAGATGTAAGGACAGCTACAACATTTAAAACTCATTTGGACAAACATATGAATGGGAAACATTTAGAGGAACATGGACCTAATGAAAACAGATGGGACTAGTATAGTTTGGAACACCTGGCAAGCATGGACATTTAGAAAAGCTTCACGCAGAGTCGGGGTGGTTTTATGAAAGGGAAATGATACTTTGCCCTGTAAAATCATGCAAAGTATTTCTGGAGATGCCTGTAAATGTAACAAGTGGACTTGATAAAGGCGATCTGGTGGACACCAGGCTTTCCAGAGATTTTCCACAAGGTATTACAAAACAAAGGTTCATACACAAAACAGGAGCTCCAGGACGTCGGATACTGTATTAACATGGGATGATGATTGTTTAACACAGAAATCGGAGAGTCAGGATTAATGGATCTTTATGGTAAAGGTTTATCTGCTGGAGTACCACAGATATCAGTCTGATGGCATCATTTATTTACAATCTAAGCTGACAGCCTGAAGGAGGGAGCTGAGTGCAATACACTTCCCAGTTTGAGGATGACACTGAGAATCAAAAGGCAGGCTGTTACTTAATGGAGAGGACTTCCAGAAAAGGAACAGTAAAGGCATTGGAGTCTTCCTGGGTATGAAACATAAAGTCAGCATGATGATGCAGCAAGTAACTTGGTTCGTACATTAGGCGGTTTCGTGGGATGAAAGGGTTGTGTTATTGAGAATCTCTAAGATGGTGAGGCGATAATTCATTGAGGTTTAAATGAATGAGGAGTGATACTGCTGAAACCTACAAGACACAGAAGGGGTTGGAGAAGGTAAATGTTGAGAAGTTGTTTCCATTCTTGAGCAAAGTGTCGAATTCGATGATATAGATACCAAATAAGGAATATCGATTTCAATGTGAGATGCAGAGTAATGCCTTCTCTCCGAAGGTAGTGAATGCCTGGAATTCCCTAACGCAGAGAGGTGTGGAGGGATACAAGGAGTCGGCAAGAGAGTGGAGTTGAGCCCTGGCGTAGATCAGCCATGTACTTATTAAACGACAGGGTTAGCTTGAGGGGCCGATTGACCTACTCCTGTTCCTATTTATTAATTTCACGTCATGCTTTTGGAAAGTAACGGGTTATTTTGCTGGAAATCCTGTTGTACAATGTTGCATTCAGCGAGAGCAGAGGATTTGTTGTTTTAACCCTGGGTGGGGTATGGAGCTGTATTCCCAGCGTATCTGGGTCTCCAACAAGTCCCTCATCTGGACCAGAAGTTACAGAGAGGGGAAGCCTGGAAACAGGGACTGGTGGGGTGGGGGTGGTGGTCCCTTCCTGGTCCAGCCTGGATTTTCGGAGTACGTTTCCAAAACTGCACCTAACCATCGGAGTGGCCTCGATCTGCCCCGTTTAGCATGTTTGAGGGCTGAATTGAACATCAGAACATAGGACTGAGGGACACAAGTGGGCCATTCGTCCCTTTCACAATACTCCACCAGTAAATAAGGTCATGGCTCATCTCATTGTGATCCCAGCTGCACTTTTCTTTCCAAGCACCATTATCCCTGATTCACCTGTCCATAGAAAATCAGACAAAGCAGCTTCGATGTAATATCAAGGTCCAGCCACCCCAAACTTCTGGGAAAGAGAATTCCTACTTGACTGAAATCCCACTTTGTGGATTTATCCTAATTCCTGCTCTGATGAATGTTGGAGGGTGTCACTGTTTCATTTATCATCCCATTCCTCCACTGCTGACACCAAATTTTTAATGTAACCAGGTTGGTGATATGGCCGATGATAAAGCTCTCAGACTGAGTCAGGTTCAGTGACAGGAAGAAGTCAGGCAGATTTCTTTAGTTAGCCACAAGTAAATAATAGAACTAACGGATACGCATTGTGGATCTGTGGTTAGCACTGATACCTCTCCTCACCAAGTAGCTGCGATCAGTTCCAACCTCGGACAACTCTCTGTGTGGAATTTGAACATTCTCCCCATGTCTGTGTGGATTTCCTCCCAGTGTTCTAGTTTCCTCCCATCGTCCATAGATATGCAGCTTTGAGCGGATTGGCCATGTTAAATTGCCCATCGTGCCCAGGGATGTGTAGGTTAGATAGGTTATGGGAAATGCAGGGTTACATGGATTGAGTAGGGGGCCAGGTCCGGGGGGGATACTGTTCCGAGGTTAAATGTGGACTTGATGGAATGTCCTGCTTCCACACTGTAGAGAATCTATAAATATGACAAGAAGTTTGGACGATACAAACACCCAGTGGGTATCTATCTGATCACTCTCCTCTAGGTTTTGTCTGTTTCAATAAGATGACCTCTCATTCCAAGAGTAACCTGTTAAAGCCTTCGTAATATAAGACCCTCATCCCTGGAATAAATGAAGTGAAACATCTCCGAACTGCTTCCAATTTAATTATATCCTTTCTCAGGCAAGGAGACAAAAATAATCTCTCACACAGCTGAAGTTATTTTTTGTTTTCTCAATGGTGAGAGTATTTGGAACTCTCTTCCCTGCAATGCATTGGAGGCAGAGATATTTAATATGTTTGGGGCACAGACAGAAGATTCATAAAGAATAACCGAGTCAAGGATTATCGGGGAATGGCAGGAATGTGTAGTGTTGGGGAAATGCTGACAGTGGTAAAGAAAAACACACTACTCCAGCACATCCAGGAATATAATGCAAAATGAAATGATAATAACGATAAAATGTTAAGGGGAAATCCAAGATGGTGGCGATCTGGAAGGTCTCCTTTGTTGGGCTCTGCATCACAGCACTGGCATAGTGGTTCCCTAACCCACTCCATCCCAGCAACTTACTTAAAATGCTTAGTTTTTGAAAGTTTTGAGAGTTGGCAGTTGCAGTAGCCTTAGTTTGTGTAGTTTTTAAGCTTTATGAGACTTTGGTTATTAATGATCAGGAATTCGAGTTCTTTCTCTCTCGAGTTCAAATGTTGCTACAGTGTGTTCTGGGTAATGATGTGCTTAAATGGTCGACCTGGAGCATTAAGGGGAGCCATTAGCCAGAAAAGAGGGAAAATTTACTTTCTAGTCTTAAAAAGAGAGGATGGATGTTGTCCTATTGCAGGAAATGCACCTTGATGACAATGAACATTTGACATTACAGAAGGGCGGGTTTGATCGGGTTTATTTCTCCTCTTTTAATATTACGAGGAGGGGAGAAGCCATAATGGATAAAAAGAATCTTCCATTTAACCTACTAGATTGTATTTGACACGCACGGGAGGCTCATAATACCCAAAGCCTTGAACTATAGTAAAGAATATAGTATTCTGAATGTTTATTGCTCCACCCCCCCCGCCCCCCCGCTCCCCCTCCACCCCGAACCCGACTCCCAGCGTACCCTCTGAAATTCCTAGTAGATGCATTTTCCAAATTCATTTATCTTGCATCGTGGCACATTATTGTAGAATTTTTCAAAAGTCTTATGGACCCCACGGTGGACAGAATGTCCTAAGGTGCCCCAATACCCTCGTTATAATGTAAGCAATTAATGGATTTGTGTGCAGAACGAGAGCTGGTGGATGTCTGGTGGCAGATCCACATCACAAGTAGGGATTTTATTTTCTTCTTTAATCGGCATAAATGCCACACAAGGGTTGATATCTTCCCCATTCCTGCAACAATCTTAGATTCGGTGGCATCCTGCACAATTGGGAATATTACCATTTCTGACCCTGAAGCAGGATACTTATTGATTTAGATTAAGAGCAACATAATAGATTCGAGACACTAGCGAATGTGCCTCTTGATTCTTAAGACGAGTTGGTTAATTGAGTAGTTAGATTAGATTACTTACAGTGTAGAAACAGGCACCTGGGCTCAAAAACTCCACACTCCCCATATTTACCCCTTCACCTAACACTACAAGCAATTAAGCATAGCCAATTTACCTAACCTGCACATTTTTGAATTGTGGGAGGAAACCCAAGCAGACACAGGGAGAATGTGAAAAATACACACAAACTGTTATCTGAGGCAGGAACTGAACTCGGGTCTCTGGCGCTGTGAGGCAGCAGTACGAACCATTGTGCCACTGTGCCGACCACTACAATGAACTCAGATCTTTCTTAGCCATTAATTCAGATTTAACCAGTAACCCATCAATTCTCTGGGAAATTGCTAAGGCTTATGCCAAGGGAATAATTATTCCTTATGATGTAGCAGAAGGGGGAGCAGGAACGCTGGTTTGAGGCAAAGCTGAGGGCAGCCGAAAGTACACACTGCGATTGTCCCTCAGTGGCTAAGCTGCAGAGGATGACAACGCTTCGGTCTACAGTGAATTCCATGCTCATACAGACAGCGAAGAAGGAACTTACTTTTGCAAAACAAAGGCTGTTTGAACATGGTGATAAGCCAGGCAGGTATTTAGTCTATCTTGCCAGGAAAACGAACGCCCCTCTTAAGCCGTTACCTCATTTAGGGAAGATATTGAGATCCTTCCCTTCAATTCCAAAAGATTAATGTATCCTGTCTGGGATGTTTCACCGAATTATTTCAGACTGAACATTTTGAGGATAGATGGATTAAGATGGAGTCATTTTTCAAGAACCTGGGTCTTCCAGGAGTAACCCCTAAATAGGTGATGTGCCTTAATGCACCATTGTCAGCGCAGGAGGGTGTGAAGCAGCTTCAGAATGTAAAGGTGCACGTTCCTGACAGATTTCCTAGTGAGTTTTATATATAATTTAGAAACCTATTGTCAGGGTTGATGTTTAACGTGTTCCGTCACTCATACAGTGACAAACCCCTCCCTCCATCCTTAAAAGAGGCTCATATCTCTCTGATGATGAAGAAAGGAAGACCCTAGAAGATTGTGCTTCTTACACGCTAATCTCACTTTTAAATGTTGGTTAAAAAATCCTGTCTCAGATCCGTGCATTAAGGTGGAAACTTTGCTGCCTTCTGTAACCAAAGAGGACCAAACATGCTTTATAAAGGGCCGCAGATCTTCCTACAATGTGAAGAATTTACTCAATATGATCCAAGAGTGTCAACAACAATCTGTCCAGGGATTATTGATCTGTTTAGATGAGAGAAGACATTTGATTGGGTTGAGTGGCCGGATCTCTTCGGCACATTAGAACGGTTTGGTATACGCAAAGTTTTTATCAAGTGGGTGAGGATCCTTTACCGCGATCCTCTGGCTGTGGTTCTCACTAATGGTGTGGCCAACCAGTAATATTCATATTTCTCCAGGCAGCCGACAAGGTTGACACCTTTCACCATTCTTGTTTACGTTGGGGGATTGAACCACTGGCGGAGGCCATCCGTAGGGATGCCAACATATCTGCCTCAGAAGTGGGATAGAAGTCACGTAAGATTACATTGTATGCTGATAAGGGTCTTATGTTTTTGTCAAATCCCGCAATTTCGGTAGGTCATGTGATGCAATGCATTAATTCACTTGTTGCCTTTCCGGGCGATAAGATTAATTTTACAAAGTTGGAGGCCATGCCTATGGGAGGTCTTAGGGAAATACCTGATACTGAGGGCAAATCCTGGTTTCCTTTTAAGTGGTCACGGGGGTGGTTTCTCTATTTCAGTATATTCATTACATTTGTCTTTGATCCTTTATTTAACATGAACTATGTCCATTTGTTTGACAAAATTAAACAAGACCTTCAAAGATGGGAGGCATTTCCAATATCCTGGCTAGGTCGGATAGCTGTTATTAAAATGAATGTCCTTCCTCATTTCCTCCACCAATTTCAATGCTTTCTATGATGTTTCCCAGACAGATATTTCGGAAACATAATGGCTGGTTTAGCTCTTTTATTTGACACCATAAGCGATTCTTTGTCTAGCTAACAAAATTTCAACTGCCCCACAGATTGTGAGGAGTAGATATCCCCGATTAAAAGCAATCAATTAAGTTTTTTTTCATTGTACGTTAGTGCCTGGGCCGCTGAGGACTCGGCATCAATATGGCTAGACATTGAGCCCTCTCAGACAAAGTGAACCCTTATTAGTCTGTTATTCTTAGATAAAATGACAACATTTATAGAATATTGTCATAAAATAATGATTATCAATACTGTTAAAACTTGAAGAACAATGCGTCAGATCGAGGCAATACAACCAAAATCATGTTTCTTACTCCTATAATTGGTATACCGGGGATAATGGATTCCAGGTTTAAACTGTGGGCAGCGAAGGGGAAACCTTGTTTGGGTGATTTAGAATTAGTAGAATCCCTACAGTATGGAAACAGGTCCTTGGGCCCAGCAAGTCCACTTCGATCCTCTGAAGAGTAACCCACCCACACCCATTCCCCTACCATCCTATATTTACCCTGATTAATGCCCCAACTTACAGATCCTGGAATACTATGAGCGATTGAGCAATGGCCAAGTCATCTAACATGCGACTGGGGGAGGAAACCTACGCAGCCACAGTTAAGAATATACTAACTCCACACAACCTGTCACCCAAGACTGGAACGAAAACCGTGACCCTGGTTGCGGTGAGTCAGCACTGCAAACCACCGAGCCACCACGTGTTATTTGAAGGAGAAACATTAATACAGTTTGATCAAATAACTATTAAGGATGGACTACCTAGTAGAGACTACTTCTATTTTTTTTCCAGATTAGAGATTTGAATAAAAAATACAATTTTAACAGACACTTATAGATCCGATACAGAGAAGCAGGTGATTATTGTAAAGAGTACACTCTCTGTCAGTACCCTTTACCATTTGTTGGTGAGTGTCCCCTCAGACAAGTCTGTGCAGCTTCGTGACGTCTGTGCGAGAGAGTTGGGGGTTTAGATCTTTTCGGAGACATGGGAGGATATTTGTGAAAATGCTCGAAGGATTTTGATCTGTAATAGAAACCATTCCATGCAGTTGAAAAATTTTCATAGGGTCTATCTGACACCAGATTTTCTCTCAAAATTCAAAGTGGGATTATCTTCAGCATGACCTAAATGCAGAATGACTACAGGCACTCTTACTCATTGCATGTGGTCCTGCTGCAGGCTTCGTATATATTGGAGCACTGTGTTCGGTGTGGTAGAGTGGGTCATGGGGACCGAATTGGAGATGGACCTGGTTTCTCTTTTCCTGGGTCTGCCTAGAGTATCTTACGCAGATGCACATGGAAAAAATATATATATCCTTACTTGCTATGCTAGGAAAAATATTATGTTGTGTTGTATGTCTGAAAACTCCCCGGGTCTGTTGGGTCTTTGTAAGCTCATCATGGAGAATATCCCTTTGGACTTTCTCACCAGCATGGTGTACCAAAAAACAGAGAATAATATAAGTCATAGAATCATAGAGTCATGGATGTGTACAGCATGGAAACAGTCCCTTCGGTCCAACCCGTCCATGCCGACCACATATCCCAAACCAATCTAGTCCCACCTGCCAGCACCTGGCCCGTAACCCTCTAAACCCTTCTTATTCATTTACCCATCAAAATGCCTCTTAAATGTTATACTTGTATCAGCCTCCCTGACATCACCTGGCAGTTCATTCCATACACGTACCATTCTCTGTATGAAATAGTTGCCCTGTAGTTCTCTATTATATCTTTCCCCTCTCACCCTAAACCTATACCCTCTCGTTCTGACTCCCCGATCCCAGGGAAAAGACTTTACCTATTTACCCTGTCCATGCCCCTCATAATTTTATAAACCACAAAAAGCTCACCCCTCAGCGTCCGACACTCCAGGGAAAACAGCACCAGTCTGTTCAGCCTCTCCCTATAGCACAAATCCTCCAACCCTGGCAACATCCTTGTAAATCTTTTCTGAACCCTTTCAAGTTTCACAACATTTTTCCAATAGGAAGGTGACCAGAATTGCAAGCAATATTTCAAAACTGGCCTAACCAATGCCCTGTATAGCCACAACATGACTTCCCAACTCCTGTACTCAATACTCTGACCAATACAGGAAACGTCTTCTTCACTATCCTATCTACCTGCAACACCACTTTCAAGGAGCTTTAAACCTGCACTCCAAGATCTCTTTGTTCTGCAACACTCCCTGCGACCTTACCATGAAGTGTATAAGTCCTGCTAAGATTTTCTTTCCCAAAATGCAGCACCTCGCATTTATCTGAATTAAACTCCATCGGCCACTTCTCAGCCCATTGGCCATTTGGTCAATCTGAGGTGACCCTCTTCGCTCTCCACTCCACCTCCAATTTTGGAGTCATCTGCAAACTTCCTAATTGTACCTCTTATGCTCACATCCAAATCATTTACGTCAATGACAAAAAGTAGCGAATACAGCACCAATCATTGTGGCGCTGCACTTGTCATAGGCCTCCAGTCTGAAAAACAACCCTCCACCACCACCCTCTGTCTTTCTACCTTTGAGCCAGTTCTGTATCTTATGGCTAGTTCTCCGTGTATTCCATGAGATCTAACCATGCCATTCAGTCTCCCATTGGGAACCTCATCAAAACCCTTACTGAAATCCGTATAGATCACATCTACCCCTCTGCCCTCATCAATCCTCTTTGTTACTTTCTCAAAAAAGCCAATCAAGTTTGTGAGACATGATTTCTCACGCACAAAGCCATGTTGACTATCCCTAATCCGTCCTTGCCTTTCCAAATACATGCACATCCTGCCCCTCAGGATTCCCTCCAACAACGTGCCCACCACCAACGTCAGTGTCACTGTTCTATAGTTCCCTGGCTTGTCCTTAACATCCTTCTTATACAATGGCACAGCGTTAACCAACCTCCAGTCTTCCAGCGCCTCACCTGTGACTATTGATGATACAAATATCTCAGCAAGAGGCCCAGCAATCACTTCTCTAGCTTCCCACAGAGTTCTAGGATACACCTGATCAGGTCCTGGGGATTTATCCACCTTTACCCGTTTCAAGACATCCAGCACTTCCGAGTCTGTAATATCGACATTTTGCAAGGTGTCACCATCTATTTCCCTACATTTTATATCTTCCATATCCTTTTCCACAGTAAGTACTGATGCACAATACTCCTTTAGTATCTCCCACATACGTCCTGTGCCAGGAAAAATATTCTGTTGTGTTGGATGTCTAAAAAACCTCCGTGTCTGTTGGGTGGTTGTAAGCTCGTCATGGAGAATATCCCTTTGGACATTCTCACCAGTATGGTGCAGCAAAGAGCAGATTTATAGAAGATATGGCAACCCTTTTTGGATTACCGCGATACAGGCTTATCTGCCACTCTAAGAAGGGCTTTCATACAGCCATGACGATATTGTCTAATGAATCATATATTAAGAATTATGAACGTATGAATGTGTATCAGTTCATGCTCTCGACAAACGAGAGCTATCACTTTGTTATGCTGAGCTGTATTATTTATTTATTATTTATTGTTTATTTTTGTTTTTCTTCTGTTCGTTTAGAGACTTTAACTTATTTTGTATATACATGCACATGGGTGTCATTTTGTTCAGTTATTTAAGTTGTTTTGTTATTGGTTTAATATAATAATAAAAATATCTTTTTCAATAAAAAATTTGGTTAAAAAATTAAAATGCTAACATTGATAGGTTAGAGGCCCAAATAACTCTCATTAGAGAGACCACTCGTGTTGGTTACGTTGAAGGCCACCACACGGGTGATGGGGTAAGGTTGAGAAAGCATTCCCTTCATGGTAACTTCTGTCAGTGTGGGGAAGTGAACCTGCACTGGTGTCCTGCCTCTGCATCACAAACCAACCATCCAGCCAACTGAGTGGGAGACTGTGTAATGTTGCACACAGAATCAGTCAAAAAAAAGGGCAAGAGAAATTTTAATGACAAGGGAAAAGGTGGATTCGAGATAAAAATGTTCTTTGCTCAAAATTATATTTTATAATGAGACAAGTGTTTGGAAGCAGTCTTTGGCTGAATACAATAAGGTGAGACAAGTGAAATAACCAGAATGACTAATTGTGATGGGATATCGATAACCATAAAATAAGTGCATGTTCTTGATTGGTCTGTGGAAAGCATGTTGACTGTTGCATGAATTTATAAATCAGATGAAATATATTGTAAGGAGTGTCCGTCCCTATGAGAAATGCCTTCTGAATACATGCTAGAAGAAACCCGGGGTATGAAGTGTCTGAGAATCTCTGCTCGGTAACAGGACCCTGGGGGTTGAATGACTGGAAGTTCCTGGAACATGGAGCTGAGAAAACCATAAGAACACCCTCAAACGTATTGAATGTTGGAGCATATTTGAAGTACTGAATGGCCTCATGATGGATCTTAATTCCGTGTGATTTGAAAAACGTACATCTCCCCTCCATCCACTTACGTGTTACACACTGGGGCACAGCCGTTTTCCTGAAACTGGGAATAAGTTGGAACAATACCTGGAACATTCCATAATTGACATTCTGCAGAATATTCTCTAACTGTGTGGAGGGCAGAAAGGCAAGAGAGAAAGAGAGGGAAGGTCCTGCATGCAGTAGTATGAGTGGTGGAGCATGAGCCTTGTTCTGGGGTCGGTGCTATAACAGATATACAGCGAGTGTGAGGGAGCAGAGAAAATATGGTGACCCTTATCCTGACAGAGTGGGGAAGCTTATTGATGCTTGTCCTGTTTTGACAATAGACAATAGACAATAGACAATAGATGCAGGAGTAGGCCATTCTGCCCTTCGAGCCTGCACCGCCATTCAATATGATCATGGCTGATCATTCCTAATCAGTATCCTGTTCCAGCCTTATCTCCATACCCCTTGACTCCACTATCTTTAAGAGCTCTATCCAATTCTTTCTTAAAAGAATCCAGAGACTGGGCCTCCACTGCCCTCTGGGGCAGAGCATTCCACACAGCCACCACTCTCTGGGTGAAGTAGTTTCTCCTCATCTCTGTCCTAAATTGTCTACCCCGTATTTTTAAGTTGTGTCCTCTGGTTCGGCACTCCCCCATCAACGGAAAGATGTTCCCTCCTGCCAGAGTGTCCAGTCCTTTCATAATCCTATACGTTTCAATCAGATCCCCTCTCAGTCTTCTAAACTCAAGGGTATACAAGCCCAGTCGCTTCAGTCTTTCCGTGTAAGGCAATCCTGCCATTCCAGGAATTGACTTCGTGAACCTACGCTGCATTCCCTCAATAGCCAGAATGTCTTTCCTCAAATTTGGAGACCAGAACTGTACACAGTACTCCAGGTGTGGTCTCACCAGGGCCTTGTACAGCTGCAGAAGCACCTCTTTGCTTCTATACTCAATCCCTCTTGTTATGAAGGCCAGCATGCTATTAGCCTTCTTCACGACCTGCTGTACCTGCATGCTTGCCTTCATTGACTGGTGGACAAGAACACCCAGATCTCTCTGAACAGCCCCTTTACCTAATTTGATACCATTGAGGTAGTAATCTGCCTTCCTGTTCTTGCCACCAAAGTGGATAACCAGACATTTATCCACATTAAACTGCATCTGCCATGCATCTGCCCACTCACCTAACTTGTCCAGGTCACCCTGTAATCGCCTAACATCCTCATCACATTTCACCCTACCACCTAGCTTTGTGTCATCAGCAAATTTGCTAATGTTATTGCTGATACCATCTTCTATATCATTTACATATATTGTAAAAAGATATATTTAAAAATATATATGTAATATATTTACATATTTTGCTGGCCATTTCTTCAGACCCCAGAAACTGCACTGAGCTGGGTGGTGAGCTCAGACCATGCTGGGTGGGTCTGTTCGTGTGGGCCCCTCTGGGAAGAGAATGGTCCCCTTTTGTACTCGCGCATCCACCAGGACCTCTGTGCTGCTGTCGACAAACCGTAGTGTAATTTCCCCTTCATTGTCATGCTTGGGGAAAATGTGCAGGGCAGCTCCAAACTGAGAAAGCGCAACTGTGTGCCATTGATCTTTTAAAGATGGCACCAGTGTCAGGGATTACGGAATATCCAGGAGCATCCGGGCGACTGTGAGTACCTCCAGTCATGATGGATGGGAACATTGTGCTGGCATTGTATGAGAGGGACACTATGGAGTGGGATGTGTAGTTAATGAGATGAGTTTGGTAAGATAGCACCATGAAACTAGCTCGGCCTCGTGCAGACAACCCCAATGAAAATGTCACTGAGACAGTTTTTTGTTAGGTTCAGCCCAGTGAGGCGAAGACTCTACTGTCCTCACTCCCAGTTACAAAGCTGCAGAACAAATGCTCATCCAAAACTCTCCATCGCCTGAACTCACAGCAATATCCCTTTCACTCATATTCTTCGAAATACTGACATGTGTTGCATGATACTATCGGAATGTCTTCATTTCAGCATTCTGAACCTGTGAACATATCCTTCCATGATATTTCATCTCAGTCTCCCTCCACCACCCTGTCTCCACCCCAAAATACACTCATTTGCAGTCATATTACATGAGACTGCCAGTATAACTGGCTATTTGGCCCAGCTGGTCCATGGTAACCAAAATGTCCATCCAGACTCATCCCATTCCCTTGCCCTTGTTCTGTATCCCTCTAATCCTTTCCTATCTGTGTATTTGTCCAAATGCCTTTTCAATGTTGTTATTGTACCCATCTCAATCACTTCCACTGACAGCTCAGTCCATATGCGTACCACACTCTATGTAAAAAAGTTCCCCTCAGTTTCCTTTTTATATTTTTTATGCTTTCCAAAACATTAATGGATGTCCTCTAGTCCTCGATTCCACAACCTTGGGAAGGAATTTTGAAGTATTCACCACATGCATGCCTCCCATGATTTTAGAAGAGCTACACTTCTATAAGAACTTTCTCAGCTTCCTACGCTGTAAAGAAATAAGTTCTAACCTGTCCAACCTCTGCCTACAACTTAGAGCCTTTAGCTTAGGGAACATCTTTGGAAATTTGTTCTACGTACTTTCTTGTTCAATAATATCCTTTCGAGAGCAAGCTGAACAAAACTGAACACAATACTCCAATACAGCCTTACTAACATCCTATACAGCTGCAACATAATGTCCCAACGTCTATACTCAATGCGCTGATGAAGCCAATGTGCCAACGGCCGTCTTCACTGTCCTGTGTATCTGTGACACAAATTTCAGACAACCGTGCACCTGATCTCCAACGTCCTTTTGTTGCAGTACACGCCTTAAGGCACTATCATTCGTCTTTAATCTCCTACCTGGATTTAACTTTCCTAAATGCAAGGCACTTATCTATATTAAACTCCATTTGCTATTTCTCAGCCCACTTCCCCAGCTGATCAGGGTACTGCTGCAATTTCTGATAATGTTACTCCCTGTAAATGACGCCTCCTAATTTAGTGTCATCTGCAAATTTACAAACGTCGTGTTGTGCACTCTGGTCCAAAACATTGATATAGATAACAAACAGCAATGGGCCCAGCACCGACCACTGAGGCATTCCACTAGTCACAGGTCTCCAGTCTGACAAGCATACCTCCACCATGGGCATTTGCTTCATATCGTCAAGCCAACTGTGTCACAAATTTGCCAGTTTATAATGGAGTCCATGTAATCTAACCTTCCAGAGCGGCCTACCATGTGGAACCTTATCAAAGGCCTTACTGAAATCCATATAGACTATGTCCACCACCCTGCCCGCGTCAACCTTCCTGGTCACTTCCGCAAAAACTTGTCAGGCATGATCTGCCAGGCACACAGCTATGTTGACAGCTCCAAGTCAAACTCTGTCTTTCCGAATGCATGCATATCTTATATCTCCGAACCTTCTCAAGTGGTTTCCGAAACAGATGTAAAGCTTACTGGTCTATATTTCCCAGGATTTTCTTTGCAGCCCTTCTGAATAAGGGCACAACATTTGCTACTGCCCAGTCTTCCGGGTCCTTGCCCCTGAACTATATTCTCTCGCCTCGTGCAGTGCTCTTATTTATATCTGCTCAGGATCAAGAGATTTATCTGACTTTGTACATTCTAATATGTCCAACAGCACCTCTACTGTGATATGGACTGGACCAAGATATCACAACTAACCTCCCAAAGGTCACAGCTCTTCATGTCTTTCTTCATGGTAAACACAGAGGGGAAATTGAGGACCTCACCCATCTCTTGAGGTTTTACACATGCACACCCATTTTGGATTTTAAAGCTTCGTATTCTCTCTCTTGTTGTTCTTTTTCTTTACTATACTGAATTTGGATGCACCCTAATCTGCTCAACCAAGGCTATCTCATACCCCACTTTAGCCCTGCTGATTTCCTTCTTCAGTAAACTCCTGTATCCCCTGTGTACCTCCAGAGATTCCCTTGGTCCCAGCTGCCTGTACCTGAGCGACGCCTCCTTTGTTTCTGGTCAGAGCCTCAATATCTCTTGTCATCCAGGGTTCTCTCTTCCAGCCTCACTTTCCCTTCACCCTCACAGAAACATATCGACCTTGAACTCGAGCTACCTCACTTTTGAAGCCCGTCCACTTTCCCTGGATCCTTTTACCTGGAAACACACTACTCCAACCAAGCCCTACAATCCCCTGCGTAATTCCAACAAAATTCGCCTTGCCCCAATTTAGAACTTGATTCTGTGGACCAATTTTGTCCCTACCATAACTATTTTTACATTAATACAGCTCTGGTCACTTTTCCCAATATGCTCCCCCACTTTACCTCCGTCACCTATCCATCCCTATTTCCCAACAGTAGGTCGAGTTTCTCCCTTCCCGAGTAGGATACTCTAAAAATTGCTTGTGGAAACTTTCCTGAACACACTTAACAAATTAGGTTCCATTTAAGTTCTTAACCCTCTAGAAGTCCCCATCTATGTTACGATAATTAAAATCACCTATTATGACAACCCTATTGCTCCTGCAAGTCTCGCCAGTCTACCTGCATATTTGTTCTTCTAATTCCCATTGATTATTTGAAGGCATATAGTACAACTACTATAACATCACCATCCCCCTCTTACTTGTTTGCATCATTTACAAAATCTCATTGGATATTATCTCAGTTATTTCATCTTTAAATACTAGAGTGATACACACCTTCATCAGAACTATTGGTATTTAAATTGTTTCCATTGACATCTCTTCCTCGCAGTGACTTTCACATTCGCAGCATCCCTTGTCAAGGCACAGTGGAGATATGGAGCTGTAAATGGATGGGAGCTGCACATCCTGTCAGTTCCAACATTGGCTGCAAGTTTCCCCACACTGAGCTGCGATCTAACACAGTGTTACCGAACAATGCAACATCCTGAGTTTATATATGAATGAACCAGTGCGGACTGCACAGCCTCCCACGCTGGACATTTAACCTAGGATTATAGATCAAGCATTGGTGTGGGCTGCATGTAGTTTCACTCTGGATATAGCTGCGTTGCATTCAGCAGACATTAGCCGGATCTATACAGTGCTTCATCCTGAATATGTAATGGATGGGCTGGTTAGGTGAGTTGGATTGCGAATGTGAGAGAACGAAACATCTGGCAATGCCTTTAGTTTGTGTTTTCATTCTTGTGATTGGACTTTTCAAATCTTGACTCACCCAGTTTGACCCATCCCTCTGGATGATTCATGGTGCCTGTTGTTACAGTATCTGAGTCTGCAACATGACCAACAAATGGAGCAGAGGCTGCAGAGAGGACAGTCTCCATAAAATGGAATGAGGGAATCACCATCAGATCAGCCGTGTTCTTAGTGAATGGTGGGGCAGGATTTTGTGGACCACTGATGCAACTTATTCATATACTTCTGTTTGTTGCAAGCAAACTCCCCTTCTCTCCCAGTGTTTCATATTGGTGGGGAGTGAGTCCCCTCCTCATTTTCCTGTGTAACAGGATCCTCGGGCCTCAGTAGCCTCCAGATTTCCCTGTGCCCCAGTTTTGAGCAGTTAAGTGACTGCCTCCTGTTCCTGTGTCCCAGTCTCGAACAGTTGAGTCTCCTGTTCCTGTGTCCCAGTTTCAAGCAGTTGAATGATTCCCTCCTGATCCCAAGTTTGTGAAAATACATGTCCTCCTCCTGCTCCTGAGTAACAGGCTCCAATAGCTCTGTGCTCACCTGCTGCTCCTGTGGAATGGAGGTGAGGGACTGAATGGCCTCTTCACATTCTTTGCAACTTTTCTTGACTAAAGGCCATTCTCCTGTTTCTGTAAAGCACCATCAAATTCTGAATGATGTATTTTTGTATTGACTCTCAGTAATTGAGCAAAGAAGCCGACTGGCAGAATTCAGATGCTGAATAGCCTCCTCCTGTTCCCGTGTTATACACTGAAGAGTCAATAGACTCTCAGAGATGTACAGCAAGGAAAAAGATCGTTCGGTCTGGTCATCCATACCGCCAAATATCCTAAATTAATCTCGTCCCCCTTGCCAGCAATTGGCCCATCTCCCTCTGAACACTTCCCATGCATGTATCCATCCAAATGACTTTTAAATGGTGTAACTGTACCTGCCCCCACCACCTCTTTTGTCTGTTCAATCCATACACACAGCAGTCTCTGTGTGAAAATGTTGCCCCTCATGTCCCTTTTTAAATCTTTCTCCTCTCACCTTAAACCTTTGTCTTCTAATTTTGGACTCGTCTATCCTGGGAAAAGACATTGATTGTTTACCTTATCTATTCCCCTCATGATTTTATAACCCCCTTTAAGGACCCCCCTCAGCCTCAACACTTGAAAATAGTCCCAGCCTATTCAAACTCTCCCTGTCACTCTGACCCTCCAACACCTGCAACATTCTTTTAAATCTCTTCTGCATCCTTTCAAGTTTGACAACGCATTTCCGACAGCGGGAGACTAGAATTAAAGGCAATATTACAAAAGTGGCCAAACCAATGTCCTGTACAGATTTAACATGTCATGCAAATGCTTCGACTCAAAGCACGCACCAATAAAGGAAAGATCACCAAATGCCTTCATCACTGCGCTGTCTACCTGTGACGGCACTTTCAAGGAACGGAGAACCTGCACCACGAGGCTAGCTTTGCTGCCTCACAGGGCAGTGACCTGGGTTTAATTCCATCTTTGAATGACTCGCTGTGTGGGGTTTCTACATTCTCCCCGTGTCTGCGTGAGTTTCCTGCGGGTGCTATGTTTTACTCCGACAGTGTAAGTATATACAGGTAAGGGTAGATTGGCCATGCTAACTTGCGCACCCTACCCAGGGTTGTGTAGGGGAGGTGGATTAGCCATGGGAAATGCAGGCTCAGAGGGATAGGATAGGGGTTTGTCCAGTGGGATACTGTTTAGAGGTTCGGTGTGGCCTCCATGTGCTGAAAAGCCTGTTTCCTAACTGTAGGGATTCGATACTTTCTATGGAGTTCTGTCATGTCTTGCCTTGATTTGTCTTGCCAAAATGCAACACCTCACATGAAATTAAAATATACTCTATCTGCCATTCCTCGGCTCACCTAAACAAGGTCCCATTATAGTCTGAGAGATCATTCTTCACGGTCACGAAATTTGTTATTATCTACTAACTTACTGACCATACTTCATATACTCAAGTGCTAATGATTTGTGTAAGTGACAAAAGGCAGTGGACCCACTATTGATCTTTGTGAGCAGCGCCACTAGTCACAGGTCTCCAAGTTTAATTAACAAATATCCACTCTCACGGACTGTCTCCAATATTCAAGAACATTTTGGATCTAAATGGCAAGCTCTCCCTGGATCCCAGGCAGTCTAACCTTGCTAACCAGTCGACCATGTAGAACATTTCAGTTTTCTTACTGAATTTCATAAAGACAACATCCACTCTCCTGCCTTCATCAATCATCTTCTTCACTTCGTCAAAAGTTTATACCGGGTCAGTGAGACGTGATCTCCAATGTACAAAGCCCTCCTTAGTCCTTGTCTTTTCAAATGCATACACATCCTTTCCCACAAAATCTCCTCCAACAATTTAGTCACCATTGACGTCAGGCTCAGCGATCTATGGTTACCTTTTTTTTCCTTACTTTCTTAAATAATGACACTATGTTAGCAGCCCTCCAGTCTTTTGACACCTCACCTGTGGAAATCAATGATACAAATACATCATCAAAATGCTGACCAATCTCCTTCCTGGCTTCCCACAAACTTTTGGGATACAACTGATCAGGTCCCAGGAATTTGTTCACCATTATTTTTTTTAAAATGTCAAACACCTCCTTGTAATATAGACACTTTTCAATGTATCACTATATATTTATTCATTCTCTCGCTCTTGTAGCCTCCTCCTCATTAAATACTGAGGAGAAATTTTTGTATCCCTCCAATCTCGTGTGGTTCCACACATAGGTAGTCTTACTGATCTTTAAGGGGCCCTGTTCTCTCCCTAGTTAATCTCTTGCCATTAAAGGGTTTGTAGAATTTCTTCAATGCCTCGTTAACCCTATTTTTAAAGCTATCTCATGTCCACATTTTTCTGTCCCGATTTTCACATTGACTGTGCACCTGCTGCCCTTACACACCTCTCTGGATTAATTGAGCTCAACTCTGTTTACCTGACATATGCCTCCTTCCTTACCTTGACCATAACATCAATATATCTAACCATCCAGCACTCCCTGCACCCACCAGCCTTGCCCCTCTCACTAATGGGAACACTTTGGCTCTGGACTCTCTGAAACCACGTTTTGATGGCCTTGCATTTTCCAACCATCCCTTTACCTGTGAATAGGGTATTCCAATCAGCCTTTCACAGGGCTCACCTAACACTTTCAAAATTGGCCTTATTCAAAGTTAGAACTTTAATGTTTACATCAGGTCTTTCCTATTCCACAACTAATTTAAAACTAATATTTATGCGTAACAGAAAGTTAACGAAACACTTGCTGCCCTTCTGTAACAGGCTCGAGAGTCTGAATGGGCTCCTCGTGGCCCTGTGTAATAGACTGGAAAGGCTGAATGGCCACCTCCTGTCCTTGTGTAACATTCCCGAGCCATTAAATGACACAGCAACCCGTGGATTACGAGCAGCCGTTAAACTGTATCTGATGGAGGTCCATCCCTTCTCAGTTACAGAAACACAAAGAACACAATGTACTCCAGGTGCCCTCTCACTAACACCTCATTCAGCTGCAGTGACACATCTCTTCGTTTTGAATGATTCTGTTGGCAAAATGTGCTGAAAAATGTGTTGCTGGAAAAGCGCGAAACGGCGATTCTCCTGCTCCTTGGATGCTGCCTGACCTGCTGCGCTTTTTCAGCAACACAGTCTTCAGCTCTGATCTCCAGCATCTGCAGTCCTCACTTTCTCCTTGTTGGCAAAATGTGCCAATGTTCTATATTTCCATCTTTTCAAGTAGCAACAGGCTAATATGGGCTGAATGGCCTTCTCTTATCCCTCTGTAAGAGGTCCATAGGGACAGAATTGCTTCAGCCTGTTGCTGAGCAGCAGTCTCAATGCTCTGTCTTTAGGTTATGAAAGGATTTGGTAGCAGGACACTTAAAACCAGGAGTAGCCTCACTCTGGTCAATAAGGAATCTAGAAACTTGCCCACCCAAGTTTTCTTTATGCAACCGATCTGTTATTTTATAACTGTCTCTTTCATAAACAGAGTGGAACATATATAGACCCCTGCAGTGTTCTGTTAATACTCTCATTTCCAAGTTTATCCCCCTGTGTTCTCTGTCTATGCCATGATGTTTAGATTGATTCTACTCAGAAAAGTGAGATAACAGAGTTTTACATGAATCCATGAAGTTTTTGAGCAATATACAATGCAACTCTGCAAGTGCAAACTCATCCCACAAAATATATGTGTGCATGTGGGTCTCTGTCGATTTGTATATGTGTGTCTGTGTCTGTCTGGGTTGGGGGGTTATGAGTGTGAGAGAGAATGTATATGTGTGTGTAGTGATGTAGAGTGTCTTAAATCTGTGAGGGGTTGCATGTGTGAGTGTGGAAGTGTATGTGCGTGTCTGGGGTGGGGGGTTTTGAGTATCAGTGAGAGAGCGTGCACATGTGTGTGCATGAGTGTAGAGTCTCTGAGAGAGTGCCGTGTGAGTGTGGGAGTGTGTGTGTGTCTGTAAGGGTGTCTGTGAGTGTCTGTGTACGTGTCTGTGTACGTGTCTGTGTACATGCGTGTACATGCGTGTCCGTATGTATGTGTATGTTTAGGAGTGCCTGTGTGTGTGTGTATGGTGCAATGGTGGTCACCTCTAATGTGACATGAATCCAAGGTCCCGGTTGAGGCCCTCCCTATGTGTATCGAAATTCGCTGTCAGCCTCTGCTCGGCCACCTTTTGCTGCTGCCTGTCCTGAAGTCCACCTTGGAGGATGGTCACCAGAAAGTCCAAGGTTGAATATCCTGGACCACTGAAGTGTTCCCCAACTGGGAGGGAATACTCCTGTCTGTTGATTGTTGTGTGGTGCCCATTCATCTGTTCTCGTTGCCTTTGCTCGGTTAACCAGTGTTTGTTTAGTGACTGTGATTAATGCCAATCTCCATGGATTCTAATTATTCCAATGGAGGATTTCCATCTTTAAATGATAAATGGGCGCCATTCAATGTGTTATCCGATAACATGGGCGAGAACATCACCGACAGCACTGATAGGGATCAGCAGATTTGGAGAAAGGGGGAGGAGATATCAGAATCTGAGAACATTAGACTGGAATGTTCCAACAATGGATCAGAATCTGAGAACATTAGACTGGAATGTTCCAACAATGGATCAGAATCTGGGAATATTAGACTGGAATGTTCCAAAAATGTATCATAATCTGGGAATATTAGACTGGCATTTTCCAACAATAGACAGGAGTGTATCTAATTATGTTTGGTATCTTTCTGCAAATAATTGGTGGCCATTATCATTGCAGATCTATTACACACTTCTCATTATTCAACATTTTTATTATCCTTTCCTGGTTATCGTCGGTGTTCCTGGTAAGTGTCACTGTCCATATTTTTCTTTCTATAAACCAGTTATGTCTGTATTACTGTTCTTTGAAATAGTCTACACTTCTTGTCCCTATTATCTTCCTGTTGAAACTCTCAATCCATAGATTCACTCTACAGACCACTCCTAACTACATAAATTAATGCGTTCAATTCCTGTCTCCCTCTGTCTCCCTCTCTGCTCTGACATTATTACTCATGGGTCTCAATGTTGACCTACTCAGTTTCAGCGGAGAACTACAATTTATTGTATGATTGCCCTCGTTATTGAAGTATTAACAGCATGGAGATCATTCTCTACTGTTCTGGTTACAAATTCCACTTCCTTCCACTGTTTCCCTCCCATCCCTGGCCAATATCTGCAACAGAAGCAGACAAGTCACAACTGTGGAGGATCCCTTTGACTATGAGCTGATTCCTGACACCATGCCCTGACCATTTCAAACTTGAAATACTCACCACTCCAGAATATATCTCACTGGCTTATTCCATCTCCTGTTTGAACCTTGAGCTATGAAATACAGGCTTAAGGAAGCCAATAATCTGCCGCTGACGCTCCGGCTTCAAACCTGCCGAAGCAAATCTGATTCGAACTCACACCAAACTCCCATCCATCTGTCAGTCATGTGTGTGCCGATGTGTATTGCTATTGTGTCTGGCAATGCCTTTATTTTGACGTTCTCAAACACTTTATCTCATCTGTCCATGAAACTTCTCTCATTCTCTCTGTCGATTAACAAAAAGCCTGTTAGTTGTTATTATTTAAAATAATTTCCTCCATGTGTGTTCCTTCTCAAACAATGAGTTTCACATTCAACCACGCCTATCACGCACACACACACACGCACTGTCCCTCAGTTTCTGATGAACACACACACGCAGCAAATCTTCCCATTGTTGGCAGTAATCTGATGCGAGTATAGTTTGCATATGATAGTAAAGTTTGCAATGCTCTCTATGCTGGGCAGATAATGCAGTTTACTGACCAACACACTAGCCTGCTCTGCATAGCTCTCCATGCTGGGCTGTCATCTTGTCCCAGTTTATGTTGCTGGTGATGTTCTGTGAAGCAGATTCAGAATTTGATGTAACAAACCATTTCAGCTGATCTGACAATGCCTTTATTCATTGTTCTCATTCTTGTAAGTTTTCTGTCGAAGATCTCACTTCTCCAGTTAGTCCCACTGCCCTGTCTTTTTCCCCATATTTCCACAACATCTTTTCAGTTAATTTACTGTCTCTTTCTCTCTTTAATGTGAATCTTTCTGTCCCTCTGTATCTTTCCCTGGCCTTTGCTTTTGGCTCCCTAGTGTATCGAGTGCAATCATTGTGAAGCTGAGAAACAGTGAAATGGCGTGTGTCAGGCTGTTGTTCACTTCCCGGTATGTCCCACGTGATGGTCCATGGACAGGGGTGTTTCAGAAATTATGAGACACATCCTTGTAACTTGGTCTGTAGCTGAATTTGTCTCTCTCAGGTGACCTTGCGATCAGTAGCACGAGGAAGCCCCTAGAGTAAAGGACCAGGCATCTAAATTGTGTGACAATGCTGTCACTTTTTTAAAAAAAGTTATTTTCTCCTTTTTTCAAAAAATAAGATATCTTAAAGGCCAAACTGCCTGCTGAAAACGGCTCAAGTAAATGACTTACGACACTTTTAGGGTTTTTAATAAATAGTAGTAACAACGGCCTCGTAACTTATCCCCAGCTGCTACTCTCTCTGAAACCTGACTTGATGCTGATTCCTACTGGATTGGAGAACTGTATGCAAGAACGTATGTCTGAATGTACCTTTTTGCCAAGGGGTGTATTTATGGGATGTTAGTATATTGGAACAGTTCATCTGTAGAAGGTACTGTATCCATTATTCGGTTAAGGTTTCCAATAGTTAGATTATTCAAAATTCTTCGTCATTTTGAATGGATTTTCATTAGAGTGTTTAAGTATATTGTGTTTTGCTTAATGGTGAGTGGTTTGACTAGTAACATCACATTTGGAAGATCCATTACACATCTACCTTTAAAATAATAAAGGTTGGCATCCAAGCTACCCTCTTAAACTAGTTTGAGGCAGTCTGGTTGGTCTATAGCAAACTAGGGACTCTTGGCTGGTCCTAAATCGGTAACACCACATTGGGTTTAGAATTACAATCCCTACAGTGTGCAAACAGGCCATTCGACCCAACAAGTCCACACTGACCCTCCGAGGAGTAACCTACCCAGACCCATTCCTCTACCCTATTATTTCACATTTACCCCAACTAAGGCACCTAACCCACACATCCCTGAAAACTATGAACAATTTAGCATGGCCAATACACCTGACATGCACATCTTTGGATTGTGGGAGGAAACCAGAGAATCCAGAATAAGCTCATGCAGACACTGGGGATTATGCACCGGGAGACTATTGGGTTCAAAGGTCGTGTATGGTAGTTGTTAGTGTCTTTTGTTGTGGATGTTGAATTTGGTTGTTTTAAACAGTGTTTTGCGTAATAAGATTCTTTTAGTCATTAAGAGTTCTCTGGGTGTGGAGGAAGTGAATTTGGCGGTTTTACAAAATATAGTGAAGGCAAAGCTGTCGGAATTGACAGACAAGCTGGAGTTTGGGCTGTGTTTGTCTGTGAGAAAATGAGAGATAATTACAGCTAGAGCTCGGCAATTACATTTGGTGGAACCGCCATCAGACTCTTTGGAAATGGCGAGAATTCAATTTCAAATGAGGCACCTTGAACATGAGAAGGAAATGAAACAGTTTGAATTATGATGAAAAGTAGAAATAAAAGAAAAGGAAATGAAGAAGAAAGAGAGAAAAGGACAGAAGAAAAGCAGAGAGTTTTAACTTAAAAAGTTAGCAATTAGAGAGGAAAGTTGACATAGAAGGGGGAGATGAAGGTAGACGGTCGGCTGGATGAGGAAGATAGTGAGGTTGAACAACCCTATTGTAACCAATGGCATAATGGGGTTCTGTTTAAATGCATCCAGGCATTATCTAAATTTGATGAGAAAGATGGGGAAGCCTTTTGAATTTCATTTGAGAAAGTGGCTAAACAAATGCAGTGACCAGTGACCATGTGGATTTAGTTTAGCCAAACAAAGCCAATCAGTATTTGCATCCCTACTGGAGGAGGTATATGGCCAGTATGAGGTGGTGAAGAAAGCCATCTGAAGTGCATATGAGCTTGTGCCAGAAGCCGACAGACAGCGCTTCAGGAATCTAAAAAAGGTTCCCTGGTTAAATGCACATTGAGTTTGAAAGGATCAAACAAAGTAATTTTGAAAAGTGGGGAAGGGTATTAAAAACAGAGCAAACCGATGACACTCTGAGAGAGATTCTTATTTTGGAGAAGTTCAATAATTCACTTCCTGCAGTCGTGAGAACTCATGTGGAAGAGCAGATCGTTAAAATGGCAAGGTTAGAAGCTGAAATGGCTGATAATGATGATTGGGTTCAGAAATCAAAGTTTGGTTTCTTTAAGAGGTTGAGAATAATGTGTGAGATCTTCTTAAAACATATACCTGTGAGAGTAAGATTAACTGGCAAAGGCCAGGAGTAGCAGGTAATGAGGTTACAGCATTAAGAGGTACAGAAGTATGTAACTCTTTTATGCTGAGACATGAGGAGCTATGTCATTCAGAAGGACTATTGGAGAGATGAGTAGTGCTCCATTATGTAACGTGTGGTTGGAGTATCCAGTGGAAACATCAACAGACTTATTCCACAATGGGGAAGGAGGCCTTGAGCTTAGTGTTGGGGTTACAACATTTCAGCTATAAATTGCGAATAACATGCATGAGACAAACCTTTATCACTGATAGTGACCTGGTAAAGTTTTTGCAGAAGTCTAGGCAGAAAAATACCAGTCTGTTTCGATTGAGTTTATTATTGCTGCCATTCAGTTTGAAATTATACAGGTGACAGGGCGAGAAACCCTACATTTTGACACGTTGTGGAGACTTGGCAGGAATAAAATGCCTGAAATTGAAACTAGTTGTGAACATTTGTTTGCTCACAGTCAATGTAATGTATATACATTTCAGACTACTAACAGAGGAAGATTAGGAGGTCTAAAATGAATCCACCGTTGTATATTGATGGAATATTGTATTAAAGATAGAGTTGTGAGAATTCTATCACTGTAAAAAGGTTATTTTCTCTTGGGTTTTTTTTTAAAGAGAGGTTTTAAAGGCAGAGGTGCAGAACTTCTGCCTGAAAATAGTTTAAGTAAATAACTGAGATTTTAGGTTTCATTAAAACAATGGTAACGATGGAAGGGCAGTGGCCAACTCTCCCAGACCAGGGTTGCTCATTTTGTTTTTTGCTGCAGCATTCAGAAGCTGCTGGGGATCCCAGAAGGGGTGGAAGTTTTAATACGTGATCCCCAGCTGCTTTTCTCTCTGAGATCTCTGTTCATGTTATTTCCTCCTGGATTGGAAAACTGCTGTAAGGATCTGTATTTGAATATATCTTTGTGCCAAGCGGTGGAAACCAAGAAGGTACGGTATCTATTGTTTGTGTAAGTGTTTCAACATATAAGCCATCACAAAATGTTCTTTTCTTTGATTGTATTTTAACTAAAGCGTTAGAATACATTATATTTTGCTTCATGTCGAGTGGTTTGACCAGTCAGAACATATCTGTAAGGCACACTTCCCATCTATATTCAAAATAAGGAAATGTTTGGGTCTAAACGGCCTTCTGGAAATATTTTGCGGGGATCTGGTCTGGTTCACAACACTTGTACCGAGGGGTTTATGACTGGCTCCTGTAATTGAAAATTTAGTGGAAGGGCAGGGGATGTTTTGCTGGAGGTTGTGCTGTAAGTTGCCTCAGACATTCAGGGAGACCTGAGGATTTAGCGACCCAACTCTGGATGGAGCATGGGGACTGTAGGTACAGCATCTGGGTCTGAAACGTGAACAACAAATGGAGCAGAGGCTGCAGAGAGGGGAAGCTCTGAAACCACGGAGTGAGAGTGTGTAGGGAAAGGGATCTGCTGTATCCACCCCGGGTTTTTCAGGACCAACTTCTCAAGCTCCACTTGACCCAGGAGCAGATAGTGAGGTGACCCTCACTGAACAAGGAGCTGATCATAGAATGGTATCACCTCCTTCAACACGACCTGCAGCTTCACACCAGGGGGAGGATGGTGCTGCCAGTGGCTGTTAGGGTCACTGTTTCATTCAGCCTCTATGATCCAGAACTTTCCAGTCAGGACTAGGTGACATATCCATCATCTCCCAGTATCTCAACATCAATGTTAACCATTCGGTGATGGAGGATATATATGATGGATGAGAAGCATTGTTTCTCCCTCAGCAGGGAGCTGCCGGGTGTATCCAGTATAGTGGAATTCCCGATGGTGTACATGCCATCTGCAGTGTATCCATGTCAATGGGGAGAGGTAGAGGAGCTGAAGGAGCTCTCTCTCTCTCTGTCTATTAATGTTACAGTGTGCCCATAAACAGTACATCATGTTGTTAATACCCCCTGCCCTGGCAGCAGTCACGGCCTCTTCATTCAGAAGCAGTCAGTCATTCCCATCGTCGTCGGGTCTTCATGTAGAAAGAAATGAATATATCTTGAATAAAGGCTGTCCCCTTGATGCACGTTTCAAAACACCATCCCCACCGCCAATCAACCACATCAAAGTATTCCATATGTACGGAGAGCAAAAGGGTCACTTGGAGTGTCTGGGAGCAGACGATCAGGGATGGAGCAAAACCTCCCATGTCTGAACGGATCTGAGTGAACCCTCCAGTGCACAGCATCATTAAGTCCTGTAATCCCTCTCCATTTCAGTAACATACTGCCTTCCATTATTCCTGTAAATGAAATGACAGGTTTTATCATCTTAAATTCCACCTACCAAACTATTATCTATTGCCTTTCCCTCTCTGAATCTATTTGCAGACTCTCCACCTTCTCTTGATAATTTAATCTCTTGCTTACCACAGCGACATCACCAAACTCAGCATCTGTATATCTGTTCCATCCTCCTGATCATTCATATAGATTGTAAATAGTTGAGAACCCAGCGCTGGTCACTGTGTGACCTTACTGGTTACGTTCTCTCGAAATGATTTGGCCTGCGTGCCTGCTTCCTGTATGATACCCAGGCCTCCCCCATTCCTGGGAAACACAGTCGAAGAGTTGTATAAGAACAAAAAGCATCTGTGAGGAACCCAACCCCTCGATGAGGTTGATGTCAACGCGGCCTCTGTTCCACTTTCCTGCCATCTCTCCACCCTAAAACTCTAATCTCTTGTTGTAGATTGCGACACATGAAAAAAATTCCCTCCACATCTACACATTCAATTACTTTTAGCATTTTACAGACCTCAATGAGGTCTCCTTTCATTCTTATAAACTCGAGAGTATAGGCCTAAATTGCTCGATTTCTCTTCATAAGACAAACACTTCAAACATGGAATTAATGTAATGAAGCTCTTCTGAGTTGCCTCCAAGGGAAATACCTCATTCTGCAGGACACCCAAACTGTACTCCAGTTGCAGCCTCACTAACGCCTTACATAGCTACACCAACACTCCCTACCTTTCTACTCTATCCTTTTATAAATAAACACTGAAATTATGCTTGCATTTCTCATTACTTGCAGTACCCACAGGCAGGTTTTCTGTGATATAAAAGCAGACACCCAGATCCCTCTGCATCTAAGCACTTTGAACTTTCTCTCCATTTAGATAATAATTTGTCTTTCTATTATACTGGCCAACTTGAATAGCCCCATATTTATTCACTTTAATTTTCCTTGCCAAACGCCGGCCCATTCACCCAACCCATCCATATAGTTTTAAATCTCTTGCATCATCATTTCGATGTAATTTCCTACCAATGTTAGTGTTGTCTGAAAATGTGGCACCGTATTTTCTATCCCATCAACCGAGTACAGTAATACCATCGATCGCAAATGGTTGAGGCATGAGTACTGAAATCAATGGCACCCCACAAATTGCATCTGCCAAAAGAAAATGACACATTTGTTCCATCTGACTGCATTTTGTTGGTTAATCCTTCATCCAAGCTTATACATTACTCCTAAACCCATGCTGTCTGATCTTACCACTTACTCTTTGGAGAAGTGACATATCCGATGCCTTCAGGAAGACTAGATATGTTCCATCTCCAGGATTCCCACTATCCATATTGTTTGCAACATCTTCAAATAACTCAAGCAAACAATTCAAACATGATTTAGCCTTTGAAAAACCATGTTGACTCTGACGAATTGTGGTTTGAGTTTGCAAATGTCCTGAACAATGGACTCTAACAATTTGCCTTAAATTACAATAATTTATTGTTACACTTTAGTCTCTAATGTATACCATTATTATAAGTTCTTCCCTTTCGAAACCCTTTGCGTTTTCTTTGAATTCCTATTTAATGGGCAAACGTTTATAAGAGATCTGCTCCAATTGCTGTGTAAGAGTCATGTCTGGCTGAATGGAGTCATCATCCTGCTGGTGTACAAACTCGATGGGCTGAAGTCTTTCTGGTGTTCCGATGTTGTCATCTCCAAGGCCAGAATGACCTCTTCCTATTGATGCTTTAGAGGATTGGGAGATGATGGAATCTTACTGTTGCTGTCTAACATTTTGAGGAGCGTGTTGTGTTCTGGTATTACTTCTTGAGAGGGGAATTATCACAGGTAACCTCACAATCATTAAAAAGTACTTGGTCGAGCTCTTGGAAATGTCATAACATTCCAGGCTATGGGCCTGGTGTAGGAAAGTGGGACTAATATAGATCGTGCTGTACATCTGTTGGCACAGAGGCTATGCCCCTGTGAGTGTATGGTGTGGAAGGTCAATTATTGAGCAGTTTAAGGCAGGAATTGATGAACTTCTGAAGACTATATTCGCAAAGGTTATAAGAGTGAACTGTAATAACTTGATCAATCATGTCAGTGTGAAAAATATGAGAAAACAAGTGCAGTTTCCTTACAGTCTGAAACCAAACAATTGAGAATGTGGAACAGGGAAATTGAAAAACTATGAAGCCACTACTTCAGTTCTGTCTTCACAGAAATCTCAAACAATGCAAGGAAAACCAAGTCTGGTGTGGGAAAGTGGTAGAGTAAGTGCATCATAGAACATAGTAAGTAAATGGTTAAGGAGAAATTATTGGGGGTGCAAGTAATGGTCATGGACAACACTAACATAGATTTATGAAATGGGAATTATGTTTGAGAAACAGACTGGGAGACAAATGAAAGAGAAGCAATGGATGTTAAACACGTGGATTTTGAGAAAGGTTTTGGTAAAGCTCCAAGCCCAGTTTGCAAAATCAAATCCGAGTGGATTGGGGCAAATATATGGCTATGTTTCTAGAATGGGACAGCTGGCAGGAAACAGTGAATAGAAATAAACAGACTCGTCATCAACAGCCTGACATTGTCTGTAAGGTATGATTCCGTAAGGTATAAGTCCTTCCACATCTAGTCAAGAAACTTTGAGGACAATTAAACAATTCACTGGAGGAAGAGATTCCACAAATAACCACTTCCTCCATGATGGAAGAGCCCATCAAATCAGTGTATAAGATAAGGCTGATTCATTCGCAACAATCTTCAGTCAGAAGTGCTGAGTGGATGATCCATTTCAACCTATGTCCCAGATTCCCCATCACCTTCCCCGGATATCTCCTGTCTCATCAGCAGGATGGACACAGCAGAAGTGGCGGCACATTGGGATACGGTTGGAAGGGAATTCCTCTTGATTCCGTATCCCATGAAGTCTCATGGCATGAGTTTACACATGGGAAAGGAAACCTCCTGCTTATTACCATGTACCAGCCTCTCTCAACTGATGAATCAGTACTCCTCCATGCTGACCAAAACTTGGAGGAAGCACTGAGGGTAGCACATACGCAAGATGTACTCTGGGTGGGGGATTTCAATGTCCACCTCAGCTACAGCATTACTGATCGAGCTGGCTGGGTCCTAAAGGATATAACTGGCGTCAGGTGATGAAGGAACCAACACGAAAATACATACTTGACCATAGCCTTACTAATCTGCCAGTTGCAGAAGTATCTGTCCATGACAGTATCGGTAAGAGTGACCACCGCATAGTCATTGTGGAGACAAAGTCACACCTGCATATTGAGAATAACCTCCACCATTTTGGGTGGTACTAATACGGTGCTTAATAGAGCAGACTTGGAACAGATCTAGCAGCTTAAATCTGGATGTTCATAAGCTGTTGTGGGTCATTAATAGCAGTGGAATTGTACTCCCGCATAACCTCATGGCCTGGCATATCCCCCTCACAACAATTGCCATCAATCCAGAGGATCAACATTGGTTCAGTGGAGTGTGCAGGATGGCAGGAGCAGCACCAGGCATACCTGATAATGAGGTGTCAGCCTGGTGAAGCCACCAATCAGGACTACTTGTGCGCCAAACAGCATAAACAGTAAGTGATAGACAGATCTAAGTGATCCCACAAGCAACGGTTCAGATCTAAGTTCTGCAGTCCTTCCACATCTTGTCGAGAAACGTTGGGGACAATTAAACAATTCACTGGAGGAAGAGATTCCACAAATAACCCCTTCCTCCATGATGGAAGAGCCCAGCACTTCAGTTTATAAGATAAGGCTGATGCATTCGCAAACAATCTTCAGTCAGAAGTGCTGAGTGGATGATCCATCTCAGCCCCCTACAGTGGTCCTCAGCAACTCAGTTACCAGTCATCAACCAATTTGATTCAGTCCATGGGATATCCAGAAACGGTTGGAGATACTGGATACTCCATAGGGTCCATAACCTGACAACATTCTGGCAATAGTACTGAAAAACTGTGCTCCATAACTTGCCACTCCCCTAGCCAAACTGTTTCAATACAGTTACAACAATGGATTTTCCTGATTATGTGGAAAGTTACCCCAAGTATCTCCTGTATATAAAACGGAGAACAAATCCAATCCGGCCAAATACCACCCCATCAGTCTACTCTCGATCATCAGTAAAGTGGTGGAAGGTCTCAGTGCTTTTAAGCAGCACCTGCTCAGCAATACCTTGGTCAATGACGCCCAGTTTGGGCTCCACCAGGGCCACTCAGCTCCTGACCTCATTTCCGTGGTTCAAACATGGACAAAAGAGCTGAAATCCAGAGCTGGGGTGAAAGTGATAGCCCTTTAAATCAAGGCTGCATTCGACAAGTGTGGTATCAAGGGGCCTTAGCAACACTGGAACCAATGGGTATCAGAGGCAAACTCCCTGCTAGTTAGAATCATACCGAACACGTAGGAAGATGGTCATGGTTGATGAAGGTCAGTCAACGCAGCTCCAAGTCTGTAGGAGTCCCTCGAGCAGTGACCAAAAGCTTCTTCAGGGCTGCTTCATCAATGACCTTCCTTCCATTTTAAGGTCAGAATTGGGGATGTTCACTAATTATTGTACAATGTTCTGCAACATTTGTGGCTCCTCAGATACTGAAACAGTCCATGTCCAAATGCGACAAGATCTGGAGAGTATCCAGGCTGGCAAGTGGCAAGTAATATTCAGGCCACACGAATGCCAGACCATGACCATCACCAATAAAATACAGTCTAACCTGCCCTTGTCATTCAATGGTGTTACTATCACTGAATCTCCCAGTGTCAAATTCATGGTGGGTAATCATTGCTCAGAACCTCACTGGTCTCGCCACATGAACACAGTAACTATAAGAGCAGGTCCGAAACTAGGAATACAGCGGCGAGTAACTCACATCCTGACTTCCAAATGTCTGTCCATCATCTACAATGCATAAGTCAGAAGTTTGATAGAAGACTCCCAATTTGCCTGAATGACTGCAGCCCCAATAACACTCAAGAAGCTTTACACCATCAAGAACAAAGCAGCCAGTTTGAAAGTCCCTTCATCCACAATGCTCAGCAGCAGCAGCAGTGTTTTACTATCTACATGCTGCAATGAAATGATTCACCAAAGATCCTCAGAGACCACCTTCCCAACTCATGACCATGTCTATCTAAAAGGACAAGGGCTACAGATGGATGGGAATACCATCATCTTCAGGTTCCCTCCAAGCCATTCACCATCCTGACTTGGAAATTTATCACCGCTCCTTCACAGTCACTGGGTCAGAATCCTGGGATTCCCTCCCGAATGGCATTGGAGGTCAACCACAGCAGGTGGAGTGTAGCGTTCAACAAGGTAGCTCACCACCACCTTCTCAAGGGCAATTAGGGTCAAGCAATAAATGCTGGCCTAGCCAGTGACTCCGAGATTCACGAAATAAATAAATAGAAATTAATAAAGGAAGGTTGCTGAGGTGTCACAGGGACCGGTGCTTGCGGCCCAGCTGTTCACAATGCCCTTTAAACATTTGGTTGCTGGAATCAGATACAATATATCCCAGCCTGCTGACAGCACTAACGGATGTGGGATTGTGAGTGGGTGAGGAGGATGTAAAAAAGCACCGAGAAGACTAAGACAAGTGGAGTGAATGGGTAAATACGTGACAGATGGAGAACAATGTGGGTAGAGGTGACGGCGTGCCCTTTGGTGGAAACGATAAATTGGCAGCCTACCATTTGGAAAGGATTGGTAGAAACATGTTGATCGACAAAGGGATGTATACTTCTGTTTGTTGTTTCCTTCTGCATAAACCTCTGAGGCCCATGCAGCGCAGTGAGTTCTGCAACCAGAAGTCAATACTGGGCTTGGCATTGGCACGCTGCCCAGTGTACGCAGACCCAAGAAGTGGGAGCTGTAACATTGAAAAGGATCTGCATCTCCTTGTACACCAGTCGCTGAAAGTAATATTGCAGAAACAGAAAGCAGTGAGGAAGATAAATGGTGTGTTGACCTTCATTTCAGGGGGATGTGAGTCCAGGAGAAAAGGTGTCTAACTGCAGCTGTACAGGGCCTTGGTCAGACCCCATCTTGAACATTGTGCAGTATTGTGTGCAGTTTTTGGTCTCCTTACCTAAAAAAGGACAAACCTGACATTGATGGAGAGCAGTGAAGGATGACCAGACTGATCTCTGGGATGACGGACTTGTGGTGGGAGTAGAGTTTGGGTTGACTGGGCCTGTATTCCATGGGATTTAGGAAAATGAGTGGAGATCTCAGTGAAATATACAAAACTCTGACAGGGTGAGACAGATTGGAAGCAGGGATGATAGTTCCTCTGGCTGGGACTTCGAAAACAAGGAGCCACAGTATTAGGTACAGGCAGTCACTTTGCATTGAGATAATAATAAATGTCTGCTCTCACTGACTGGGGAACCTGGGGAATTCTCTCGCACATGGAAACCAAGGCACTGATTATAAATAAGGATTTAGAGACAGTAAAGGGATGGTAGGAGAGCAGGAGTATGGTATGGAAATGAAGGACCAACCAACATTATATTGAATTGGTTAGCAAACTCGATGGACCAAACGTACAACTGCACCGCCTATTTTATAGCTTCCCAAGGTTACTCACATTAACGGATATGTATATCGTGTGGGGTAAGTGCATTGAGGAGAGTTTTTCCATGAACTAGAATGGGGAGGCTAAATGTGTTTTCCATTCCCGATGTTTCTGTACAGTCTGTGGGAAAACACTGTAAATGCTGTCACAAGATCTCAGATGTTAGAAAGGAGGTTTGTGCAGGGTCGACAGGATTGTGTTCCCATTCCCTTTTCCGATACTGATGCTGCGGCCGGGTGTTCTGTCCGGTTTCATCCTTTCAGACCTCGGAGTAGTTTGATACAAATGAGTGCCCTTGCTTGGGGTTCAGAGACCATTGAAATGTTTTTCACATGTCAGGGTCTTTGGAGTCAGTTTTAGTCCAGCCCAGGAAATCATGTAGGATTCACTTCCTAAAAGTACTTTGGAGAAGGAAATTCTGTTTACAATCCATATTGGCTTCACGGTCACTGTTACTGATCCCAGATTTGAGATCTCGATATTTTATTAATTGTCTTTAACTTCCACCCGCTGCCAGATCATTAGCCTGATCTGGATTAGTAATCCAGTAACATTTCCACAACAGCATCATCTCCACATGGGGACCTGTCAAAAGCCACACTGAGCAGGTTATTTCTGTGCTGCTTGACAGCTCTGTCAAAAAGAACTCCCACCAATGTGACTGTCATGATGAGACTGAAGAGGTGGTAATTGGTCGGTCAGATTGTAATTATTCCCGTCTTAGGGGACGGGACATAGGGGAGTAATTTTCCACATTGCCAGGGAAATGTCAGAGTTGGAGCTGGAATGAAACAGCTTCCCCAGGGACACGGCTTGCTGTGCAGTACAAGGTTTCAGTCCTATTGCAGGAATGGTGTCAGGGCCCTTTGTCTGTGTCGTATCTACTGTGTTCACCTGTTTCTTCATGTCACATGCAGCGAATCAAATTGGTTGAAGACTGGCATCTGTGATTTTGTGGGCATCATGATGAGGGTGAGGTCTATCATCGACTCAATACTTCTGGCAGAGGATGGTGCAGATAAAACATCCTCTTTTACACTGATGTGCAGGTCTGTTCCATTATTTAGGATGGGAATGTTTGTGGAGCCCTCTCCTCCTGTCATTTGTTTAATCGTCCATCATCATTTATGACTGAATGTGACAGGACTGCAGGGCTTCGATCAGATCTGTTGGTCAAGTCTGGTAGCTTTAATGAGTTAGCATCAGGTTAAAGTTCATGTGATTCTGACTCTGACATCTTCACCCACACTCGTCACTGAGCCATAGATGGTGTTGATGGTAATGACAGACTGAGGTGTTTCCCGGGCAAAAAGTTACAGGTTGTGGTTGAATGCATGTCTGCCTCTCCTGCTGCTGTGGTCTACAGCACTACGTGAATACACAGTTTCGAGCTGCAATATCTGCAATGCAATTCTGCTGTCTGTTCCCCAATTCTCACTGAGACTCATTCACCCATCAGCCCTGCACTCAGTGACCTAACCTGGTTTCTGATGTGGCAATACTTCAATTTTCAAACTCTCATTCTGCTGAGGGTCTGTCTCCCGGGTCTTGCTTCCCACCTGACACATTCCGCAAAAGTATTTAACTGATCTTAATTCAAATATTTAATTCACCTGAATCTTTTTCATTGAGAAATACCATCTTCTGTGTTTAAAGTCAATGTGTTTCCTCTGTTTCTTTACCTGACCACGATTAAGAGCTTTGTAGTGTCAGTGATGCCAGCGTTATGTAGTTTCAGAGCCAATGAATTCTCTGGAGTCCCAATCATCTTCACACATTGTATATTTTCTCTTTTGGTTTGATGCCTTATCACTCATGGCTGACTTGTTCTCCCATGAGTATGTTTCAAGTTCTTGGGTTGCATTTCTGGTATTATCTTCCGAATTATCCCCAGAACCTCCTCCCATTGCTGCTCCATGGTCTTTCCTGCTCAGCTCCCCTTCCAATTAACTCTGGCCAGCTCCTCCCGCATGTCTTTGTAGTTACATTGCTTAATTATAACCACATTACATCTTGAAGAGAGCGCTAGATATAAACTGACAGAAGGAGTTTTGCGAGATGGGACACGCAGAATAATTAGTGGATTTCTTAACTAGATACAACGGGAGAATGAGAGAGAGGATATAGATATGGAGATGTGGAAAATGGGGCAACCACATTATCGAAAGAATTAGGTGAACATCCCCAATGTTTTGGCAATGCCTGTGTGCTGTGGTCTTTTGTACAGTACATGTACAACAGAGTAATATGTTCAAATGCTGAGTCTGATGCCAGAATATTTATCTCCAATAATATGACAGAAACTAGTTTTGGAAAGAACCCAGCAGACCAAAATATTGAAGTCCCGGTAGAAAGGGGATTAAAGGAAATAAGTTGGGACACCAGAATCAAGAAATTGGAGCACACATCCTGGTAAGAATGAGAGATTAGAGTTGGGAATCCCAGAAAAGGAGGGAACGTTGAGAGGATCAAAAAATGTTTCAATGTTTTATCAATTTTATACATCATATGCATCATTTTTCGTTAACTGTGTCTCTGTTGTTCATTTACAATGTGTGGCGCACACATGAAAAATGCGACTTATCTGCACACACACATTGATTAAACAGTGTATATAAAATCATTTTTTCACCATTGAAACTGTCCTGTTGTTGTATTACGAGGATACATGAACACCAACTGGCCAGCAAAAGACATGACGCACTATCACTATGTTCCATTCATACAGACAAAGAAGGGCACCACTTTGACTGGTACAAAGCACACACACACATACTAACACACTGAAGTACCTTCTTAGAGGAATGGTATTCTAACCAGAAGTCCATCAATTTAGATCCTGTCTACATTCTCTTGTTAAAATAACCGGAAATGACATCACCCACTTTAAGAAACCAAGACCTATAAATAGAGAGGCGGGACATACCACCAGCACTTAAGCAGATACTCTCACTGATGATGTCACCAAGTCATGGTGACGAAACGTCTGAAAACATACCTTCAAGCTCAGTGAGCTAACTTGCATACATATGAATTGTTATTTTTTGTTTACTAGTGCAATTTAGGAGTTCTCTGTCGCTCATGTTTTGACAGATTATGATGTGAGGTGAGCTTTTCTAGGTGTGTGGTTCGACATTGATGTCATAATAGTTTGGGGCCTTGCCGTGTGGCACTTGGACCGACTTGAACAGATTTGAGATACAACAGGTCCCAGCAAATTCCAACTCATTGCAATTAGTGACTTTGATCTTCAAATAAAACCAGTGGGAAAATTCGTTTAATTTTGTTACTTGTGATTGGTTAAATGAAAAGTGAGGGAAATGGCTTTTAACATTACTAAAGAGGTTCCCAAATTTTCCAAGGAAGTTTAGAATGCCAGGAGGAGGACATTTTTTAGAATTAGCAAATAGGTTGGAATTGGGTTTAACCAGGGAGAAAAGAGAAGCTGAAATTGTAATGGAGTTGGTTAAGCACTTTGATGTATCCGAGAAATAGGCAACTGCAGTAGAGTTATAAAAAACTTAAATTGCAAATGTGGCAACTGGAGTTAGAAGATAAATAAAGGGACGGAAACAGAGAGAGACGAAAGAGAAAGAGAGGAAAAAGAGAGAGAGGGGGGATTTGAAATTCAGAAGTTGGAAATTAGACAAGAAAGTTAAATCAACAGGATGGAGATGAAGGGAGAACGTAGGGATGTATATAACTAGGTTAGTAACTTGCAATATTTTGGTGTGAAAATTGTCAAAACCTTTTTTGTTTCATTTGAAACAATGTCTAGGCTGATTATGTGTCCAGTGAACTTGTGGGTAATGCTAGTTCAGACTAAGCTGATGGGCCCAGCTGGTGAGGTATGTGCAGCGCTGACAGATGAGGGATAAAGAGATTATCAAGATGTTAAATTGGTTATTATGATTGGTTATGAATTGGTACTAGAAGAATATAGGCAGAAGTTCAGAAAAATAGAGACGGAGCCAGATCAGACTTATGTTGAGTTTGAAAGAGTTAACCACAGTCATTTTGATAGATAGGTGCTGCCCTTAAAAATGGATAAGACCTGTGAGGCTTGAAGGGAGATTAATCTGCTGGAGAAGTTAAAAGACTCACTTCCAGAGATAGTAAGAATTCATGTGAATGAATAGAAAGTTCAAGAAGTGAGTCGTACGGCAGAAATGGCAGGTAAATATGCATTGTGGCGTGTGATGAAATTTAGCTTCTGGCAGGAATTTCATCCTGTGAGGGATAGAAATTGGGAGAAGGGACGATCACACATTACAAAGCGAACAGTAGCTCACAATAGTTCACTACAGATGAAGAAAGAAGCCCAAGGGGGTTGAAAGGTGGTGAAAGGCCTCAGTGCTCTCACTATAAGGGAGTGGAACACATAAAATTACAGTGCTAGTGGTTTAAGAAGGGTACAGGGAAAAAAGTTGTTTTCACTGCAGTAAGCTGGGACACAACGTGCTGGGCGTTGAAGGAAGACACTTTGGGGAAAGATGCGGTCAAAGAGGCTAAGCCCAGTGGCATTAGTGAAACTGGTAAAGGAGAGCCCAAGTGGAGCCGAGGAGCTGCAGGAAATTGCACAGCCGAGGCAAAGGCTGGGTATGGAGGCAGTGCCTGATCTCTCTAAAGAATTCACCTCTGTAGATAAAGTTTACTCAGAAAGAACAGGGGGAGAACGACAAGAAGTTATAATTTTGTGAGATACGGGATCTGCTCAGTCTCTAATAGTTGAAAAGTGAGGCGCCAGAAAAGCACAAAAGATCAGGCAGCATCCAGACAGCAGGACAATCGAATATCAGGCAGAAACCCATCGTCAGGAATTTGGGGGGCGAGACAAGGGGGCTGAAAGATAAATACGAGGGGAATAGCTGAGCTGGTGGGAGGCCACTGGGAAGGCAATAAGAAGATATAGGTGGGAGTAATAGTGATATGTCGGAGGGTCAGGTGGAGTCGATAGGTGGGAAGGAAGATGTCTAGTTAGGGCAGTCCAAAAGGGCAGTGCTCGATTGAACGGTTGGATCTGGGAGAGGTTGGTGGAGGGGAGATTTGGAATTTGGTGAAGTCAACGTTGATGCTGCACAGTTTGAGGGTTCCAGCTGTCCTACCACCGATAGGAGTCCTATCACCCTCCTGTCCGACCTATCACCATCACAACCTCCCTGCATCTACCTATCGCATTCAAAGCTCCCTTCCACCCCAGCTCCACCCCCACCCTCCCATTTATTTCTCAACATCCTTCCCCCTCCCTTACCCCCCCACTTTCCTGATGAAGAATTTATATCTGAAACGTCAATGCTCCTGCCCCTCGGATGCTGCTGACGTGCTGTGCTTTTCCAGCCCCACACTTTTCAACTCTCATCTCCAGCATCTGCAGCCCTCACTTTCTCTCGGCCGCTAATAGGAAGAGATGAAAGGTTTTTCACAATTTCTGGCATGTTAATCAAGAGCTTGTTAATTTGTGGAATGGGGACAGAAATTAAGCATTCCCTTGTGTAACATCAGGATGGAATGCCAAATCAAGATTAGGGAAGCAACAGTGACAGTGAGTAACAGAGTGTCAGTTCCAGGAATACTGTTTGTTCTTGGGAACGATTTAGCAGGAGGTGAGGAGGGATAGGCACCCCTTGTGGTGGAGAAGCCAAGGGAAGGCTAGGGAATTGGTGAGTTCAAAGAAAATTACCCAGGATTTTTTCCAGACTGTGTAGTAACAAGATCCCACTGTCATAAGTTACAGCAGGAAGGAAAACCGAACGAAAAAGCCAAATGAATTGATGCTCAGTGAACTGACCCCCTGTTTGATGTAACGGTGCAGGATAAACCTGAACAGACAGAGGATCAGGCAGAGGGGTTTAGTCCTGAAAGGCTCATGGACTTATAACAGATGTATACACACACATTCACACACACACATACACATGCACACACACAGAAAAGGAATCAGAATATATTGTTGAACGTTATTAACTTAAAGATAGAATCATAAAATTAAAATGGAGACCCCGATAGGTTACTGCAGAAGGGAAATGGGCTGAAGTGCACCAGATAGTGTTACCGGTAGCATGCAATGTTATGGGTAGCTCATAAACTAACTGCAGGGGGTCACCTAGATGTGCAGAAGACTCAGGCGAAGGTACAGAGGCATTTCTAGGGGCCTGGATGCACAAGGACGTGGTTATTTTTTTGTACGTGACATACATCCCAAATGGTAGGTAAATAACAGGTAGTGATAAAACCAGCACCTTTCTTGCAAATTCCTGCATTCGAAGAACCTTGCACGTGGGTTATGATTAATTGTGTAGCTCCCCTTTCTAAAGTAAAAGTGGAAACCAATATTTGCTGACTATATTGGATGTGTCTACCAGATTTCCAGAGGCAATTCCATTATTGGAGTGTCAAGGCAAAAAGGGAGGTGGAGGAGTTGGTAGCTTTCTTTCCTCGCTGTGGGCTGCCCAGAGAGATTCAGTCAGACCAAGGGTCTCATTTTACCGCTCAGCTGTTTAAGGAAGTCATGGATGGCTTTGGCAGACAGCACTTCAAATCACGTGCGTCCCATCCTGAATCCCAGGGAGCCTTGGAAAGTTAGCATCAGATGCTGAAGACTATGTTAACAGCGTACTGTCAGGGTTGGCCAAATGATTGGGATAAAGGTGCCCCATTAAATTGCTTATCATCAAAGATGCCCCAAATAAATCTACTCACTTTCCTTCATTTGAGTTAATATTCATACATGAAGTAAGAGGTCCTTTGAAATTAATTAAATAAAAATTGACAGGACCGAAGTCAGAAATCTCACACCTGGATTATGTGTGTGAGGTGAAGGAGAGAGGAGATGGAGTAGGTGAGTTTACTAAACAGTATCTGAAGAGCAGAGCATAGAGTGAAGCAGGTGGCAGATAAAAACACTGAAACGTTGAAGATTTCCCGTGGGGATGACGTATTAGTATTGCCACCAGTGGTAAGAAATCTCTTCAAAGCCAGGTTTAGTGGCCCCTTTCAAATGAAAAAAAAAATGTGGAGTCAGTTAAACTATCTAGTAAAGATACCAGAGATGACAAAAAAACGTTATCGAGTATTTCATACGGATGAATAATGCACCAGCCACATTTAAGACTCAGAAACAGAGTTATGGTCAGATGAACAAATTGTGCAGCTTATCTGTATGATGTAGTGATCTTTAGCAAGGGTTTGAAAGCTCACATGTTACAGTTGGCAGAGCATGTTGAACGATTTTAAGAATCAAACTTGGTAATAAACTTAAAGAAAACAGAATTCGCGAAGGCAGAGGTGACGTTCTTGGGACATTACATTGGACATGGAAGGTTGACCCCATGGAACACAAAGACGAAGGGTTTTGAGGAATTTCCACAACCATCCTCGAAGAAAGAGGTGGCTCGATTTTTGGAATTGAGTGGATTCTATCGGAAGTTTGTTCCAAACTTCAGCAGCGTATTGGCACCACTGATGGATTTATTAAAGAAGGAAACTGAATTGTGGTGGACAGAACAATGCCAGGAGGCATTTGAGGATTTTAAAACAGGATTAATCACCACATCAGTTTTAGCTACACCAAATATTCTGAAACCCTTTGAAAATTGTGTTTGATGCTCGGGATATCGGGGTCGGCGATGTCTTGCTTAAGAAAGAGGATGATGGAATTGAATGGCTAATTGGCTACTTGTCGAAAAAACTCAATATCCACCAGAGAAAAAATACAAAATCTCCATTATTGAACAAGAATGATTATGTTTCACAATGGCCTGAGAATATTTTAATGTGTATATGACAAAGAAATTGTCGGGGATGGTTGTGGACAACGACAAATCTCTCACATTTTTTGGAAAATTTAAAGACCAGAATATGAGACTAATTAATTGGTGTCTTATCTCTCCGAGTTTAAACTCACAAAATGTACATGCTGTGGCTCCTACAATGTGATAGCAGATGGGTTTTCGCGGATTTAAAGGAAAGCAGTGGAGATAAGATTAGACTTATTCCAGTGTTGTATTGGTGTGCAGAATTAATATGAATGATATAACTGAGATTAATACTTTTGTATTTCATATAATTGGGATTAAGAATTAGAGGAAAAGGAATGATGCCATCTTTTCATTCTGCTGGTTCATTTTATTTTCTGAAGTTGCAAAATGTTATGAAGCCAAAAACATGTATGGGCACTTTAAGACTGAACGGGTTTTGTTGAATAGAAATTAAAGCCACAGATGCCAGCTAAAGGTCACACTGTTCCACATGTCACCATTAGCTGAGAAATGTGTACCTAAATTTTGGTTGCTGTTTTGACAGCCATTCAAATGCAAACAAAGAGTTTAAATAACGCTCAGGATACCAGAAACCAACAGAATTTGAATATTATTGTTTGGACACCTGGGCAGCAATCAAATTATGAGAATTATTATATCATGGGGATTATATAAACTCAGCATTTTGAACACTAGAGGGAGAGCTGCTGCCATCCAACAGTAGAGCAACTGCTGTAGAGCAGGAGTGCTAACTGACCATCTCCAACACTCTCTATCAAAGACACATGATCATGTAAACCTACTTGCAATAAAAAAAAACATGACCCAGTGAGATCAGCAGCTGAATGAGTGAACACAGTGGGGAAGATAGAGACTGTATGGTCTTGAGATTTTTATGTTTCATATGTGGGTTGTTGGAACAGCATATTTTTACAGAGTTGGAGTCAGATAGTAAGTAGCTAAGAAAAGAGGGGCTTGTATTTGTGAATATTTGTTGTTTAGTGTTCACTATTAAAGTTAAGAAACTGACTTGATAATTTTTGTTTAAATTGTGGAATGTAGGAGATCTGTGTCCCTCATATTTTAACAGATTACAAGGTGAGGCGAACTTTTCTGGGTGATTGGTTTTAATTAACAGAGGGGTACAAGTCCACCTTGTAAATATCCATCCACACTAACCCCATTTCCCTGCACTTGGCCCATATGATTCCAGTCCTTTCCTATCCACATATTTATCCAAATGTTTTTGAAATGTTGTTAATGTAACTCCCTCAACCATATCTGCTGGCAACTCATCCACGTACCAGCCCTCTGTATAAAGAAGTGGCCCCTCAGGTTCCCTTTTATTCCTTCCCCTTTAACCTTAAACTGATCCACTCTAATCCTCGATTCTCTACACCTTGGAAAAAGACTGAGAGCATTAACCCTATCCATACCCCTCCTGATTTTATACAGCTCTATAAGGACTACCTCAGTCTCTTACACGCTAAAGAAAAGGTCCTAGCTTGTCCAACCTCTCCCTCTAACTCAGACCATTGAGTCCTGGCTACGTCTTTGTAAATTTCTTTTGCACTCTTTCTAATTTAATAACATCCTCCCCATAACAAGGTGACAAGACTGAACACAATAATCCAAGTGCAGCCTTACCAAAGTCCTGTGTAACTGCAACATAACGTCCCAACTTCAATACACAATATCCTGCCTGATGAAGGCCAATGTGCCAAAAGCCTTCTTCACTGCCCTGTCTACCTGTGACTCCACTCTTAGAGAACCGTGCACCTGAAATCCAAGGACTCTCTGCCCTCTACACCCCTTAAGACCCTCCCATTCACCATGAAACTCCTACCTTGATGTGAATTTCCAAAATGCAAGACCTCACGCTTCTATATTAAATTCCATTTGCCATTTCTCGGCCCATTTCCCACCTGGTTAAGGTCCTGCTGCAATTTCTGATAAACATTCTCACTGATCATGCTCCCAATTACTTTAGTGTCATCTGCAAATTTACTAATCATACCTTGTACATTCTCAACCAAATCATAGATAATAGACAGCAATGGACCCAGCCTCCGGTCTGGCAAGCATCCTTCCACTAAACCCTCTGCTGCCTCCCATCAACCCAACTGTGTATCCGATTGGCCAGCTCACCCCCCCCCCCCCCCCCCGCATTCCACGTGATGTAACCTTCCTGAGCAGCCTGCCATGAGGAAATTTATCAAAGGCCTTATTCAAATCCATAGAGACTACATCTATCACTCTGCCCTCATCAAACGTCCCGGTAACTTCATCAAAGGACTCCAAGAAATTTGGGAAGCATGATCTCCCACTCATAAGTCTATGCTGACTGCTCCGAATCAAACCCTGTGTACGTAATGGGTGCAGTCAATGGTATGCTGTGCATCATTGAAAGATGATTCGAGTACATAAGTAAAACCATCTTCCTGCTGTTGTAGAGCCTTCCTGAGAGAGCATTTGGGGCACTCTGTACGGATTTGATCTCCTTTGTAAGGAATGATTCCCTTACCACAGACACGGGTGAGGGTAACATGAGGATAGAGTGAATAAGCTGAGTGTTTAATCTGTAGAGCTGTGAGAGATGAGGAAATGGTGACGTTGAAACACGAGGAGTGGCAGCGATCACTTATTTCCAAAAGACACATTGACAGGGAGAGAAATTCCATACTTTACCCAGGATTGATTGGTTTGATTTATTGTCATATGTACCTCAGTACAGGGAAACACTTTGTTTATGAGCAGTGGAGGCAGATCATAGTAAGCATGGCCAGACATATCATAGGGTGGAAATAGACTTGGACAGAGTAAGTCATACAGGTTACACTGAACAGGACATGCACTAGACAAGGTCAACATGAACAAGATCACCATTATTTGAACTTAGAGAGTCCATTCATCAGTCTAACATGACTTTCCTAATAGTTTATATGCCTAAATTAACTCCCCCCAAGTTATTGTGTAGTCGGCATGTGAACCCTGGACTGAACGTCAGGTTGCTCACAATCCCCAACAGCAGCCACAATACCTTCCATCTGAAACAGGTAGCCATTCCCACCAGCTTCCGTCTTACATAGAGAACACCAGTCTGTCTTCGTGGAGATGGAAGGTGCCTTCTTGAGACTTCACACAAGACATATGGCTTCCCTCCTCACCACTAGAAAACCACATTGAAGTCCCACGTGTGTATCATAAACAACGGAGCCAAGAGGAACAACGTGGAGCAGTCTGTCTGTGCAGCCTCTGCCCCACTTGTTCATCATGTTGGAGCATCAATCTGGAGACAGTGAGGACTGCTGATGCTGGAGATCAGAGTAGAGCGTCGATTGCTGGAAAAGCACAGCAGGTCAGGCAACATCCTTGTAGCAGGAGAATCGACGTATTGGGCATAAGACATTGATCAGGAATCAGCATCAATTCCCTCATTCTGCCCCCGTGTAAGTGCATTGAGGTGGGAATGGCCTCCTACTGTTCCTGTATAAGTGACTCAAGGGACTGACTGGCTTCTTCCTCGTCCAATTGGACAGGGCCAAGGGCCTGACTGGGTTACCCCTGGTTCCTGTTTGACAGCTCGATGTGCTGACAAGTGTGATGGTGCTGCAGCTTCAAGAGGTTATTTTGTCCTGGTTTCTTTTATGAGAGAGATTGAACGATCGTTACCAAGCTGGGTAGTTAAGACCACTTGAGTAACTGCTAGGGAGGCCTTGGGTTAATTTTAATGCAGCCTGAATGGGTGTGGCCAGCTCTCACAGATTAGGATCTCTGGGTTTTGGTTTCTCAGTAACATCAGAAACTATTGGGGTCTCCACAGAGTTGGAAGCTTCAGGGAATGTTTCCTGGTTGCTACCCTCTCTGAATTTTCTCTTGATGCTGTTTTTAATTCCTGGATTGGAGAAATATTTGTGACATTCTGTGTCTGAATATTTCTTTTGCCAAGGGCTGTGTTTATGGGTTTTCCCTATATTGGAACAGTTCATCAGTAATAGTTCCTAGATCTATTATTCTGTTAAGCTGTCAATACAATTCCTCTTTCTGTGGTGTTATTTCTTCTTTCGTGTTGAAATAGATGGTGTTTTGCTTCACACCGAGTAGTTTGACCAGTCACATTGCATCTGGAACAGACACTTCACATTTCCTTTGAAATAAGAAAACATAAAAGTCTAGGCTATTGCCGTCAAATATTTTCGAGGGGCTCTGGTGTGCTCCATCGCACTAGACTCCTTCTCTTCCTGAGTAATAGGCTGGAGGCACTGAATGGGCTATCCCAGTTCATCTCCAACAATGTCAATGGGCTGAACGACTTCCTCATATTCCTGTGAAACCAGAGTGAGGTGCTGAATGAACTCTTGTTTTACTGTGGCAATGTGCAGTGTCAGGCAGTGCTGGTACATGAATGTGACTGATACTTTAACGGCACAAGCCTCAATGGAGTCTGGGTCTTGCTGCCCACAGACACAGACCAATTCAAGAGCTGACAGGTGACAAAATGTTCTGAACATTGTGGAATCTTCAGAGACCATCCCCACTTCTGTTCTTATGGTGAGCAGGGTGAGGTTGGGGAGACATTGATGAAGCAGCTAAAGATGTTTGTGAAGAGGAAGCTACCCTGAGGATCTCCCACAGAGCTGACCCAGGACTGAGATGATGAACATCTTCCTTTGTGCCATGTTTGACCCCAAACACTGGAGAGTTTACTCTGATTCCCATTAAGTCCAGTTTTGTTAAGCTCCTTGATGTCAACACTGCCTTGATATCAGGGCCAGTCATTTTTACCTGAACCCTTGTCTCAACCTCTTTTGTTCGCATCAATAAGCCATGATATAGGAGCAGCACGTGTTTTCTTCAAACAGGTGGGATTGAATGTCAGGATTTCTCTTCTCAAGAGTGTTCGGGGAGCTAGATGACTGAAAGTATTTGAAGAGGAAATAGATGGATATTGACATGTCAGAGAGTTGAGGGCTATGAAGAGTTGGGTATGATAGAGGATTTGAGGCCAGGAGCAGATCAGCCACAATCTTAGTGAAGGGCAAGGCAGGCTTGGGGAGTGAACGACCTGCCCTGTTTCTGATGTTCTCACATTCTGTTATTGGAAAGTTAGTGGCTGTTATTTTCATGAATGTTCTGGTATTGCATATTGCAGTCAGGGAGACCAGGTGATTTTTTTGTGCCATCTCTGGGTGAGGTATGTGGGCTGTATTCACAGTGAATCTGGATCGACAACATGACCAACAAATGGAGCACAAGCTGCAGAGAGGGGAAGATTTCTAAAGAGAGATGAAGGGCCTCTTTCATACCTGTGCCTGGATTTTCCAATTACATTTCCCAAATCATCTCAAACCGTGTGGGACAGTACTGAGGGACTGAGTTGTCTCCTGTGTTTCTGTGCAACAGGTTATAGGAGTAAGTAGTCTCCAACTGCTCCTGTCTAGCAGGTTTGAGGGGCTGAATGGCACACAGGAACATGGGACTGAGGAGCAGGAGTGGGTCATTAGATACTTTGAGCCCTCTCCACCAGGCAGTAAGATTGTGGCTGATCAGGTTGGGGTCTCAGCCCCACTTTCCTGTCTGTATCCCATTATCCGTGACTCACTTCTTTGTCAAATATTTAACGAATGCAGCTTTCAATCAATGTGAACATAGAGGCATGATAAACTTCCAGTGAAGAGAATTCCATCTTGAAAGGTCCATTCAGAATTATTCATCATCCCTCTTATAGAATCAGAGAGTCATGCAGAATGGGAACAGACCCATTAATCCAATCTGTTCACTCCGATCAGATATCAAATCTGATCCAGTCCTATTTGCCAGCATTTGGTAAATATCCCTCCTCTTTCAGATACTTTTTAAATGTGCGATTGTAACCAACTTCACCACTTCCTCTGACAGCACTTTCTGTACACACACCACTCTCTGTACACACACCACTCTCTGTGTGAAACATTTATCTTCAGGTCCTTTCTAAATCAATCCCCCTCACCTTCAACCTATGCCCTCTTGTTCTGGACCCCCCTACCCTGGAGAGCAGAACATGGCTGTTCAGAATATCCATGCCTCTGATGGTTTTATAAACCTCTATAATGTCACCCCTCAACCTCTGACACTCCAGGGGGAAACACCTCAACCTAACCAGCCTCTCCCTAAAGCTCAAACCTCCAGTCCTGGGACATCTATGTAAGTCATTTCTGCAGAAAACCGAGTTGTACGCAGTATTCTTGAAGTGGCCTCACCAACGTCCTGTACAGACACAACATACCACCACAACCCCTATACTCAATGCTCTGACTGATTAAGGCAAATGTGCCAAATGTGTTCTGCACCACTCTGTCTACCTGCGACTCCACTTTCAAGGAACAATGTACCTGCAGTCCTATGTCCCTTTGTTTCACAACATGCCCCAGGACCTGACCATGAAGTATATAATGTCTGCCCTGATTTGCCTTCCCAAAATGCAAAGCATCATATTTATCTAAATTAAACTTCATCTGTTACTCCTTGACCCTTTGTCCCATCTAATTGTGGTCTTGTTGTACTCTGAGATAATCTACCACACCACCTTTCTGATGTCATCTGTAACCTTACTAACTATGGCCCCAATATTCACATCTAAATCCTTTACATAAATGATGAAATGCAGTGAACTCAGTACTGATTCTTACAGCACACTGCTGCTCACAAGCCTCCAGTCTGAAAAATATCCCTCTTCCTTCAAGCCAATTGTGACTAGCTTCTTCTGTATCTTATGTGACTGAAACTTACTAATCTGTCTACCAATCAGAATGAAATACTAGCTCTGAAGACAGGCTGAGTAGGTTATGTTTATTTTCACTAGATAAAAGGAGATGGGGGGACACCTGACTAAGGTTTGCAAATTCATGAAGGGTATAGCCAGGGTGGATAGAGACAAGCTTTTTCCCAGGTTGAAGGATTCAATAATGAGAGCTTGTGTTTTCAAAGTGAGAGGTGGAAAGTTTAAGGGGGATACACTCGGTAAGTACTTCACACAGAGGGTGGTGGGCATTTGGAACGTGTTGCCAACAGAGGTGGTGGAAGCAGGCACGGTAGATTCAATTAAAGTGCGTCTGGACAGATGCATGAGTAGGTGGGGAGCAGAGGGATACAGATGCTTAAGAATTGACTGATAGATTTAGACAGTACATTTGGATCGGCTCAGGCTTGGAGGGCGAAGGGCCTGTTCCTGGGTTGTAAATTTTCTTTGGTCTTTGTTCTTTAAATGAACACCTTGCTGAAGTCCATATAGACAATGTCTACCAAATTGCCTTCATCAATCTTCTTTGTCACCTCTTCAAAAAACTCAAACAAATTAATGAGACATGATTTCCCATGCAGAAAGCCACGTTGTCTACCCAGATCAGCCCTTGCCTTCCCAAATGTATGTAAATCGTGTCCCTCAGAATCCCCTCCAACAACTTACCCACCACGGACATTAGGCTCACCGGTCTATAGATTCCCGACTTTTTGGGGTCACTGTTTCCATGTCTAGTCCCACTCGTCCACTGCTCATAACAAATGTTAAATGCAACCAGGTCGGTGATATGGCCCATAATATCGGTCTCAGACTGAGTCAGGGTCAGTTTTAGGAACAAGTCAGGCTAGGCTTTTTAATCTGCTAAAACAACACGTTTATGATCCAGAGCAATGTTACTCAAACTATGATGGAAAGATGAATGGCAAACTGTTTGGGTATTGCAATTATATAATCAATATTTCCCTTTCTAAAAATGCTGACACACACACACACACACACACACACACACACACACACACACACACACACACACACACACACACACACACACACACAAAATCTCTACAATTTTAACTTGAAATAACTTGGTCCAAATATTATTGAAACTCATGACAAAGGAAGAATTGTGAGATTGTCCAAAACGTTGTTCTGCTTCTGAAGATATTGTACTCACACAAGCTGCTAGCAATGGGATTTCATCCTGGGAGAGTTTGGATTTGGCTGAACGCCCTTTGCTTTAGGCAGTAAGTAGATTCCAGTGAATTCTGGTTCGAGATCATCCAAAGGGTAGCACGGTGGTGAGCACTGCTGCCTTACAACACCAGGGACATGGGGTCGATTTCAGCCTTGGGTGACTGTCTGTGTGGAGTTTGCACATTCTCCCCTTGTCTGTGTGATCTTCTAATGGGTGATCCAGTTTCCTACCACAAACTATGTAGGATCGGTGGGTTGTTCATGCTAAATTGTCTGTAATGTTCAGGGATTTCTAGGTTATGTGCAATAGTCAGAGGTAAATATAGGGAAATGGGTTGGGAAAGTTGGTATGGACTTGTTGGGCCGAAGGGCCTGTTTCCACACTGCAGGGATTCCATAAAAATAAGAATGGTAACGATGACTTGTAGAGGTTTTTTTTGTAGCTCGCACACATTGCTGTGATGAGGAACAATGAAGGAGAGAGAGTGCAATAGGCCATTCCTTCTCGGGCAGATTACATTTTCTCCCTCTCTGAGTTGAATCACACAGTAATGTCATCCTCTCCCAAACTGGACCATGTGAGGTCTCCTTGTACATTGTCCAAACTATGTCTCCATCACATTCCCTGTTCCATGTCGATGCATCATTTCTGCTGTCAGGTACAGAGACATACCTGTAGCAGAAAATGGTCTCGGTCAATTTGAAGATACGTTTATATGTCCCTGCGTCATTAAAAAATAAAAATGTTTAATTTATTCAGAATACCTGTGTTAAACTGAATGCATTTTTTAAAGAAATACAGAAATTGCTGGGAAAGCTCGCATGGTCTCTCAGTACCTAGATGCTGTAGTTGTACCATCCTCCACCACTTCCTCTGGCAGCTCATTCCATATGCATACCACCCTCTGTGTGAAATGGTGCCCTTTAGGTCTCCTGAAAACCTTTCCCCTCTCACTTTCAAGCAATGCCCTCTAGTTTTGGACGCCCCAAACCTGGGGAAAAACCCCTGACTACTCACCCTATCCATGGCCATTTTGATTTTATAAACCTTTACTGCTGCGAAATGTGACTCCAATCAACACGAATGGCTGTACTTTCAGTCATCCTGGGCCTAAATTCTGAAATACAATATTGATACCTCTTCCTTCTCCATCAAGTCACAATTCTAAATCCATTTTAATCAGTTTGTTCAGATGTATCCTGATACACTTCTGTGGGCTTTACACCTAGACCTTTGTGCTTGGAGGTAGGGACTAGCATCACTCAGCAATACCCATAAAGCTGTAACAGTATTCTCCTGTGTGTTTGTTCATCAGACTGTCCTGACATGATGTGACATACCTCTGCAACAGGCAGGACTTGAATCCTGGCCTTCTAGTCCAGAGCTAGGAACACACAAGTTCAGGAATTGGAATCAAATCCAGAGTTCTGGCTCAGAGACAGGGACACTACCCACCACACTACCATACCCAGATTTTGAGTCATATTTTAGTGCCCACTTTCAGCTCGGTGTGGATTTATTATAATCAGGTTCCCATTACTGAATTACAAACAACACTTTGTATTAATAAACAAATGCAAGGATATTGAGTGTACGTGCTGTGCCATCGAATTTAACTGTAAACATCTTTAATCGCTATTATTTGTAGTCTGCAATATGAAGGAAAGAAATCCTGCAGACACACTCTGCCCAATGAAGGGTCTCAAATAGATATTTATTACTGAACACTAGAGACGAAGGAAGAGCTTATGTTCTGACCCCAAAACACTGATCACTCTTACCCACCTCTCACGTGCAACTCCCCTTTTCCTAAACGCATGAAATGACACCAGGCCGCTGATTACTGTCCAGCCTCTCCTCCCCACTGACTGTGTCTGCAATCTGTCCCTCCTCCCCCTAACCACACAAGGCAAACCAAGCTCAGGGTCTTTGTGAAATTCCAGGCCGAATTGTGCAGGCCTCCTGGAGAGGGATGGGCATTTTAAAATTGAAGGGGGAGGGTGAGGTGACATTAATATCACTCACTGGGCTGGGGGGTGGCTAATGGAGTTTAGTTTGGATTAATGCGAGGTATTGGATTTGGTAAATCAAACAACAGCAGGACCTATACAATTAAAAGTAGAGCCTTTGGCAGTGCTGTAGTACAGAAACCTAGGCCGTCAGGTTTAATTCTTTAAAATTTGCATCTCATATAGATTTTGTGGTTATTAAGGTGTTTAACACACATGTCTTCATAGGACAGACCCTCGAGTATCGAAATTAGGATGTCATGTTGTGGTTGTACAGGACATTGGTGAGACCTTTTCCGGAATACTGTGTCCAGTCTGGTCATCCTGCCCGCTCATTCCATAGGCACACCACCCTCTGTGTGAAAATGCTGCCCCTTAGGTCACTTTTAAATGTTTCCCCTCTCACCTTAAGCCTATGTCCTCTAGTTTTGGACTCCCCGTACCCTTAGAAAATGCCTTGACTATTCACTTTGATATTTTTGACATTGATATTATTAAGCTGGAGAGGGTTGAGAAGCGATTAACCTGGATGTTGCGAGGAAAGGAGGGAGTGAGCTATAAGGAGAGACTGGATCGGTTGGGACTTTTTTCACTGAAGAATATGAGATTAAGCAGTAACTTTACACAGGTTTATAAAATAATGAGGGTTACAGAGAAGCTGAAGGGCTGATGTCTTTTCTCTAGAGTTGAGGATTCAAAACTGAGGGATTTTTAAGGTGTGAGGAAAAAAGATTTACAAAAGTCATGAGAGGTAATTATGTTAGAAAGAGTCTGGCTTGTGTGTGGAATGAACTTCCAGAGGAAGTGGTGAAAGCAGAGACAGTTACAACGTTTAAAGGACGTTTAGATCAGTCCATGGATAGGACATCAGTTTGGATGGTGCTGTGAGCAGCTGCCCTCTCCCTCCCCATCTCTGAATGAATCCATGTTGGTTTTCACCCTCTGCCAATGCCTGTGCAGTGGCGTGTGGAGGCCAGCAGAGGGTGGCATTGCATCACTTTAAGCACCACAGAGACAGCCAGACCTGCCCCACACACAGACACACAGATACACACACGGGAATGGTGAGGACTCGGCGTGAAGCTCATCTGGTAATTTAAACTAAACATAAAGAAATGCTCAGTTCACCTCCTAAACTGTTAAAATATGAGGGACAGAGAACTCCCAAATTCCACTGTTTAAATAAAATCATCAATTTATTTTTTCACTCTGGAAGTGAACATTTTACATCAACTATGCACAACTCTGGGACCCTCTTTCTCTTAACTGCTTATTACCTGACTCCAGCTCTATAGCAATATATTGTTTCTGGGTCTGCCATCCTCTCATATCACAGGTGATTGGCAGCTCTCTGTTCTGAACAGCATTCCCTCTCTCTTAAAGGTACAGGACACACTTTCAACTTCATCACATTATACCCTGATGAATATCGATAAGTGGGACCTATCCGATTTCTCTTGTTCTGTGGTTTGTCAATATTTCATTCGCTCCGTCTGGTGTGTGTCAGGACTTTTGTTGCTCCATTAACAGCATGTCATTATTCGACTTTGTCCATCGGAATATATCAGTATTTCACTTGCTCACACTAGTGAGTGTGAAAGGATTTCAGTTGTTTCATGGGGACTGTGACGCTATAACAATTCAATGTTTGTAGATGGCACCGAACCTGGAAGAACTCTGAAGCCTATGGAGGAGAGTGTGGAACTCTAACAGGACAATCACACATTGGTGTAGTGTTCAGGTTTATGGCAGATGGGGATCAATGCAGAGCAGTGTGAGGTGATACACTTTGGTAGGAAAGACAATGAAAGACAGTTTAAAACAGACTGTGCCATTATAAAGGGGCTGCAGGAGCAGAGAGCGCTGGGTGTATATGAGCACAGATTGTTGAAGATATAAGGGCAGGTGGGGAGAGCAGTAACTATCACAGATTAGTTTCAGTATCTGAGCTGTTTACAGGGGGAGGTGTAGGAGGGAGTCTCCGTGCTCCCTTCCTGGGAGGTGGTGGTGACGATGTGATGTGAGCCCACCCTCCTGCCCACCGAGACCTTGGGGATTCCATTTGTACCAGCTCGACACAAAAGGGAGATGGCATCAGGGCCACGGCTTCTAAGTCGTGCCGGGGGGAACCGGAGCTGCCAGTGGGTTTAAAGTGAGAATTGCCCTTCACTGAACATTGGGCGGCACGGTGGCACAGTGGTTAGCACTGCTGCCTCGCAGCGCCGGAGACCCGGGTTCAATTCCCGCCTCAGGCGACTGACTGTGTGGAGTTTGCACGTTCTCCCCGTGTCTGCGTGGGTTTCCTCCGGGTGCTCCGGTTTCCTCCCACAGTCCAAAGATGTGCAGGTCAGGTGAATTGGCCATGCTAAATTGCCCGTAGTGTTAGGTCAGGGGTAGATGTAGATGTAGGGGTATGGGTGGGTTACGCTTCGGCGGGCGCGGTGTGGACTTGTTAGGCCGAAGGGCCTGTTTCCACACTGTAAGTAATCTAATCTAATCTAATCTAATTGCTCCTTACTCGGTCAGTGGGACGTGGATGTTTCAGAATCTCCACATGAGGCGTCCCTGTCGTCTCCGGCTCTTACCAGGGTCCTCCCCACATGGCAGGGGGAGGGGGGTGAGGGAACGGATATCGGGCACTCCACCACTCGGATAGGCCCTCCCTGTCCTATTCCATAGCCTGTTTCACCTGGAATGGGAGAAAGGGAGGGAGAGAGGGTGGGAGTGGGTGTGGTCCTACTGTTAGTGTGAGTATCGGTGTGGAGGGGTCATAGTGAGGTGTCCGGAGGCAGTCAGTCCACAGTGTTGATTCCATGCAGTGTTATTAGTGTTGGGATGAAGTGGAGGGAAGGGGGGAGAGAGAGGGAGAGAGAGAGAGAGACTGAGACAGAGAGAGAAGGTGCAGCATACGACAGTGAGAGTGGGGGACCATGAGCCTTGTTCGGGGGTCGGTGCTATAACAGATACACAGTGAGTGTGAGGGAGCAGAGAGAATACAGTGACCCTTATCCTGACAGAGTGGGGGAGGTAATTGATGCTTGTCCTGTATTGCTGAACATTTCTTCAGACCACAGATACTGTACTGAGCTGGGTGGGGAGCTCAGACCGTGCTCGGTGGGTCTGGTGGTTTGGCCTCCTCTGGGAAGAGAATGGTCCCCCTCTGTACTAGCCCATCCACCAGGCCCTCCGTGCCCTGTTGACAAACCGTGGAGGATTTGTCCCTTATCTGCCATGCTCAGGTAAACTGTGCAGGGCAGCTCCAACCTGAGAAAGATTAATCATGTGCCCAATGGCCTTTTAAAGATGGCCCCAGTGTCAGGGATCACGGAATATCCAGGGGTATCTGGGTGATGGTGAGTACCTCCAGCCATGAACGACTCCATTTACAAAGCTGGAGAACAAATGCTCATCCAAAACTCTCCATCATCTGACCACACAACAATATCCCTTTTTTCCATTTTCCTGGGAACACAGGCTCTTGTTACAGGATGTTATCGAGGTGTCTATATTTCAGCATTCTGCAACCTGGGAACACATCCTTCCATGACACTGTCTCTCAGTCTCCCCCTCACCGTCTATACCCCAAACCCCGCCCATGTGGTGATTTTAAACTGATTCCCCCGCCATCTCTCTCTGGCAGTGATGTTCACACCCACTTGTTAGGGCACAATGCAGATATGGAGCTGCACATCCTGTCACTTCCAGCGCGGGCTGCAAGTTTCCTCACACTGGGCAGGGATCTAACGCAGTGTTACTGAGCATTACACTGGGGTGGTGTACACAGTCCTACATGCTGGGAGGGTAACAGCTCCTGGGTTACAGATCAATGCAGCAGGGTGGGGTACACAGTCCGACTCACTTAGAGGGTAACTGCTCCAGGTTTGCAAATTAATTCACGGGTGATCACTGCACAGTTCGCTGTGCTGGTCAGTCATTCTGGTTGAGGTTTATCGATACTGCACTGCTGTGGTCTGCACAGCTCCCCGTGCTGGACACATATCTAGTCCGGGGTTATAGATTAATGCACTGCTGTGGTCTGTACAGCTCTCGGTGCTGGACACATATCTAGTCCGGGGTTATAGATTAATGCACTGCTGTTGTCTGTACAGCTCTCGGTGCTGGACAGATATCTAGTCCGGGTTTATAGATTAATGCACTGTTGTGGTCTACACAGCTCCGGTGCTGGACAGATATATGGTCTGGGTTTATAGATTAATGCACTGTTGTGGTCTACACAGCTCCCTGTGCTGGACAGATATCTAGTCCGGGTTTATATATCAATGCACTGCTATGGTCTACACAGCTCCCCGTCCTGGACAGATATCTTGTCCGGGTTTATAGATCAATGCACTGCTGTGGTCTGCGCAGTGTTCCACTCTGGACAGATTGCTGGATTGTATTGACCAGTGTAATGGATGAATCTGTCCAGATTGCTGGGTTGTACTGAGCAGGACACTGGCCTGGTCTGTACAGTGTTCCCCGGTGAACAGATATCTCCTCTGGGTGTATGGTGTCTGGGCTGGTTCTGGGAGGTGGATTGAGAATGTGGTATATCTAACCATTTCAGCTGATCTGGGAATGCCTTTCGTTCCCATTCCTGTGATTGGACCCTCCGTCTCTCACCCCATTAATGTTACAGTGTGCCCAGGCACAGGACATCATGTTGGTGGAGTGGGTAGGGGGAAAAGGTCATGGACAGGTCAAGGGGTTCCCCAGAACGTTCTTTCCCCAACATTCTATAACTGACATTCCCCGGAACGTTCTGTCCCCAACATTCTATAACTGACATTCCCCGGAACGTTCTGTCCCCGACATTCTATAACTGACATTCCCCGGAACGTTCTGTCCCCAACATTCTATAACTGTCATTCTCTGGAAAGTTCTGACCCTGACATTTTTTGTGAATGGCCGGACGTCAGTGAATTGAACAAACGATAAGATCCCGAGGGAAGAGATCCCGTTCCAGGGAGAAGGAGACACTGTTCCGAAGGCCCCTCAGGCAGTTAAAGGGGTGAATACGTTTTCCCTGCGTTTACATTTCTCCACGACACAGGATCGACCACAATTTAGACCAAAATACAGGAATTCCCAAACTCCGTTTGTCTTCAGGAAACTGGGAGAGAATCCTTCAGGACAGCAACATTCCCACCCTCCGTATTAGGAACTGGGAAGGAGTGACCTGTGTCTGCTCTCGAGTGATCGAGTGTGTGGGAATGTTCTAGAAACCATCTGTCCTGATGGATGTGTCTCTGTGTGTTTGGGGAGGGAGGGTTTCTTGTGGTTTATGTCACATTTTTGTCAGTAATTCCGACCTTCCCATTTGTTATTCCAGCTCCAATTATTTTAATAAATCCCTGAATACAGGGACACATTTGAAAATCTCACTGGGTCCCCGATCAAACGGGTCCCTTTGCCTCCAGGCTGATGGATAATGGGTTTGTTTTCCTTCCTCACAGTTAACGTAGTGACCATCTACGTCCTGCTTTATAAAGATTGTGGATTGTCTCCATGTGTCAGACGTTACCTGGGGGCCATGGCAGCAGCGGATCTCCTGGTCATTATCCTCGACCTGATCCTGAGACACATTCCCATTGTTTATTGGGAACAGTTTTATTTCCTGATGGACTCCGTCCCCGTGTGTAATATCCACGCCGTCCTGCTTTATGCAGCCACTGACTGCTCTGTCTGGTTCACCGTCACTTTCACCTTTGATCGGTTTGTGGCCATTTGTTGCCAGAAGCTGAAAAGTAAATATTGCAGTGAGAAAACGGCGGCTGTGGTTCTGGGAGCAGTGACTGTGCTGAGCTGTTTAAAGAACATTTCCTGGTATTTTATGCTCGAGGCTCGGTATTGGCTGGTGAACGGCCCCTGGTTTTGTGATGTAACAGTCGCTGCTCGATCCTCCAGTGTCTGGGTCACAATCGAGTTCCTCCACCACATTCTAACCCCGTGTGTCCCGTTTCTCCTGATTCTGCTGCTCAATGTTCTCACCGTCAGACACATTTTAGTGACCAGCAGAGCCCGCAGGAGACTCCGCGCTCACACCAATGGGGACACTCAGTCTGACACTGAAATGAGAAACCGAAAAAAATCCATCATTTTACTGTTTGTGATCTCGGCCAATTTCATCCTGTTATGGTCAACGTTAATGCTGTTTTCTATATGGAGACGGATGTGGTATATTGGGTATAAGTCTGTGTCTCTCGGTTGGTTTGTGCTGGAATTGGGCTTCATGCTGCAGCTCCTCAGTTGCTGCACAAACACCGCGATTTATGCCGTGACCCAGACTAAGTTCAGGCAGCAGCTGAAGAATGTGCTGAAATATCCCTTCACCCAAATCCATCCATCCATCAAATTCCCTCATTAATCAATCCATTCGGGATTTTCTCATTTCAGTTCAGTGTTTCAGTGATGGAGCAGCCTGTCGCTATGGTAACAGACTGAGGGTAGCGCTGGTTTGTACATCCTTATCCCACAGGGGGGTTACAGGGAAACATTTCAATGTTTCTCACAACTCAGGGGCCAGTGAGAAAAGGCACCATCCCACGGACTGGATCCATCACTTCCATTTGTAACCAATAAAAATGTTGATTAAATCGTGCCGAGCAGCAGAGTGACCGATGTTGTTGTGTGTCTTTGTGTTGGAGAAGCTGAACTGGAGAGAGACAGACTCAGCCCCAAGTCCTGGTCCTCAGGGAAGGGGAGGGCACCGCGCCCTGAGCTCAGGAGCTGGGTTTAACTCCCTCTGACCCCCCCCCCCCATTCCAACCTGGCATCCCCAATTCCTCACCCCCACTTTTCCTCCTCAATTCTCTCCATCTCTCCCTTCCTGCACAATCTCTCTTTCTCACCACCTCTCCCTTTCACTCTCTCTGGTCCCCTCTCAGACAGCCCCCAACCCCAGTTTCTCCACCTGCCTCCACTATTCTTTCTGCCTCACTCTCCCCCTCTCTCTCTCACACCCCCAACATGAGTTTATCCACCTGCCTCCATTCTTCTCTCTCCCCCTCACCCTCTCTCTCTCTCTCTCTCTCTCTCCTGCCGTCTCTATCTCCTTCTCACAATTCTGGCTCTACCCCATTTTCCCCACCTCCCACTTCCCACATCTCTCGATCATCTCACACCCACAAGCCCCCCCACCCCCCCCAACCCCCACAAGCAGACTCACCACCAACCTGCAGTCTCTGGGTCAGAGGGAGAGGGAAGGACCAGGGAGACAGAGTGTGCCAGAGAGAGAGAATAAGGGCGGGACAGAAGGGAGAGAGATTCAGTTAGAGAGAAACGGAGGGTGGTGGGAAAAGAGAGACCAAGATAGGGAGATCGAGAGTGAGAGAAGATGGAGAGAGAGCGAGGGAGCAGGGAAAGACAGAGAGAGAGGGAAGGGAGAAATAAGGTGAGGGAGGGAGGGAGAGAGAGAGAAATAGGGGAGGACATAATGAGAGAGGGGTCAGAGAGAGGGGGGGCAGAGAGAGAGGGTGACAGAGAGAGAGGGAGACAGAGAGAGAGGGGGGGCAGAGAGAGAGGGAGACAGAGAGAGAGGGGGGCAGAGAGAGAGGGGAACAGAGAGAGAGGGGGACAGAGAGAGAGGGGGACAGAGAGGGGGACAGAGAGAGAGGGGGACAGAGAGAGAAGGGGACAGAGAGAGAGGGAGACAGAGAGAGAGGGGCAGAGAGAGAGTGGAACAGAGAGAGAGGGGACAGAGAGAGAGGGGGACAGAGAGGGGGACAGAGAGAGAGGGGGACAGAGAGAGAAGGGGACAGAGAGAGAGGACAGAGAGAGGGGGACAGAGAGAGGGGGCAGAGAGAGGGGGGGCAGAGAGACAGGGGGACAGAGAGAGAGGACAGAGAGAGGGGGACAGAGAGAGAGGGGGACAGAGAGAGAAGGGGACAGAGAGAGGGGACAGAGAGAGGGGGACAGAGAGAGGGGGCAGAGAGAGGGGGGGCAGAGAGAGGGGGGGCAGAGAGAGGGGCACAGAGAGAGAGGGGGGCAGAGAGAGAAGGGGACAGAGAGAGAGGGGGACAGAGAGAGGGGGACAGAGAGAGAGTGGACAGAGAGAGAGGGGGGCAGAGAGAGAGGGGGCAGAGAGAGAGAGAGAGAAGGGGACAGAGAGAGGGGACAGAGAGAGAGGGGGGCAGAGAGAGAGGGGGCAGAGAGAGGGGGCAGAGAGAGTGGGAGACAGAGAGAGGAGGGACAGAGAGAGAGGGGGACAGAGAGAGAGGGGGGCAGAGAGAGAAGGGGACAAAGAGAGAGGGGAACAGAGAGAGGGGACAGAGAGAGAGGGGACAGAGAGAGAGGGGGACAGAGAGAGGGGACAGAGAGAGGGGGACAGAGAGATGGGGCAGAGAGAGCGGGGGCAGAGAGAGAGGGGAGCAGAGAGAGAGGGGCCGGGGGGGCAGAGAGAAGGCGAGAGAGAGAGGGAGGCAGAGAGAGAGGGGGGAGAGAGAGGGTGACAGACAATGTGGGGGACAGAGAGAGAGAGACACACAGAGAGAGGGAGACAGAGAGAGAGGGAGACAAAGGGAGAGGGGAACAGAAAGAGAGGGGAACAGAGAGAGTGGGGGACAGAGAGAGAGGGGGGCAGAGAGAGAGGGGGCAGAGAGAGAGGGGGGCAGAGAGGGGGGGCAGAGAGAGAGGGGGACAGAGAGAGATCGAGAGAGAGGGGGCAGAGAGAGAAGGTACAGAGAGAGAGGGAGACAGAGAGAGAGGGGAACAGAGAGAGATGGGGACAGAGAGAGATGGGGACAGAGAGAGGGGGGACAGAGAGAGGGGGACAGAGAGAGAGGGGGACAGAGAGAGAGGGGAACAGAGAGAGGGGGGACAGAGAGAGATGGGGACAGAGAGAGGGGGGACAGAGAGAGGGGGACAGAGAGAGAGGGGGACAGAGAGAGAGGTGGCAGAGAGAGGGGGGGAGAGAGAGGGGGGCAGAGAGAGAGAGAGAGAGAGAGAAGGGGACAGAGAGAGGGGACAGAGAGAGAGGGGGACAGAGAGAGGGGGGAGAGAGAGAGGGGGGCAGAGAGAGAGGGGGGCAGAGAGAGAGAGAGAAGGGAACAGAGAGAGGGGACAGAGAGAGAGAGGGGGACAGAGAGAGAGGGGCCAGAGAGAGAGGGGGGGCAGAGAGAGAGGGGGACAGAGAGAGAGGGGGACAGAGAGAGAGAAGGACAGAGAGAGAGGGGGGCAGAGAGAGAGGGGACAGAGAGAGAGGGGGCAGAGAGAGAGCGACAGAGAGAGGGGGGGACAGAGAGAGAGGGGGACAGAGAGAGAGGGGGGCAGAGAGAGAGGGACAGAGAGAGAAGGGGACAGAGAGAGGCGGACAGAGAGAGAAGGGGACAGAGAGAGGCGGACAGAGAGAGAGGGGGGCAGAGAGAGAGGGGGCAGAGAGAGGGGGTGGCAGAGAGAGTGGGGGGCAGGGAGAGAGGGGTCAGAGAGCAAGGGGGGCAGAGAGAGCGCGAGAGAGAGGGGGGAGAGAGAGAGGGAGATAGAGAGAGGGAGATAGAGAGAGAGGGGAACACAGAGAGAGGGGAACACAGACAGCGGGGGGCAGAGAGAGGGGGAACAGAGAGAGGGGGCAGAGAGTGGGGAGACAGAGAGAGGGGGACAGAGAGAGGGGGAGACAGAGAGAGGGGGAAAGGAGAGAGGGGGGACAGAGAATGGGGGGACAGAGAGAGAGAGGGACACATAGAGGGGGGTCAGAGAGAGGGGGCGACAGAGAGAGGGAAGGATAGAGAGAGAGGGGGACAGATAGAGGGGGCAGAGAGAGAGGGGGACGGGGGGGACAGAGAGAGGCGGGGGACAGAAAGAGGGAGGACAGAGAGAGAGGGGGACAGAGAGAGAGGGGGACGGGGGGACAGAGAGAGAGGGGGACAGAGGGAGTGGGGGACAGAGAGAGATTAGGGCAGAGAGAGAGGGGGCAGAGAGAGAGGGGGCAGAGAGAGCGAGAGAAAAAGAGGGGGGCAGAGAGAGAGGGGGACAGAGAGAGAGGGGGGGACAGAGAGAGAGAGGGAGACAGAGAGAGAGGTGAACAGAGAGAGAGGGGGCAGAGAGAGGGGCCAGAGAGAGGGGGGGACAGAGAGAGAGGGAGACAGAGAGAGAGGGGAACAGAGAGAGAGGGGGACAGAGAGAGGGGGGACAGAGAGAGGGGTGGACAGAGAGGGGGAGGCAGAGAGAGGGGGGACAGAGAGAGAGGGGGACGGGGGGACAGAGAGAGAGGGTGTCAGAGAGAGGGGGACAGAGAGAGAGGGGCAGAGAGAGTGTGGAGCAGAGAGAGGGGGGCAGAGAGAGAGGAACAGAGGGATTGGGGGACAGAGAGAGAGAGGGGCAGAGAGAGGGGGCAGAGAGAGGGGGAAAGAGAGCGGGGGACAGAGAGGGGGGCAGAGTGGGCGGACAGAGTGGTACAGAGAGGGGGGACAGAGAGGGGGGGACAGAGAGAGGGGGACAGAGAGAGAAGTGGACAGAGAGAGAGGGGACAGAGAGAGTGGGGTCAGAGAGAAGGCGACGGGGGGGACAGTGAGAGAGAGGGACAGAGAGAGAAAGGGGACAGAGAGAGAGAGGGACGGGGGGGACAAAGAGAGGCGGGAGACAGAGAGACGGGGACAGAGAGAGAGGGGGGCAGAGAGAGAGAGAAACAGAGAGAGAGGGAGACAGAGAGAGAGGGGGACAGAGAGGGGGAGGCAGAGAGACGGGGGACAGAGAGGGGGGACAGAGAGGGAAGGAGAGAGAGAGAAGTGGACAGAGAGATGGCAGGACAGAGAGAGAGGGGACAGAGAGAGGGGTCAGAGAGAAGGCGACAGAGGGGAGGGACAGTGACAGAGAGGGTGGACAGAGAGAGGGGGGACAGAGAGACGGGGGACAGAGAGGGGGGACAGAGAGGGAAGGAGAGAGAGAGAAGTGGACAGAGAGGGGGGACAGAGAGAGAGGGGACAGAGAGAGGGGTCAGAGAGAAGGCGACAGAGGGGAGGGACAGTGACAGAGAGGTGGACAGAGAGAGGGGGGACAGAGAGAGAGGGGGACAGAGAGAGAGGGGGACAGAGAGAGGGGAACACAGAGACAGGGGACAGAGAGAGGGGACAGAGAGCGGGGGGACAGAGAGAGAGGGGGACAGAGAGAGGGGAACACAGAGACAGGGGACAGAGAGAGAGGCGACAGAGAGAGAGGGGGGCAGAGAGAGAGGGGGAAGAGAGAGAGGGGGACAGAGAGAGAGTGGGACAGAGAGAGTGGGGGACAGAGAGGGGGGAAAGAGAGAGGGGGGACAGAGAGCGGGGGGACAGAGAGGGGGGGGACAGAGAGAGAGGGGGGACAGAGAGAGAGGGGGAAGAGAGGGAAGGGGACAGAGAGAGCGGGACAGAGAGAGGGGGGACAGAGAGAGGGGAACAGAGAGAGGGGGACAGAGAGAGAGGGACAGAGAGAGAGGGGGGACAGAGAGAGGGGGACAGAGAGAGGGGGGACAGAGAGAGGGGGGCAGATAGAGAGGGGGACAGAGAGAGAGGGGGACAGAGAGAGATGGGGACAGAGAGAGGGGGACAGAGAGAGAGGGGGACAGAGAGAGAGGGGGACAGAGAGAGAGGGGGGACAGAGAGAGGGGGACAGAGAGAGGGGGACAGATAGAGAGGGGGACAGAGAGAGAGGGGGACAGAGAGAGGGGGGGACAGAGAGAGGGGGACAGAGAGAGAGGGGGACAGAGAGAGGGGCGACAGAGAGGGGGGGACAGAGAGAGAGGGGGAAGAGAGAGAGGGGGGACAGAGAGAGGGGGGACAGAGAGAAGGGGGACAGAGAGAGGGGGGACAGAGAGGGGGGGACAGAGAGAGAGGGGGACAGAGAGAGGGGGGAAGAGAGAGAGGGGGACAGAGAGGGGGACAGAGAGAGGGGGGACAGAGAGAGGGGGGACAGAGAGAGGGGGGACAGAGAGAGAGGGGGAAGAGAGAGAGGGGGACAGAGAGAGAGGGGGACAGAGTGAGGGGGGACAGAGAGAGAGGGGGGACAGAGAGAGAGCGGGGCAGAGAGAGAGGGGGGACAGAGAGAGGGGGGACAGAGAGAGGGGGGACAGAGAGAGGGGAACAGAGAGAGAGGGGGGACAGAGAAAGGGGGGACAGAGAGAGGGGGGACAGAGAGAGGGGGACAGAGAGAGGGGAACAGAGAGAGAGGGGGGACAGAGAGAGGGGGACAGAGAGAGAGGGGGGACAGAGAGAGGGGAACAGAGAGAGAGGGGGGGACAGAGAGAGGGGGACAGAGAGAGGGGGGACAGAGAGAGGGGAACAGAGAGAGAGGGGGGACAGAGAGAGGGGGGACAGAGAGAGGGGAACAGAGAGAGAGGGGGGACAGAGAGAGGGGGGACAGAGAGAGGGGAACAGAGAGAGGGGGGGACAGAGAGAGGGGAACAGAGAGAGAGGGGGGACAGAGAGAGGGGGACAGAGAGAGAGGGGGGACAGAGAGAGAGGGGGACAGAGAGAGGGGGAGAGAGAGAGGGGGACAGAGAGAGAGGGGGACAGAGAGAGGGGGACAGAGAGAGGGGGGACAGAGAGAGAGGGGGACAGAGAGAGGGGGGGACAGAGAGAGGGGGGGGACAGAGAGAGAGGGGGACAGAGAGAGGGGGGACAGAGAGAGAGGGGGACAGAGAGAGGGGGGAAAGAGAGAGGGGGGACAGAGAGAGGGGGACAGAGAGAGAGGGGGGACAGAGAGAGAGAGGGGGAGAGAGAGAGGGGGACAGAGAGAGGGGGGACAGAGAGAGAGGGGGACAGAGAGAGGGGGGACAGAGAGAGGGGGACAGAGAGAGAGGGGGACAGAGAGAGAGGGGGACAGAGAGAGAGGGGTACAGAGAGAGAGGGGGACAGAGAGAGAGGGGGGACAGAGAGAGGGGGACAGAGAGAGAGGGGGACAGAGAGAGAGGGGGACAGAGAGAGAGGGGGACAGAGAGAGGGGGGACAGAGAGAGAGGGGGACAGAGAGAGGGGGGGACAGAGAGAGAGGGGGACAGAGAGAGAGGGGGACAGAGAGAGGGGGGACAGAGAGAGAGGGGGACAGAGAGAGGGGGACAGAGAGAGTGGGGACAGAGAGAGGGGGGACAGAGAGAGAGGGGGACAGAGAGGGGGGGACAGAGAGAGGGGGGACAGAGAGGGTGGGACAGAGAGAGGGGGGGGAAGAGAGAGAGGGGGACAGAGAGAGAGGGGGACAGAGAGAGGGGGGACAGAGAGAGGGGGGACAGAGAGGGGGGGACAGAGAGAGGGGGGACAGAGAGAGGGGGGACAGAGTGGGGGGGGACATAGAGAGAGGGGGAAGAGAGAGAGGGGGACAGAGAGAGAGGGGGACAGAGAGAGGGGGGACAGAGAGAGGGGGGACAGAGAGAGGGGGGATAGAGAGAGGGGGAAGTAGAGGGGGTGAGAGAGAGGGGGAAGAGAGAGAGGGGCATAGGGAATGGGGGAGATAGAGGGGGTCAGAGATGGGGACAGAAAAAGTGGGAGGTAGAGGGGGTCAGAGAGATGGGCACAGAGAGAGGGGCACTGAGAGTGGGGGAGATAGAGGGGGACAGAGAGACATAGGCAGAGAGAGATCGGGGCAGAGAGAGTGGGACAGAGTGAGGGGGTCAGAGAGGGAGAGGGGGACAGAGAGAGGGGGGGACAGAGAGAGGGGGGAGGACAGAGAGAGGGGGGAAAGAGAGGGGGGGACAGAGAGAGGGGCACAGAGAAAGGGGGGCAGAGAGAAGGGGAGATAGAGGGGGTCAGAGAGAGGGGGACAGAGAAAGTGGGGCAGAGAGAAGGGGAGATAGAGGGGGTCAGAGAGAGGGGGACAGAAAAGGCGGAGGTAGAGGGGGACAGAGAGAGAGGGACAGAGAGGGTGGGGGACAGAGAGAGAGGGGGACAGAAAGAGAGGGACAGAGAGAGGGGGCAGAGAGAGGTGGGCAGAGAGAGGCGGACAGAGAGAGAGGGACAGAGAGAGGGGAGGAAAGAGAGGGGGGACAGAGAGAGGGGGACAGAGAGTTGGAGGACAGAGAGAGAGGGGGCAGAGAGAGGGGGACAGAGAGAGGGGGACAGAGAGTGGGAGGACAGAGGGGGGGCAGAGAGAGGGCGGAGACATAGAAAGGGGGTGACAGAGAGAGAGGGGGGACAGAGAGAGGGGGATAAAGAGAGGGGGAGAGAGAGAGAGGGGACAGGGAAAGGGGGCAGAGAGAGGGGGACAGAGAGTGGGGAGAGAGAGAGGGGTGATAGAGAGAGGAGGACAGAGAGAGGAAGGGGTATCAGAGAGAGGGGGCAGAGAGGGTGGATAGATAGAGGCAGGACAGAGGGGGGGACAGAGAGAGGAGGGCAGAGAGAGGGTGACAGAGAGAGAGGACAGAGAGTTGGGGAGATAGAGGTGGCGAGAGAGAGGGGGACAGTGAGAGAGGGACAGAGAGAGAGGGGGACAGAGAGAGGGGGGCAGAGAGAGAGGGGGCAGAGAGGAGGGGACAGAGAGAGAGGGGGTAGGGAGAGGGGGACAGAGAGAGCGGGTCAGAGAGAGGGCAACAGAGAGAGGGGGACAGGGAGTGGGGAGATACGGGGGACAGAGAGAGAGAGGGGTAGAGAGAGTTGGAGAGAGTGAGGGGACAGAGAGAGAGGGAACAGAGAGAGAGGGGGAAAGAGAGAGAAGGGGACAGAGAGAGGGGGGACAGAGAGAGGGGGGACAGAGAGTGGGGGGATAGAGAGAGGGCGACAGAGAGTGAGAGGGGAATAGAGAGAGAGAGGGGGGACAGAGACAGGGTGACAGAGAGAGGGGGACAGAGAGAGGGGGAGGTAGAGGGGATCACAGAGAGGGGTACAGAAAAATTCGCAGGTAGAGGGGGTGAGAGAGAGGGGTGATAGAGAGTGAGAGGGGAATAGAGAGAGAGAGGGGACAGAGACAGGGTGACAGAGAGGGGGGACAGAGAGAGGGGGAGGTAGAGGGGATCACAGAGAGGGGTACAGAAAAATTCGCAGGTAGAGGGGGTGAGAGAGAGGGGTGATAGAGTGGGGGACAGAGAGGGGGGGCAGAGAGTGGGGGACAGAGAGAGGGGTACAGGGTGGGGGTGAGAGAGGAGGTCAGAGAGTGGGGGGATGGAGAGAGTGGGGGACAGAGAGAGAGGGAACAGAGAGAGAGGGGGAACAGAGAGAGAGGGGGAAAGAGAGAGTGGGACAGACAGAGGGAGGACAGAGAGAGGGGGGACAGAGAGTGGGGGGATAGAGAGAGGGGGCAGAGGGAGGGAGGCAGAGACAGGGGGACAGAGAGAGGGCGAGATAGAGGGGGACAGAGAGAGAGAGGGGGGGACAGAGAGAGGGGGGACAGAGAGAGGGGGGGAAGAGAGAGAGGGGGACAGAGAGAGAGGGGGACAGAGAGAGGGGGGACAGAGAGAGGGGGGACAGAGAGGGGGGGACAGAGAGAGGGGGAACAGAGAGAGGGGGGACAGAGTGGGGGGGGACATAGAGAGAGGGGGAAGAGAGAGAGGGGGACAGAGAGAGAGGGGGACAGAGAGAGGGGGGACAGAGAGAGGGGGGACAGAGAGAGGGGGGATAGAGAGAGGGGGAAGTAGAGGGGGTGAGAGAGAGGGGGAAGAGAGAGAGGGGCACAGGGAATGGGGGAGATAGAGGGGGTCAGAGATGGGGACAGAAAAAGTGGGAGGTAGAGGGGGTCAGAGAGATGGGCACAGAGAGAGGGGCACAGAGAGTGG